>NC_090931.1:1281414198-1281717229 GCF_040938575.1 Ambystoma mexicanum | reverse complement strand
GAAATATATACATTTTTTAACCTATTTGTTTGGAAAAAGTGTTGCAAGATGCACCTTTTATGCAGATTAGTAAAGAATTGCACTGGTTTGGAAAGGGCAATTCCTTTCCAAACTCTCTTCAGAGATGGTAGCTCACTAACTACAAATGGTCACAAAGTGGCTTACTTCATGAGTCAGTTGCGCACATGGAAAATAAAGTGCGCACGAAAGGCAACCAGTTCCGCACTTAGAGAAAAATAATTAGAGGGAACATTGTTTGGGACCCCCACCTGGTTGCTTTAGTGGTGCGGAGCTTCCCGCGTTCGTGCTCGCTGCCGCGGGCGTTCACCTCATGCGCTACAATGCCCGCCTGTTAGTCCTCTCCTCCTCCTCCGCTCTCACGTTTTTGGGCCGGTGGCTGCGGCGCTGGATCCAGTGAGCTCTTCTGAGTTGCACTGTGTTGCTGGGCGCTCTGCGCTGTTCCTGGTCCTGGGTTCAGCTCTGTGGTGGTTGTGTTGCTACCCTGCAGGCACGCGTATCCGGCCTTCAACGCCCGTCCCGCGCCACCTTCGCTGTGGGCTCCTCCGCTGAAGACGCCTCTCCTTTCTCCGCTCGATCTGCCTTTTTGAGGTCTGGTGCCGGTCTTCCACCGTGGCTGGTATTCGCTCGCTGGGGACAATTCTTTAGTTTTCAGCTTTATTGGTTATCTGAGGTTGCGGCCCGGTGGGGAGAGGCGCTCACTCATGTCTTCCTTCACCGGCCGCCATCTTGTAATCGCTGTGCATGATTTTAAACTTGGTGTGTCCACCTACACTCCTATCTACCAAGGGATCCCATGCCATATTAAAAATACCCCGTGAATATTATTTGTCCCTCCTCACATTTTTCAAGTTTATTTAGAGCACCCCGCAAAAACGTGTCCTGCCCCGAATTTGGTTCATATCGGGTGGCTATAGTATACCGTATCCTCCCCCATTGAACACGGGCAAAAATATATCTACCCTCTTTGTCCACCTCCTTCATTATCTGTAATCCAACCGTACCTTTGATGGCTGCTGACCCCTCCCGTCTTACCCCTATTGTTAGCTTGCAATATATGTGGGTACCCAATAATCCTTAATTTGTGACTATCGCTCCTACGTATATGGGTCTCCTGCCAGGTCACTTTATCTGGCTTGCCATGTTTCAAAGAACGTTTCTGCTTTACTTCTTTTAACCGGGGAGTTTAGGCCCCTAATATTCAGCGTCTTTAATTGAAACCCTTTTTTACCCCCCATAACCGCTATGGTGCAGTGATTCCTTCAATGGTAGCCTGTCTCCCCTCTCCACCTCCCCTGATCCCCCATGCCCCTCTTCCCCCCCCTCGCATACCCCCTAACTCTCCGGTGAAACTCAACCTATTGCCCCCCCCAACCATGCAACAAGCGATAGAGGCTGAATTCCCTTACACACACAGAGATAACTTGTGGGGGTCTACTAGCACTCTTATCCCCCTCGCCCCGCCATTCCAAGTGCCAGGCTCATTTCCCACCTGCCCCGTTACCGTCTCCTCAATTAACCACCTCCCTGTGGTGTTGACTTGAATAATACCCAGGCTAATTCCGGTAACCACCCTCCCTCTAGGGCCGGATTTCATTGTACCATTATGCCCTCTGGGCTGGGTAAGTTTGTCATTCAGTAGACCGGGACCACTCGGGGTCCTTTTCTTCTATGGTATCTCCCATGCTCTTCTCCATTCCCATTGTTTAGTCTTTGACGTCTCTCGTATAGATCCTAAGCCCCCCCCCCTTCATCTTCTTTAAACTTCAGTATCCTAAGACCTTCTTCACAGGATGTGACGCCATGTTGACGCCCTTCGAAAGAAAACAACAATCCATCTGTATCAAACTTGAGCCCGGAGCAAAGTTTTGACCACAGGTCCCATCGTTCTTCTTTTCATTAATGTAGATTGTATCCAATCTTGATACAATTGTTTTCTACACCATTCACTTTGATGGAACTTGCTTTTCTAGCCGCCTGTAAGATGGCCTCCGTTTGTCCATATTTTTGTAAAGCTGTTCCTACATCACGGGGTCTGGCCCCCGGTTCCCCTCGCGTAGGGCCCACTCTGTGAATTCGATCTAGGGGAACTTCTCCCCCCGTGTCTGTTGAGACGGATTTCTGAACTCTGACCTGGTGGGCAGAGGTTCAGAAGGCCAGCCTAGTTTCTTGGAACAGGGTAACCTTCTGGACAAGCCAGATCAATCAAGGTAGCATTGGCAGCGGTCAAGACTAGGTCTCAGGAGGGGTGAGGGTGACTGAACTCAGTGAGCACACAGAGTAAAGGACACTTGCAAATCACTCTGTCAGGTGGAGATATATTAAAAATACAAATACATTTATTTGAGTTTCAACGCACAAATAAAATCACAGTAATACTTCTAAGCCAACACAATCCTATCAATATACATATATACAAGACCAATGGGGTCTAAAGGGTTAATGCATGAAATGGGTCCACAACCCAAAAAGGGTAGGAAGCAGGTAGTGCAAATAGTCTTTAGGCCCTTCTGCATTAAACACAATCCTAACTGAAAGGAAGTCCAATCCCTAGAGGAGTGGAGCCTATTGCTCAAATGTACTTGCAATGCACGCGGTAATGCAGATGGGCAAAACGGGGTCTCTTGAAGGGTCTGTAGCAGTGCAGGAAGGTGGGTGAGGTGATGCAGAATAAGTTCCCACTATTCCTGGAGGGTCTCCTCAACGGGGCAGAGCAGGTTCCAGAGTTACGGAATAGTTTGATAGTTTGCACTAGCCGTGGGAATGAGAGGGGCCCTCAGGGCGTAAAAATGGATGGATGTGCTAGGGGCCACTGGTAAGGGTTGCAATTACTCACCGACCCCTGGCGCACTCCGGACCAAACTTCTGCAGTCGATTGCACTTCGGTTGCAGGTTCAAATGCGGCAAATTCTTGCGGCTCTGCGGCTTTCAATGACGAAGATACAGCGTTGATTCCCAAACGGGACAGTGGCGATTTCCACGCTCCTGGTGGATGGATCAGGCCAGCTCCGCTGTAGCAAGCTTCAGGGCACAGTGGGACACAGCTGCAATGAACTTGCAAAGTTTCTCACCACGGCTGGGCGACACGGTAACCACGTATACTCCGGTTCGGGCGCACTCACTTTACTCCAGATCTGGGAATGCCAAGTGTGCGAAATTCGATGTGAGATTGCCGAGAACACAGAGCTTGCGATGTAGCACGTTTCAAGGGCCTCCTTGAAACGGCGGGTGTATCAGGGGAAAAGGTCCTGCGCAAGCTGGTCAGCCCACTGGTTGGTCTAGGGACACTTCCGAAAAGGCTTACTTGCAGGTTTTGATGAAGGTGCCGAGAATAGTTGGTCCCACTATTCTAATGGGTCGAAGCGTCTTCGCAGACCTAGGACGACCAGATGCAGAGAGGTCCCACAGGACAACAGCGGGCTCAGGGTGCCAAACCTTCCAGCGGGTCACCAGCGGTTACTCGACTCAGCTTCTTAGTTTCAGGATACTTGGATCCTATCCTTCGTTTAGTGAGAACTCCAGAGATCGACATGGTATGGGTGTTTGGAGCCTTCTCTAATCCAAAATCTCCTTTACGCCAAAACAAAGAGGACCCAATGGGAGATCTGCTCACATACAGGCATACCAAAGGTGGACCAATCATGGACCACGGTGGTCCCAGGCATTCACAGCACACCAGACTCTGGCACCCAGGATGTGTATTGTAACTACACAGTCCAGCCCACATCCTGGGGGCGCACACTCAAGGCATGCAGAAGCCCGCGAAAGCTTGGCGCTTCGCTGGAAAATGCATGCCCAAATAAGGACTGACCCAGGTCGACTCGACCGACCTGGGGTAGTGTCATGATGCCTACCCCCAGGCATCCGGACCAAGTCCATCAGCCCCGGGAGCAGGCATCTAGACATTTAGTAAAACCTCAGCAGCCCCAGCTAGGGGCTCTCTGGGTTCAGTCCTGGTGCCTTAGGCGCCAGGCTCATAGTAGGAATCAGTCCTGGCGCCTAAGGCGCCAGGCTCATAGTCATTACTTACCTCAGGCAGACCATGCTGCAAATGACTCCAATCCAACATGAAGCCTGAAAGGGACTATTTTTCTACAGGGACTATTTTTCTACAGGGACTATTTTTTACTCGGGTGTGGTTCTAGGGACTTCTTACCTGGGACTACTTTTGAGGCTATTTAAACCACACCCGACCAGCAACAGACGCTTCGCGTTATTCTGCATCCAGCAGCGTAACACTCGCCGCACCTGCAGCCTGCATCCAGTCTTCTGCCACGCCCGCCTCGAATCCGGAGCTCCTAAAACAAAGAGGAAAGAAAGGGACAAGGTTAGAAAACGAACTTATTTCTATTCCACACCTGATTCTGGATCCATCTTGTCTCTGGACCTGTAAAGAACATCATTTCTGCACACGCCGCACCTCCAGCTGCAGCGCCGCGCCATACTGACCAGTCTTCACAGCATCCTTCGGGTCGGCGCTGCCTCCATCATTTCTTCGCCGAACTTCGGCACCTACGAGACAAAAGAAAACCACAAGGTGAGCCGAGGGAACCAACAAATATAATTCTTACCACCATAGACTTACCTGATTTACCACCGGAGGCATCCTTTTGTGACTCTCCATATTTTCACGTGCCGCATCTGTAAAGAGAGACAAAACAACACGTTTTCCTCGTGCAACATTTACCGGACAGCGCCGGGTAATACAGACTCTTACCTGAGCGCCACCAGCTGCCACAAGAGCATCTTTTCACAAGCCAGCTGCAAGACAAGAAAGGAAGGGGGAACAAGAGTGAACATCGGACATATTGAACTCTCTGAACTTAATACTTACTGGTCCTCACCAGGAACCTCAGAGTCAATACTCTCCGGAACTCTCCCGAGCCTTCAAACCAGTGAAGTAACTGCAATCGACGCGCCCCTGCAAATCCACGCAGGATGGAGAGCTCATCTTTCAAGAATTTAAGGTGAGATTGCTGTGAGGGCATTTCGGTGGTGATTAGTTGGGGAGGACTGTGGGGGTGCCATTACTTGAATCCACAAGTGGCTAAATCCATCCCTCCACTTGCAGGAGAATATTTCTACGGGTTATGCAGACAAGATTAGGAGGGCAGATCCAGTCAGTCATCGCTGCACTACGCATCACATGGGTGGAGACCGCAGCTGTCCGGGTCCGACCGACGCACCACGAAAAGATAAGCTGCCACAAGCCCTGTCCAAGGCACATCTGCACTTCTCCTGAAAAATCCTTTGAGATTAACTACGGCCTTTAGAAATGACAGGAAGACCCAAGTGCACTATATTGGAAGGTACATTGTGCACTTGTAAAATGTTGCAGAAAAGTTGCAACATTGACAAGGACTAAGGGAAACAAGTCTCCCAGTACTGACTGTCTTTAAGGGCATGTCAGTTTCCCCATAACAAAGTGAGTGAAAAGCCCAGAGTGGAGTGCAGCAGAAGGCTGTGCTCCTCTGGTAAAGTCCAATGATGGTGTTTAAACAAAGCAAAAAGTTGGGGGGTACACAACTGGAGGGAAAATTACACATGGAATGAAAATCTTTCCTAACAGTGTCCAACTCAAGGAGGTCCGCAAAAACCTGCTCCACAGTCCCGGTCCTCCATTTCTTCGGAAGACCCTTAACCCTAATGTTAGATCTTCTTGAACGATTTTCAAGGTCCTCCGTCTGGATCTCTAAATTTTGGGTAGCCATTGCAAGTTGATCAGTTAGATCATCTATTTTACGCGTGTCTTCCGCCAGTTCTTGAATCGCATTTTCGGTGATATCCACTCTCGCCCAAGTCCTTAATGTCCCCTTTCACCTCTTGCAGAGATTGAGCTAGTTCAGCTCTGATCAAGCTTAACTGTGCCTGCATAGTCTGTCATCCGGTCGCTGTATTCTTTGAAGCACTATTGGAGCACTTCCTTAGTAACCGCCTGCTTTGTTTTCCCTGCTGGGAAGTCTGTTCTTCGGCCATCGTCGTGTCCCCCCTCCTTGCGCCAAAGCTTCTGAAGTGCTCCTCCTTGTTGTTTCATAGTAAGTTTGGATTCTTTGGGCCTATTCCGAGACTTGTCTATAATGGCACAATGTAACTGTCTGGTCCAAAGTTTTCTTAATGCCCTTTGCTGCATTTGGGCAAAATGGCGATTTAGCTTTCAGTGTGGCATCCTTTTTAATAGTTTTTTATATCTGTAAGGTGTGCCTCCTTCCACTGAACCTGGTACATTTTCACCCCCTCCACACCCACTTCCAAAGGTAATCTTGATATAACACATATCTCTTCTCCTGCATTCGCTATTGGACCCCCCTCTTCTCTTGTGGGTTGCCTACCTTGTTCTGCACAGCGTCTTCTCTCACTGATCGACCCCGGAACATCACCAGTCTCCTTTTCCAGAAAGGGTAATGTTTGTGTGACCACCCTCTGTGTAGGTCCCGCTGCTCAGCTCAAACATTGATGTTCTCCTAAGCCACAGGAGGGAGGTGGGGGGGGGGGGAACAGTCATGCCTTCCGTGGCTTTCTCAACTCATCTGGATCGGAAATGGCGACTGTCCCGGCCAGGCCACAAAGATCTTTGCTTGAGTGCTCTGCACTGAGAGGAATCCACCTCCATCCGAAATTCCTATGGCACCCACTAAGTTCTCGGGGGGGGGGTACAACGATTGTCCCCCTATCACCATGTGTGTGTGCGGGGTCAGCTAAAACAATTCTTCAATGATGTAGACGGCACCGGGTGGGAGCTCTCTCCTCACGGTGTACGTGTCCCGGCTGCCATCTTGGAATCATACATTTAGACATTTTTCAAAAAATAAAACATAGTAAGGATTTGTAGCAAACTTGTGCGAGGAGCATTGGCAAGTACCCGCAAGCATGGTTTCCCATATGTCAGTGTTTTATTTTTTGAAAAGTGTCATAATGTAGGTAAAAAAAATTGTGATCTACCTTTTGGTCACTGAGGCCAATGGGGTTTGGTGTCCTGGGTGTTAGTGTTGGCAGTGAATGGCAGAGGCGCGAGTTACGGTTGCATAGCTTACCAAAACTGGCGAATTTCTAGGGTTTTCCGATTTTACTTGTAACCATAACGTTCCTTTAACAATGTTTTTTTACTGAACACCTATGTAAAAAAACATTCCATATCACATATGTATTTTCTGGCCAACTTATAGCAGGCACAGGAGATCATTCACCAGGGTACAACTGTAAAAACCCTGAACATAGCAAACCCTTGATCATTCACCTGACTGAGTGCAGATGGACACCTTCCACAGTCAGTTTTCACTATGTCCGCCTCACAAACTCCTAACGCAGAATCTGCAGGTGCTGCAGCGTTTCGTTGTCCTACCCTGTTCAAAACGCTGGATCAGCAAGCCCTATGTCCACGATGGGAGCGCTGGTTGAGAAGATTTGAGAACTATCTTGAGGCATACAGTGAGAATTTCTCTGACAAATTTGTCAGCCCACTCCTTATTAATCTAGTGGGGGATGAAGTCGAGGATCTGATCCCTACATTTTCACCTGAACAGATTGACTCTTACCAAGGACTCAAGGAAACCTTGCGTGCATATTTTGACCCACAGCAGAACATTGACCACGAGAGACATACTTTTAATATATGCCTGTCGGTTAGAGACCGGGAAAGAAGTCCGAGGTGAGCCACTCTATGTCAGGTTCTCACATTTTGTACCTCACCTTGACAAGGTTCTTAGGAGAATAGGGAATGTCAAATACCATTCCAGGAAAGTTAGAAAGGGAAGGTGGTTGAAATATTAAATAAATTCTGTTTTGTGAATAGAGCATTTCTTTTAGTTTGTTCTATTTCCCTTAACTAACTTTCAATTAGAAAGATGAAATGCCCCCAAGCCAAGATGTTGGAATATTTTCACAACAGTGATTGGTTCAGTTCACAGCATGCAGCATTGTGATGTCATTAGAATGTTAATAACAATTCTCAACTGTGCCTTTCATTAAAGTATGCATCAGAGTAGGGCATATATTAGTTGGCTCCAGTAAAATTCATTTAAAGTTTCCATTTTAAAGGAGAGTAATATCCTTTTAAGAGTTCAAAAAATATAGTAGTAATATTAGTTAAGTAACAGGAGAAGTCTGCAGAAGAAGAATTCCAGTGAGATTCAGTTGCTGAGCAAGAGAAGAGTCTAGTTCCATGAACATTGATAAGCTAAGTGGACTTCTGAATTTTTAAGTGAAGACTCAAATAATTCTGAAAGGTTAATTATTCAAAGACTTTTAATTGAGCATTTCGTTTTTTGAACAATAGAATCCTATTATTATTTATTAAGAAATAGTCAAGGAATCTTTAATGAACAATATATAAAGAAGGTTCAGCAATTCATTTTTGTGTACATTTTATCTTTTCTTTAATACTAATAAGGCGCGCGGTTCGTATCGTCGTGTTTTAAACTTTTAACCTGAATTCTAATATATATTTAACTAACTTCAGGTTCGTTTTGTTTTCGAGCCTGCGCCGCGTATTTCAGTGGATTTGCAAGCGCGGTTTAGAGGAAAGGACCTAACGACGTCGCGCGTGTGTCGCAGCCATTTTTGATTTTCATTGTTTTCCTCATTTTTTATTCGGTGCTCGTAACGGAAGAGAAAACGATTTAAGGACAGCGTTAGCAGCCTGATTACGCAGCTTTTTGCGAGCAATTGTTTTCCTCCTTGATTAAGAGAGTATTCAGAAGAAATACATGTGTAGCAAGAGACATTATTGAAAAGCACTCCGTATGTGAAATTGGAGTATAAAAAGTTTACTGCAGAATATTTTACAAAGATTCTTCAGAATATAAAAGGTAATTACCTACACATATTTATAGAGTATATGATTCCTAGAGCATACGGCAAAAGGTATATAGACAATAGTAACAACAATATTTTTTGGGTATATTTTATTTAAAAAAAAAGATTACCAGATACTAAAGAGATCAAGAGAGCAGAAAGACAAATAGAAGAGATATCGCTAGAGTATCTACAGTCAACATACATCTTTCAGAAGCAGCCTATTGGCAAATCAAGCTTAGGCAACAGGTAAATGTAAATGGAGAAAATATAATATAGAGAGTAGTCAGTAGTGATCAGAAGATTGATTCATTAAAAGTTGTATTTCCTTTTTAGGAACATCCCATCTGAGTCAAAACGTTCCGAGAAGACGGTCTGAAGTACCTGCAGTGGGAGTTCTTGTCTTTTGTTGTTTTCTCCATTCCCCTTTCCCCTTGGGTTTGCCTGGCCAATAGTTTTAAAGAAGCAGGATTGTTGAGCAGGCAGGCTTAGGGGGCTAGGTGGGCCAGCTTCACTCCTGCAGGATCCCACTACTTCAGTTCCTTGACACTCTATCAAGTCTGACATTCTCTCAAGAACAAGCAAGGGAGTGGCATGGCAACAAGAAGATATCCGACCAGAGGCAAGTGCTACGCATGTAGGATGCCTTTTCCAAATGAAGACAACGTGAGATGTCCTGCTCTAGGGCAAAAATGCAGCAACTGCGAATGAGAAAACCAGCTACCGAACATATGCAATTCCATACCCATGAGACGCAAGGCGAATCCCCACAATTCTATACCTCCATGAACGTGACATGACTACCAGAAGAGAACTAGTGAGCCATGCTCGACAGATACGTGGTTGTCCAGTCACCCACACATCCTGGCCCTCGTGAGAATAAAGACTACACATAGATGATGTCCAAGGAAGTGACATCGATGTATGGGTAGGGGCCATACAACCAGGTTTGTCATAGATACAGGGGCAGTGTTCAACATCATGTGCATCTCTGAATTCTGCATAATGCTGGAACCACCAACCCTAATACTTTCTGAACTGAAAGTCTTCCAATGGGCTGCAAAGCATCCAGTGACAAGTCACAGATAATGTTGAACCATGCTTCGATGCAAAGATAGACAATTACCATCGGATGTTCATGTCCTCCAAGGGGAAATCTCTGGAAGCAATCTGCTAGGGTGAACCACGGCCATGGCCATGAACATTGGAGCTGTGTTGTACAACATACAATCATCACAACCGTGCACCAATTTCCATTTCTCTTCCAAGGCCTGGGGCGTCTCTGAGGTATTCCTGCTGTGCTGCATATTGACGAATCATTAGTACTGATTGCCCAGCATCACAGACGAATGCAGATTCATCTTCAATCACGAGTTGTGAAAGAAATCAACTGTTTGCTAGCTAATGCTAGTTTGATTGTATCGCCCCCCCAACTTTGGAATGGACTGCCTCTATTTTTAAGACTGGATACTTTTTATTTTTTAAAAGCAGTGAAGACCTTCTTTTTTACTTGATCTGGTGTCTTTTTTTATCCTGATTGTCCCTATGGATTTTTACTCTTCCTGTTTGATCTTTTTACGACTTTTTATTTTTATTGTTTTATCGTGTTTTTAGTATTCTATAGCTTATATCTTATTGCATTTTATTCTTGTCTTACTGTTCTTATGTTTGTTTCTATCTTTGTGTACTTGCGAATGTTTGCCTGTGGGCCTAAGGCGCATTATGAATGTATAAATACATACATGACATGATCGAACCAGTTTCGGGTCCTATGCCCTGTGTGTCTCACATCGTAGCTGTTCCCAAGAAAAATATGGTAGACGAAATATGCGTCTGTGTGGACATGAGGCAGGCAACGCCATTGTGCACGGAAGATATCCAGGAATGCATCTGCACGATGCAAGTCTGTTCACTTGGGCACAAGTATTCTCAAAATTAGACCTCAACAAAAGATACTAACAGATAGAGTTGGATGCACAATCAAGATGTTTTACAACTTTCTCTACACATGGATTTGTTCAGATAAGTTTCAGCATCTCCTCGGCTGCTGAAATCCTTCAAGAGAGCATTCGCCAGGTGATCAGGCACATTGGAAACGGTTTCAGATACAGCAATGACATTCTAATATTTGGGGCCACACTGGAACAACATGATCAGGCACGCTTGCAAGTGTGCTCTGCCATGTTTGCGGCAGGTTTGACACTCCATGCAGATGAATGTGCTTTTCACAAGTCCAATCTAAAATTCTTTGGACACATATTCTCTAGCAAAGGCATGAGCCCTGATCTGGGAAAAATTGCCTGGGCAATTGGCTTATATCATTTTGAATATTGAAAGGTGATCCAGCGTGTCTCAGTCTCTGTTTTCACCTTTAGGAGCAGAGACTGTGAGACTCCCGATCAATTGGAGTCCATCCCATTCTACATAAGCCCTGAGAATCATTGAATCATTAAAACAGGTAAGAAACGGGACCCACACTATATATGCAACTGCTCAGACTATTTCAGCCAGCGGGCATATCCTACAACACATATATATATACCTATTTGGTTTATTCCAACACGTCACAACCGGACCACACGTTAGACAGCCACGCAAGGCTCCACGTATGACTTTTCCACCGTACTTGTCTCCAGGAACTGATCAGCTCACCACTGAAAGCACAAGCTGAAACTTGGGATCCAAGTCCCGGCAGGTAAAAGCAAGGCCGGTGACTAGAGCGTTAATTCATATTATCTATGCTTAGTAGTCACAAGCACTGATTGAGAGGTTTCACTTGCATTGCTTTTATGCATTTACACAGAGGGTCTTCAATTTGACAACCCTGATGAAGGCGGCTTTAATAATTTCAGCGACCGCTGAAACGTGAAGAGAGCAGGCAACCAGCATTAATCATTTGGGCCCCCTGCCCTCTCTTAAATTGTGTTTGTCATTCATTTTCACATTGGCAAAGATATCTATTACCTTAAGACCCCAACATAGTATTCACACAGCCACAGGACTAGTAGGAATACTTTGGAAATCCTCTAACTACTAATAAGTATTGCATACATTGGAATAGTCCCATTAACTGTTCAAATATTGGGTCTATGTCAATTCTAAGTATTAAATTGATGTACTGTGGGATGCAAGAATCAAATAAGATTATAGAAATCTATCACCCAGTTGCACATTACTTTTCAATTTTCCCTTTTTTTGTATGCACTAAGAACATCAATGAATCTTAATTGATGGGACACCTGGATATTGATTTATGTTGTGTTAAGCATTGACAATTGATTTACATTTGATCTTTGATTTACTTTTGATATTGTATTTAGAACAACTTGTGTATTTTGTTTGTCTTATTCTTTAAAACTAAAACAATTTTCAACCACATGAAACATTTTAAATCATATGACCTTTCATTGGGTTTTCCATTTTTACCTACCAATGTTGTATATGCATGAGTTATGTGAGTTAATTCCTTCAGATGAATTGTCCATAAATTGCCATAAATAAGGAGTCTGGATAATGGAATAATAAATCAGTGTTAGGCTCACCTGGTATCCACGGGGACGCCACCCAGCCCTGGTTGGATGATTTGCAACCTCGAACCCTCTCCCGGTCCCTCGGTGTAAGGCCTCTGGTTAAAGATGGGTCTGCAATATAGGAGAGCTGGATTCAATACCAGATTGCCTTTGTTTTCCCACGTCCCTTGGCCTCAACTCCTTCCTCCCCCTTGGGCCTTCTCCTCACCTTAATATTGTGAAAGGTGGATTCTCCGTCCTGCTCCTCGTGGCAGGGGCGCGTAGATGTGGGGGGCGAGCAGCGACCAAGTTACTTCACTAGTGCAAGCCCCCTTGTGGAAATCCAGGCCTGCTGCGACTCCGTAGGTTTGCTGCTTTACAGTCTTTATATGCAGTTCTTATGTTCCTCTTAGTTCGAATAATAATGTCTTGCTTCTTTCCTTCTAGGTATGGAATGGTATTTTGGTGGTGTCATGCAGTTTGAAGATGAGCATGGGCCGGTAGGCAAAAGCGCGGTGTGCGCGATGCTGGCTGGTGAGTAATGCGCGATGCGCGGCGCTGTTTTGCCTTTTATATTGCTAACCTGTGTCTTTTCTCTCCTTGCAGATCGCGATGTTCCTCGCTGAGCGCTGTACTGTTCCAGCAATGATACTGACCAGGAGATGACTACCCTGTTAAGAATTGTGTGGATTTCTTAATTCCGGAGGAAACGTGAGTTAACGCTTACTAATGCTGTCTTTCTTTCTCCTCTTTCAAGGTTATGGTATTCCAGGATGCATGCGGTGCCGGATGATGGAGTTCGTACCTACAGGTGAGTGGAACTGAAGTCAACGACGGATTGAAGACAGGATACTGTTCCAGGTAAGTTTCTTGGTGTTCTTTCTCTCTCTGCAGGTCCTTGGTTTCAGGTAAGCTGGCATCAAAGAACTGGACACGGTGAGTGTTACGCTTCCCACAGCAGAATAACGCAAAGCATGTTCTGCTGTTTGGGTGTGGTTTAAATAGTCTCAGGTAAAGTAGTCCAGGTAAAATAGTCCCAGGCCTGCCACACCCAAAGTAGTCCAGGTAAAGTAGTCCCAGGCCTGCCACACCCAAAAGACTAGACCACATAGCTCAGTTCCTTGTAACTGAGCTATGTGTGTGCCTCCATGTTGGCTGACCCCCCCCCCACCCCAAGTTAAATAGTCCCAAGTAAATAGTCCCATTCTAAAGTTGGTCTTCATGATGGTTATGAGCCTGGCGCCAAATGCTCCAGGACTGACTCCAAGAGAGTCTTGGATGAGGTTTTAAGGCCTTTGACCTGGCCCTAACTGGAAGGCTGATTTGCAAGTGAGGGCAAGGGGCAAGGGTCATGACAATCAGACATCCAAAAGAGTTTGGATAGTCGTTACACTGCTTTTTCCAGTTTGAGACACAGACAGGGGCACACCCATATTTGTGACCGGGAAAAGTAAAGGCCATCTCAGAAATCTCATCTCCTAGCGACATTGGTGATGTCTGGTCATTTCTGGGGATGGCTTGCTGCTGCAGCAGTTACATCAAGGATTTTGCCACTATGAGAACGCCTCCAAGCAAGGTGTGGCGTTTCAATGGTCTTCCGTGTGTGAAGTTGCATGCCAGCAAATCAAACAAGACATTGCCTCAGCAGACCACATAGCGTACTTTGATCCGTCGTTCTGCTTGCAACTCACAGTGGATGCTAGACCGGTTGGTCTGGGAGCCATATTCGCACAGCACCGACCAGTGAGCGAATCTCCACGAACGGTGATTATCGCATGCCAGCCAGAGTTTATCTGATGTCGGATGGTGCTATTTGCAACCAGAAAAGGAAGGGCTTACTGCAGTCTGGGCCTGTGAGCATTTTGAAATGTTTCTACTGGGAAAACAGTTTACAATAATAACCAACCATCAAGCTTTGATCACCATTTACGGGGATCCACGGTGTAAGATGCTGCCACCCATAGAGCAATCGTGTCTCCGCTTGCAAGATTATGATTTTAATATTATTCACAAGCCGGGAAAAGAATACAATCCTGTGGATTTCATGTCCCTCGGCTGTGGAATCCGTCCATGACGGAACAATACATCAATTTCATCACCCAGATATGGCCGTTTGGACGCGTCTACCTCACTCCTAAATGAACATACTCACCAGAATTAAGCAATGCTCAAAGAAGGAGAGCTGATAACATCACAACGCTGGAACTCGGTGAGTCCCGATGGTCGCCAGGGAAGCAATGTATCAGTAGCTGATTTGTGTGTTTTCATGCAAGTACAGGACAAGCTATCTGTATCCGCTGAGGGACACATCACAAGGGGCACTCGACTAGTTATTCAGTTCAGCCTTCGATAAGAAATGGTTGCCCTCACGCATGAGGAACATGGAGGAGTAGTTGCCATCAAGCGACAGATACCATGTGGTTTCTTGGACTCGATGCCCTTTTAGAAAGTACCATACGATCCTGTCATCTGTGCCAATGTATTGTGCTGGGGGTCACCTCGAAACTCAACTAAATATTACAAAAGTAGTCAAAAAGAGAGTGTACACCGGTGCAGGAAGTGATGCAGTTTTATTCAGGGCTAGTCAGGGCCCCAAGCGCAGCTGGGACAGCAAATTAAAACAGATCGCGGAACAGAACTGTGTGAAAAGGCGCTGTCAAAGAAACACTGCTAAATCTAGAAATTTTATACAATGCAAAGTAATTAGTATTCGTGATAGTGCGACATCTCCCCACACAAAGCTGATTGGTTTTCGCACTTTGAACCCTTATAGAAAAGCATACATTACATTCAATAAATGGGTCCACAAACCTTCCCACACCGCCCTCAATTACAACATGCAACGTCACAATCCACCCCCAATTCCCACAGCACAAAGTTAATTCATTGAAACATTTGAGACGACCAGCAGAACTTTAATCAAATGCCCTGGTCGCCTTATCTTGGTTCACATGAGAAGCACTTAACACCATGTCACTACCAGAGCCTTGAACCACGGATGCAATGCTGCACAAATGTTGCATATCGGGCACACTCTTACCCTTTTCCCAGGGAAAATGTACTACAGGGCATTTTGAATTCGCTGTGGTTCTTTTCGGCTCCATTGGAAAATCGCATTTTTCAAATTATTTTGAATTATAAAATGGTCATGCATTCATTATTCGCTGGTGGAACCTGTGAGCTCTAATCTCTGACGCTGAAAAATAACCATTGTATACTACTTTCAGTACTGGAATGAGAACGCAGACTCTGCAGTAAGTCACCAGCCACAGCGGCTTTTTCTGCACACAAAAAGCTAACACCCGTTTCCTGCCAAAGCAAGCTTTTAAGGCCTATATACCACGTTTCGTTCTACCACTAAGTTTGATTATACTTTCCTATGCCCCTGTATTTATAGATTCGTTTTATTATGGGTTTCATTTCACAGATGTGTGAAAGAGTCCCCTTCCCTTTTACAGTGCAAGTGCGTTCCTTTATACTGCGTTGAACTTGCATATTTATTAGAGTACCATGGAAGGCAGAGAAACCTGAACCGTTGCAGATGACAGAACTGCCCGAGACCATGTGGAGCAAGGTAGCGGTCGATTTCTTCAGGCCTCTTAAGAATGGGAAGTACTTGGTGTTGATGGGCGAGAACTCTTGAGTCCCCATCGTACAAGCCGTGTCGCCCACATCGGCAGAGGTGTAATTCTGGAACTAGACATCTTCTCAGCATGGGGTATGCCAATCCCACACATTCTCAAGTCAGACAATGAGGCCCCTTTCAGTGGGGCAGAAGTAGCCTGCTATCTATGGTACATGGACGTTGATCACCTGAAAATTACACCCTTACTACTCACAGTACTACAGGGAAATGTCCGGCTGAGCTAATGTGTGGAAGGAAGCTAAGGATGAGGCTTCCGCACATTCCTATCTGGGATGAACACCTCCATCGAGTAGTCATGGCAGCTGACCCTGAAAGAAAAGCGGACATAACGGCGTATGCAGATCAGAGGAGACATGCCACATGGTTGTCCATTCATCCAGTGGATTGCATCCTAGTTCTCCATCGGCAAGCGAGGAAGTCAAAGTCTCCATTTGACCCGTTGGCCATCACAGTATCTCATGTCAAAGAGACACTGGTTATCGCGAGACCTCCGGAGCGAGTGATCACTTGCAATGCATCTCCCTTTAAGAAACATCTGTTGAATAGCGAGGATGAGCCAGAGGCAGATTTGCAGAGGGAAGAAGCATTCTCCAACCCAATGGCGGCAGACCTGAGCGAGCAGGTGAACGTTTCCTCTCGCCCAGTCAGATGGATCAAGAAACCGTTGCAACTCGTTGGAGCTGTGAACATAAGGAGTTGACCGCTTGACACCAGGTACTCTATTTTGCCCGGATGTTGTGTACCGCTGGTGTCAGGGTTAACCTGATATGGCCGTGCTGACGTTGCACAGTCTATGCGCCGCGATAGAACAGGATGAGGAGTGCTGCGCATGTGCGACGCATGGCGGCTCGCGCACTGGAGACGCATTCACAAACTGTCTCGCCTATTTCTTTGGTGCCAGCGCCTGCCGAGAAAGTGTTATACTCAGCGCCACCCCACCGCTCACTGTTGTAGTTTCACATTGATAAATTGTGTGGGACACAGTGGCAGGTTACTTGCCACAGGTATCCAGAGAAAGACACAGCAACCAACACAAATAGTGATACACACAGGGTGCAGAAAGCACATTTAGATACTTACACAGTGACAAATATGTCATAGAACTCTACTGACCTTTGTATGCGTCAGGCCTGGCTCAATTTATACTGATATTTAGTCAAAAATATTGTTTGCCGTAAATACACAACTTGTATCGAATCCGAACCCTTTCAATGGAAACGTCCATTTGTGGCAGCATTCAAATGTCACTGGAGCACATGTTGAGCTATGGCTGCCATCTCTCAATTTGTGGTTCTTCATTCTGGGTTCTCATTTACCTTTTGCTTGTATGCGAGTTTTGATTGCAACCAGTTGAATTAACCAGTTGTTATCCAACTAGCTAATTGAAGTTCATGGTTTACTGAACACTGGTTACTGAGATATTAGCAATCCTAAATCGTAGTCCTGTGGAATATAGGGTGGGTTGAAAATATAGAAGGAAAGAGGTTAAAAAAAAGTTATCTTTATATATAAAGCTGAATGTATGTATGAGTGTGTCTGTTTGTCCGGCTATCCACACCGTTGAACCCAATTGTACCAAATTTTGCATGGATTACTCATTTGTCTGGGGCAAGATTGTAGTATGTTTGGATGCACAAAATGTACTCTGTAGACCGCCGCTTCATTTACTGATGCTCACCCCTTTTCACTACAGTAGGTACTAGAAGGAGGCAACATTTGGAAAAGTGTCTGATGCAAAATGTTCGATCTGTTGGTTATTCCTTTAAAATGAATTACTACTGTATACCATTCGGAACTGTTTATTAAAGCAGTTTTAAAGGGAATAAAAAAAATAGTGATTTATTTTTTATCACGCCACTCCAAATATGGGAAATGGGAAGGTTACAGTTTACTTAAGTTCATTCACGAGAAGAGCTTATAATCAATCAATCTTTCTTGGACATTTTCTCAAATGTGCTGAAGCCATTAAGTGACTGAAACATGGCTCACAAAAAACCAACATCACTTGGAAAAGCTCCATCTGATGCAAAGCGAAAATCAATATCAAGAGCTTCTGAAACGGAACACAAACGGCAGCGTGACTTGCCAACCAGAGCACAAGACCAACTTTCCCCAGGGCACATGAGATGCCAGAGCAAACTGAAGCAAGACTTGCTGACATGAGGACAAGAGAAACATCCTCCAGGGCACATGAGACACCACTTGACCAGGACACAGGCAACTCGGCTACCCCAGCTAGTCTAATTATTATCATCACGTCAGTATTTCTTTCAAACACAGAATAGAAAGGTGGGTTTTCTAGAAATGGAAGAACTGCAGCCGAAATGCAGATCTACTAGCGGCCCATCTGGTTGACACCTTCTTCCAGTCCTGAATTTCTACACAGCAGCACTTCTGGTGTTCTGGGTTCTAGACACATACTTGAAGTGTGTGTTCTTTATTTAATTATAAGTCTCAGAATGTGAAGTTCTGTTGGCTGAGAAAAAAACAGGAATAGCTGAAGGTGCTCCAAATATAACATGGGACCACTTGGCATCTATGCCTTATTTGGGCTTGTGAGAATGGGCGTAATATGTGAAATGGAGTATTATCTGAAGGCATGTTTTTATAGGTACATAAATAGCACAGATGACAGCTCCTCACATAGTTGTTTGAAGCAATTTGGAGGCCATAAACGAAAATAAATGTTGTGGTTGCAGTAGTATAGACGGGTCACTGAAAGGAATTTGGTGTGACTGATAGCAAAGTGTAGTTATTTATTTACTGCAGAATTCTATATGCAACCTGCTGGTCGAAGGTTTGAATCTGGTCAACATTGCCACAGCCTTTCATTCTTCTGGGCGATTAACTACTTTGTTTAACAGTTTATTTCTTTATAGAATTTGAACATGTAATATTAGGTTTTGAGATAATACTTCGTGCTGAATACTTCCCACTTCTTAGCACGGTAGAAATAGCTGTCATTACCCAATTCATTGGAACTCTATTTATCTAACTGGTGCAAGTCATATGCATTAAAAGATGTGTTTAACTATGTTACTCCTCAGACCGGGATGTAATAATAGTAGAACTCCTTCCTAAAACATTGCTGCTCTGGTACCGCTGATCAAACATATCCGTGGAGTTGTGTGGGGGGTGGGAAGCAGTGAGAAGGTCAAAGCTCCTATGTGTCTGTTTTTTTTGTCTGTGGCTTTTACATTTGTGTAAAGAAATGCATCCAAATGCCCAGGCATCTTAAGCCCTGTCCCTTAAGGTCATGGAGGCACTTGCAAGGTCACTACTTCAGTGCTGAAAACGCTGTCATTTCCATTTTCTTTAATAAGTGGAGACTCGGTACCTATCTTTTGTGAAGAGGCAAATGAACGCTGTCATAATTAACGGTTTATCATGTGTAAGCACTGGTAGGTAATTGGTGAAAAATCTGATTTGATCAAGTTATCTGGATGGGGGCTACAATAAGTAGCACTGGGTCTCACAGGTTTCATATTGACGTTTAATTATTTTAACGTACCAGATGAATTTAGATCTGGGTACACCGAAAACAGTGAATATGTAGTACTGGCTTGTATTACAAATAATTGCTATCAAGTCACACAAGTATAGCCAGACTTTGCCTCCAAAACGGCTACAATGCTTTTTGGTGCCAAAATCGCCCGGCAGTTCAGCCATCCTGCTTAACTTCCAACGATCCAGTAGAACTGAGTGTAGGAACAGGGTTTCCCCTTTATTTATCTTGGCTCAAGGAGGTTGCCAGTTTAAATGGAAGGATTTGGCGGCCAACCAATTAGATTGGGCCCATGAACCACCAAACACCTAGTCACACTCCCACAGGAAGTGTAGTGAACTGCCAAAGGCCAGGAGTTGGTTTAAACCAGTTCAAACCACTATGGCGTTTGCCATCTTGGACTCACAGAGATCACGTGGGCATAATGGCAATATTATGCCTGCCTTGTAGCTTCCCAGAACAACAGAAACCCCTAAAGCAAAGTGGCCGGGAGTTGGACTCCAAAAACTCATTAGTACTCCAGTGGCTACCATAAAAATACGTTGGGCTACTAATGCGATAACACACAAAGGAACTGTAGCTAAATTAGGCTTAGTCTGAGAGCTATTCTTGGCATAAATATCCAATTAAAGACACACTAAAAGTTATATAATAAATTCTGTATTTATTTATACACAAAGATATTTAAAGCATTCTTTAAAAAGCAGTAATTAGCTGTAACATTAATCCCAAATTAGGATTCCATTCAAAAAGTGAACACTATATCAGGTGAGTAATTCATTCATATGTTACACATGTTCCAGTACCTGGAGGTGACGTTCGTTAAGGTCAGTATAACACTTATTTTGTATCACCTTTGCAGTATTGAGTTATTAAGAAGGGAAATGTTAGGGTTAGATCAGAACAGACTGATAATCTATAAAAACTGTTAGATTCTCTCAAAGGGATGTAGGCAGTCTTTTATCCCAGCATTAAAGTGTTCAACATTTTAAACCTGTAAGGGAACAAGCACTGCCAAAGCCAATAGGTTCAGAAGGAGGTCTTTAGGGAGCCAGGACAACCAAAGTCATTGGGCAAAGTCAAAGTTGTGATGCTTTTTAGTGGCAGCCGTGGGTATTTATTGATTTCATTGTACAACTCTACAGCTCACATTACCCCTCTTAAGATAAGCCTGGCTGCTCAGTCACACTACCAACTTGTGTAGTACAGGCCTATTTTAAAAGGTGGGTTACCTAATACCAAGAGATAAGTCTTGTGTAGTCCCACACCAGTTTCACTGCACAAATTCTTTCCCAACACTCTAGGCTTTTCTTTGTGAACCCTTGCGGCTCCTTGGAAATGCGGTTCTCTTGCCCGGCCTTCTCTCGTTAGCATTCAAACAGCCCCTTGACCTTCTGATCTCTGTAGCCTGGTTTGCTTCAGCCCTGGAAGAACAGCTCCTTCTCGTACCCAGCCTCGCTCAGAGTGAACCTGTACGCGCCACCTTTTATCCTGATGAGGTTTTTTCTTTTTTTAAGCACATTTTATTTTATTGACGATTTTAAATCACATACATTGGTTTTCGGTGGGTGGGTATCAGGCACTAGCCCCCCAGAGCCCCGCAGCAAAATAGAAGTCTTCAAGTTGTTCAAACCTCCCCCCCACTCCCTCCTTTGGTACAACTTTTCCCTTTCTCAGAACACATCTTCAAACTTTTTGACAATTTAACACATTAATATTAAGGACAGTTCCCTTTATGGTGAGCCCACTTAAGTTCATTTGGCATGAGTTCCCTGGTCACATTGTTTGCACCGGCTACCTCGTTTCAGGAACCCTGCCCTCGTGTCGGCAGTTCGGACCCGCGCACTGTGTGGGTCTTGGTCCATATATTTTGCAATGAATTCTCCCCATTCCATCTCCGGCGGGCCTGCCAGTTCATGGAGCCCCGCTGTGATTCTCTCCACAGTAAATCAATTTTTGGCGACATTGGTCCATTCCCTTTTGCTAGGAGGTAATTCACTTTTCCATTTAGTAGCTATACTTGCCCTTGTGAGTGTGAGCCTTTTTTCCCACTCTCATGTATTTTGATGTGTTTTTCACTTGTGTTCTTTGATTATGGAGTTTTAGATATAGGCATAATCTTTTCATGTGTGTTACACAGCACCCTCAGTGCAGTGACACAGGGATGTCTTTTAGACTTCCCCAAGGTTTAACTACCTTCTCTGGGATCAACTACTGTTTCCCAGAGAATGTAAAGTGAAATTGACTTTACTAGTCTTTTCCAAATTCCTAGACCCAGCACACATCATCTTACAATGGAGTGCTGAAGGGGTTACATAGTATCCCCTGTGTCTAAACACTCATGTAGGAGTCAAATGCTAGCCTTTCCTATTGAAAAGGCTGGTGGCAGTGGTTTTACAACGAACTACCATGATTTTTCACGACCACGAACACCGGTAGCTAAAAATCAAGGAAGCCATGTTTATCAAAATGGCGCCTCAAGCCCCTTTGTTTAAACGTGTCCTGGTCTCCTTTTTTCGCCATTTGTTTTTGGAAAGGTCCTTCTAGTGTTTGTCTCTGCACGCGAAACCCGGTTTGGTCCCTTTGTTTGAGTGCCTTTGGCGGGCTTCAGGACTGAAGTCGGCCCTTGGCATCTGAGTGTCTGGGGTGGGCAGGAAGTGAGGGAGATGCCTGAAACTCCCTGTGCTTAGTCTCCTAGGAGAACCAAATGCACTCTGGCATGATTGGCTGGCTGACTGTCTGGCAAGGACAGCTACCCTGCTGGGTGAGTGACAGCTAGGCTGGAATGAAAGGGAGAGAACTGTTTAAAAGGCGAGTCTCGTGGACTGGAAGGCAGAGTCAACCACTGGAGCGTAAGAACCGAAGACTAGCTGGAAGAGGACGGTGCTGTAACTACTGGACCGTTGGTTTGCCCGGTGAAGCCCTGCTGCAGGTCCGAATTGCCAAACTCCATTCGACAGAGAAGCTCCTTCAAGGACGGCTTCTTCCTTTGAGTTGGTGGGACCAATTAACTCCTAAAACACCTGGACACCATTCTCAAGGCTGTTTAGGATTAACCAGGGAGAGGGACACCAGTTTGTGCTCTTGAATCTACAGCTACTGGAACTGAAGTGACTCAATTTTGTTTGCTTCTTCAACGATCCCGTGCAGTGCAGGAGTCCCCCAATGTCCTTCCTCTTGTCCCCACGACTGAGGCTCAGGAACAGCGAGATCTGCAGGAACTGCCAGGAACCACAACTTCAGCAACATTTGTTTCTTCATATAAAGGTACTGTGCCGAACCGATTGAGAGAACACCACTCTCGCGGTGAAAGTTCATGAAACTTTCCTTACTTGCAGGCCTAATCAGCTTGTGACCCCACAAATGATTATTTTTTCGCCTAAACTACTTCTGAGAACTTTTGCAAAGACTTTACCGTTTGATACCAGAACTGCTCTTTCCTATCCAGAACACTAGCCCATTGACTTTGGCCTGGCCTATTGATTTCTGGTGAACTGAAACAATTTGCACTGCCTAGAAAGTATGTCATCTATTCTACTTACTTTTGTCCTTTTTGCTCGCTGCTAAGTAACTGAACTGCCATTTGGCTCCTATTTCAGGGGAGCACAGACGGTGTCCGGTCAAAGGATCGAATCAAAAGGATCGAATGACCTCTTGTTCGAATCCAAAATGACTGAAAAAAAAAGGTTGAATTTTGTTTATTTATTTATATATATATTTACGTTTAGTGTACATAAAAAGTTATTTATAAAAAGAAAACGGGCGGGTTGGGGGAGGAACCCCCCCCCCCCATTAAATTTTTTTTTTCAGCCATTTTGGTGTAGAAAAAAAGGCTTTCAAGCCTTTTGTTTTCAAACCTTTGATCTACAACCGCTTAGACTGCCTCAAAAACCTAGAGTTTTGTATTGAAGTTTATTGGTATGTAATATTAAGTTGTCTCCTTCTAGCGAAATGTTTTCTAAATGATTGTGTAATAAATTAATAAGTGTTTTACCAAGAAACCTTGAGTATAAGTGTCTACTTGAACCACTGTGATTGAAGGTCCTCTGTGTAACTACTTGTACTGCCCACATTCACTCTTAAAATAAGCCTGGCTGCTCAGCTCGCTACCAACAAACTGTGGTACAGACTTATACAAATGGTTGGTCTTGCTTACACCTGTAGTCCTAATTGTGTGTGGTGGTCCCAGAGGGTACTGCATGCAATTCTGCCTAACACTGGTGTACAGCGGTGAGGATAAAGTATAGTTATTACATTGAGAGTACTACTCTTACTTTTGTTCAAATAACCTTCAGAAGTCTAAACATCACTAGAAAAGCAATTGTCTTATAATACCAAATATGGATAACTTCAAACAGGAAGCCCTGATCATTCTAACAGTAGATATGATATAATATGATAGTTTATTTATATAACGCCTATACACAATGTGTTTCAAAGTGCTTCAAGGCAAGGAAGGGAACAAGGGAAAATACAACGACATTCTTACAGGCCATGAACAGTAAGGATGTGAAATTAACTATCGTACTCGGCCTGACGACATTTCAGATAGTGCAAGTGCTAAGACATAGATCAGGAAGGGAGGGGGAGATTGGGAAGGAAATGGAAACAGACAGACGACTACCGTACTAGGCCTGGTGACATTTCTGGTAGAGCCGGAGGAAAACAAAAGGTGAGGGAGAGGGGTGCAGAAAGGGAGTGGAGGAACAAAACAAGTGACTATCGTACTAGGCCTGACAACGTTTCAGATAGTGCTGGAGGGAGGGGCCAACAGTAAGGGGATAGGGGAGCGACAGATGAGGTTGCTATCATAGTAGGTCCAGGGACAATTCTGATAGAGTAAGTGCATAGAAGAAAGTAAGGGGAGGAGAGAACAGAGAGTAAGCAGTCAAAAAGAGTGGAGAAGCAAGAGAGGAGAGCGAATACAATTGCAGAAGTCAGTAGTAACACATAATGTTGCAAGCCAGGATACAAGATGAAGATGAACAGCATGATTCAGGGCCACCATGAGTACAAGATGCAAAGGAAGTCCAGCATGAGAGTTGAGAAAGGGTGACGCACCGTGAATCAATGAAGTCCATAAAAGTAAAATCTAGCATTGGCCACAAGACAGTGATGGTGAAACCAGAATGTATCAGGACAGACTCCTGTGTGCGGGAAGGGATGGGGTGCACAAGGGAACAACACGGGGGGATCAGAGAGGGTGGGGATGGCCTGTTGTGACAGAGGGTGTAAACACATGTTGGTGCATGCTTACCTGCTGTCTTAGCAGAGGGTCGGACCATGGATCCTCCTGGTCCGAATAGGTCCAAACAGCAATAGCCCTTTTCTTTGTCTGCCCTTCACTTTGCACGCCCGGGCGAGAGACGCCCTTCATCTAAGAGTTAAGAGCAGGAAGGAAAAGGCAGGGCTAAGAAGGTGGGCGGGATTAGGCCAGGTGACCTAGATCCACTTACAGCTGCTCCCCAGCTGCAAAGGAAAAGAGGCTAGAGGGCTCTTTAAGTAGGGAAAAGAACGGCAAGCAGGAAGGCACCAGGTGGGCGGGGCTTGCTAAGTGGTGAAAAAGAGTGGCAAGCAGGAAGGCAACAGGTGGGCGGGGCTTAAGCCAGGTGACCTAGATCC
Organism: Ambystoma mexicanum; assembly: GCF_040938575.1. NCBI lineage: Eukaryota > Metazoa > Chordata > Amphibia > Caudata > Ambystomatidae > Ambystoma > Ambystoma mexicanum. The sequence goes on along the minus strand of NC_090931.1, from coordinate 1,281,692,139 downwards.
ACTTACACCTGCTCCCCAGCTGCAAAGGAAAAGAGGCTGGAGAGATCAATTGAATGATATGTGTAAAGTCAGGTCTCTCTGTTAAAGGCAAGAAAAATGAATTGATTGAGAAATTGTTGAATCATCAAAGACTGGGAGGTCGAGCTATAACCCCTACCCTTCCAGCAAATGTGGATAGTGTTGATGAGGATGATGATGATGTAGAGTCCAACTCTAATGATATTAATGAGCTAGAAGAGTCAGAGGAGTCTAAGGAAGAGAGGCCTTCTTTACCTCAACCAGCTCTAGGCCCTCACCCTATAGCCACAGGGACCCTATCAGGTCCAGTACTAAGTCCAGAATTTGTGTCTCTTGAAAAGTTGAGACTTGAGTTAGAGTTTAAAAGGCTCCAAATACAAACTGAAAGCAAACATTAAGAACTCATACTCAGAGAAATTGAATTGAATCATGAACTTGAAATGGAGAAATTGTCTCTTGAAAATGGTTCTCTCCCAGAGTCTTCTAGGTCTTCCAGTCCTAAGAGGCCTTGCATGCCTAAAGAAGCTGTGTGAGTATGTATGAGGTGAGACTTGATATTTTAGATTGGTTGGCTGCTTTTGAATATAACTATGGGATTTAGGGTTTTACAGGGAATCAGTTGATTCCTTGGCTTTTGTCTAGGCTCCCCCAGGTTGCAACTGATGCTGTAATGGAGGTGGGGGAACTTGAAAGATTGGAGTATGAAAATGTAAAGCTAGCTTTGATAGCTAGATTTGGGAAAACTCCTTCCCAGTACCTTAAGATGTTTAGGACCCTCCAAAAAGCATGATGGTACACCTTGGGCTACCTGGGTGTGTGAATGTTTGAAAAAATTAAATGGTTGGGTAAAAGGTTACAGAGTTAACACTTTTGAAGGAATGATCAATCTATTTTTGTTAGAATCTATTTTTGATGCCTGCTCTCCTGAACTGAGAAAGCACTTGGCTGACTCTAAGGAAATCGATCCAAAGAAGTTAGCAAAGGCTGCTGACTTGTGGGTTGCCAACAGGGCTACTCGCAAGGATTCTGGGGCAACTCAGAAGAAGGATGATGGGAAGCAGAAAAAGAAAGATTGCAAAGAGAATTATAATACCTCCAATCCAAAAGAGGGCCCCAAACATAAGAAGGGTAAGCCACCAGGGAAACAGAATCAGGCTAGTGAGATTTCTGGTGCCAAACCAGAGGGATGTCAGCAGAGACCCCCATTTGTCAAAACATTTTGGAAAAAGTTATGCTTGTGGGTCCACTGACCATGTGAAAGGGGATCCCAGATGCAAGGGTAAGCCTTCAGGGATCCACACTGTCTCTTTGGCCTTCTCCCCAGAGGAAGAAGTAATTGTGACAAGTGGTAACTTTCAAGTACTGGATGAGCACCCCATTGGAGTCTCTGCCAGTGTTTCTTTAGTGTCCCTGGGTCTGTGGGAACAGCAGAATATTCAATTCCAGATAACACAAAAGAATATTACGAGGACAGTGTACTTGTGAATGGTCAGGAGACCCCTGCCATTAGAGACACTGGGGCCAGCATTACTGTAGTGGACACATCTTCTTTCAAGGTTGAGGATGTTGCTAAGGCACCCAAAAGTCTCACTAAGCTTGCTAGAGACCCTGTCCAAATGCTTCCTAGACTACCAGCTCTCATCCAGTGCAACAACATGACTGTCAAGATACCTGTTAGTGTACAGAGTGAGGTGCCTGGGAGAGTCCTGTTGGGGAATGACTTAAACACTCTTGTTGTATCGAGCACCCCCAGGATTCAGAGCTGGAAGAAGACCTGACCCCTGTTGGAGATCTGGATCCTGAAAGACCATCCTGAGCTGCTGCCTTTACTGGCAGAAGGTGGCCCCTATAGGGCAGACTTCAGCAGAGGCCAGAGAGTGTCCCACTCTTGAGGGTCTTCGGCAACAGGCAGCTTCCCAGCTGGACGGGCAAGAGCCAGGGAAGCATAGGTTGTACTGGGAAGATGGCCTCTTCTACAGTGAACCAGCTGAGTATATCCCAGGGGACTACAGAAGACTTGTAGTGCCTCTAGTGACAAGACACCAGTTCCTACAGTTAGCCGACGAGATTCCTTTGGCTGGTCACTTGAGCTTCAAGAAGACCAAGGAAAGGCTTTCTCTATTTCTACTGGCCTAAATTGGGGTCTGATGTAGATACATTCTGTAGGAGTTGCCACACTTGTCAGATCTCTAGCAAGAGTGGAGTCAAGAATGTGGCACCTTTGGTGCCCCTCCCAGTGGTGGGAGTCCCTTTCAGAGGGTAGGAATCAACATTGTTTGTCCCTTAGACACTCCAACCTCTTCAGGCAATCGATTTGTATTGGTTGTAGTAGATCATGCTACTAGGTATCCTGAAGCCATATGTATGAGGACTGTTACAGCTCAAGCTGTTGCTAAGGCCCTACTTGGTATTTTTACCAGGGTAGGTTTTCCTAAGGAAGTCATCTCTGACAGGGGATCAAACCTTATGTCCCACTACATGCAGGCCATGTGGAAAAACTGTGGAATGACTTACAAGTTCTCAACTGCCTACCATCCACAGACAAATGGATTGGTAGATAGGTTTAACCGTACTATGAAGAGCATGATAAGTGATTTAGGGGAATCCCTTAGAAGAAAGTGGGACCTTCTACTGCCATGCCTTCTATTTGCTGATAGAGAAGTCCCTCAGGAGGGAGTTGGATTTAGTCCCTTTGAGCTTCTCTATGGTCATCCAGTTAGAGGTCCATGGCCCTAATTAAGAAGGGGTTGGAGAGTGCTCCTTCTCCCAAGCCAGTGAGAGTCACTGACTATGTGTTTGGTCACCGGAGCAGAATGACACACGTGATGACAGAAGCATCTGATAACTTAAAAGCAGGTCAGGCTCTGGTGAAGCATTGGCATGACCAGAAGGCAACATGGTTGAGTGTACTCAAGAACAGCAAGCTTTAGTTATGGTACCTACAAGGCAGAGGGCCTTACAGGACAAATGGATAGGACCCTTCAAGGTCGTGGGAAAACCTGGAGAGGTCAACTATCTGGTGGACTTAGGCAACCCTAAGGAGGCCCCCAGGGTCTTTCACACCAATGGTCTAAAAGCTTATGTCACCAGACCAGAAGTGGGAGCTTTGCTTCTAGCTTCAGCTCAAGAGGAGGAAGAGAGTGAACCTCTACCTGATCTCCTCAGGGGACAACCTTTAGATGAGAAAATAGGAGTTAATCTCTCTTTTAACCTGACACTGGAACAACAGGAGGAGTGCAAGTTTCTGTTAAATCAGTTTGCCTCCCTGTTTTCACTATCACCAGGCTTGACCCCTTGGGGCCAGCATGATAATGTCACTGGTGACTGTTTACCTGTTAAATGCAGAGGTTACAGGATGTCAGAACCCACATAAAGGAAGAGGTCAACAAGATGCTTGATCTCAGGGTAATAGAGCCCTCTACCAGTCTCTGGTCTAGTCCAGTTCTACTAGAACCAAAGGCAGGATCCAAGGAGTTGAGATTCTGTGTGGACTATAGAGCTCTAAATGCAGTCACAAAGACTGATGCCCATCCTTTACCCAGGACAGATGATCTGGTGGACAAACTTGGTTTAGCCAAGTACCTCAGTACATTTGACCTAACGTCAGGCTGTTGGCAAATAGCCCTGACAGACCATGCCAAGGAGAGAACTGCATTTTCAACCCCAGCATGCCTCTACCAGTTTAAGGTAATGCCTTTTGGACTAAAGAATGCACCTGCAACATTCCAAAGGATGGTTAATCACATTCTGAATGGGATGGAGGACTTCTGCATGACATACTTGGAAGACATAGCAGTGTTCAGCCCAACTTTGAAAGAACATGTTGACCACTTAGGATATGTTTTGCAGGTGTTGAGCAGGCCCATCTGACCATAAAGGCAGGCAAATGTTAAATTGGTCAGAGCAAAGTGGTCTACCTTGGACATGAGGTAGGAGGAGGTGAAATAAGGCCATTGCCTAGCAAAGTATAAGCTGTACAAGAATGGGCCACCCCTACTACTGAAACCCAAGTGAGAGCCTTCCTAGGTCTCACTGGTTATTATAGGAACTTTTTCATTGAGAACTATGGGTCCATAGCTTCTCCCTTAAATGTGGTCTCCTCACCCAAAATTCCTAAAAAGTTCAGGCGGAACGAGGAGTGCAACAAGGCATTTGAAGGACTTAAGCACGCCCTTTGTCAAGCTCCAGTCTTAAGAGCTCCTGACTACAGCCAAACCTTCATTTTGCAAACAGATGCTTTCAATACAGGTATAGGTGCAGTTCTGAGTCGGCTGGATGAGAAAGGTAGGGAGCATCCCATCTACTTCATCAGCAGAAAGCTGAAGGGACCAGAAACAAGGTGGGCCTCCATTGAAAGAGAATGTTTTGCTAGTGTGTGGTCACTGAAGAAGTGTAGACCCTACTTGTATGGATCTACTTTTGTGATTCAGATTGACCACCAACCCTTGAGATGGTTAATGCAGATGAAGGGGGGGAGAATCCTAAATTGTTAAGATGGTCAATCAGCCTACAGTGGTTTGATTTTACCATTGAACACAGGGCAGGGTGTAATCACCAAAATGCTGATGGTCTCTCCAGAATGTTTGACCGACTGGAGTAAGGAGATTCATCCAGGGGTGGATTAAATCCTCCTGTCCCTTAGTCTGGGAGGAGGGGCGAATGTTAGGGAGAATTCTCATAAATGTGCTAATTCCCTTCACCCTAGAGACCACAGCAACTTTGCTGGATTTTGAGGACTTGATTTTTTTCCCTGGAAAGAGCGTGAGCCTTTTTTCCCACTTTTTCATGTATTTTTTTCACTTGTGTTCTTTGATTGTGGAGTTTTAGATAACTCCATAGGCATCATCCTTTCATGTGTGTTACACAGCACCCTCAGTGTAGTGATACAGGGATGTCTTTTAGACTTCCCCAAGGTTTAAATACCTTTTCTGGGATCAACTACTGTTTCCCAGAGAATGTAAAGTGAAATTGAATTTACTAGTCTTTTCCAAATTCCTAGACCCAGCACACACCATCTTACAATGGAGTGCTGAAGGGGTTACATAGTATCCCCTGTGTCTAAACACTCATGTAGCAGTGAAATGCTACCCTTTCCTATTCAAAACGCTGGTGGCAGTTGTTTTACAACGAACTACCATGATTTTTCCCAACCACGAACACCGGTTGCTAAAAATCACGGAGCCATGTTTTTCAAAATGGCACCTTAAGCCCCCTTGTTTAAACGGGTCCTGGTCTTCTTTTTTTGCCATTTCATTTTGGAAAGGTCCCTCTAGTGTTTGTCTCTGCGCGCCAAACCAGATTTGGTCCCTTTGTTTGTGTGCCTTTGGCAGACTTCAGGACTGAAGTCCGCCCTTGGCGTCTGAGTCTCTGGGGTGGGCAGGAAGTGAGGGAGGTGCCCGAAACTCCCTATGCTTAGTCTCCTAGGAGAACCAAATGTACTCTGGCGTGATTTGCTGGCTGACTGTCCGGCAAGGACAGCCACCCTGCTGGGTGAGTGACAGCTAGGCTGGAATGGAAGGGAGAGAACTGTTTAAAATTTAAGTCTTGTGGACGGTAAGACAGAGTCGACCACTGGAACGAAAGAACCGAAGACGAGCTGGAAGCGGACGGCCACTGCAACTCCTGGACCGTTGGTTTGCCCGGTGAAGCCCTGCTGCAGGTCCGAATTGCCAAACTCCATTTGACAGAGAAGCTCCTTCAAGGACGGCTTCTTCCTTTGAGTTGGTGGTACCAATGTAGATTACCCCTGCTATCTGCGCAGGGAGTATTAATTCTATTAAAGACTAGGAGGCGAGCATTATGCTTCATCTTCCTTTATTTCTACTCTTTCTACTCTTCAGCAGTTCAACAAACATGTACAACAAAATCCTGAAAAGTGTCTTAAAACTAATAACTTTTTCTTTTTTTTTTTTTTTTTCAAAACTACAAAATCCATGATCCTCTGTAGTCCATGCCCCTCCACCAGTCACAATCCACTTCCTGTGCCTGGACTCCTCCTCTGCTTTTACTCGCTCTGAAAGTCTCTAACTGATCCTTGGCAACTGTGCGAAGACTCTCTTGGACTTTTAACTTAATCGCTGTAAATGCTCTGGGCTCCTGACTCTCTCTGCTCTGTCTTCACCATCAGTTATTCTTCTGATCCTCTCCTATGAAAATGAGCAACAAAAGATTATGATAGGGTGGTGCCAACGTCTCGTACTGATACATAGTAAATCATTGCCATTGTATACTTAGTACCAGACTCGGGTGGGAATTTAATGCTCGCCTCCTAGTCTTTAATAGAATTAATACTCCCTGCGCAGATAGCAGGGGTAATCTACATTCTATGACAAGACTGGAGGCGAGCATTATGCTTGTTCAAAGCTTACCCAACACTATATTTGCTAAACTTTCCGCTGGCTTAAAATAAAATTCTTTAAACGTCCTCTCGCTTGACCAATCTGCTGCCAGCATTATCTCACTCAAAGGCACTCCTGCTCTCACGGCGGACGAGGCCATGGCCCCCCTCACCGAATGAGCTCCATACGTGCTCACATTCAAACCTGCTGCTTGCATAACCTCCTTGACCCATCTTGCGATGGTAGCCGATGCAACTGCGTGATAGGGTTTCCTACGCGCTATTAACAACTGAGTATTATTCGCTGCTCTATGCTCTGCTGTTCTATTCTCGTACTCCTTAATGCATCGTGCCACGCACCATTTCGAATTACTCGGGAAATACGGATAATGTACCGTAGACGTCCCTGTCTTGGTCCTTCTGACTATGGAGAATGTAACTCCCTCCGGCCCGAAGGATCGTCTGTTAACTTCTAGTGCTCTCACGTCCGATACTCTTTTGCAGGAGATCAAGCATAGCAGCATCGCTAGCTTTCCAGATAATTGCTTAAGCGAGAGATATTTATTAGTCGGCCAACTCGCTAGAAGACGCAGTACTGTAGACACCTCCCATGTCGTGGTATACCTGGGTTCCGGTGGCGCTTTGAATCTAGCTCCTCTGATGAGCCTCACCACCGCCGGATGTTCCCCTGCCGGGACGCCCTCTAATGGCATGTGACCCGCAGAAATCGCCGATCTGTACACTCCTATAGTACGGAAGGCTCTCCCGCTCTGTAATAAGTTCGCTAGAAAGTTCAGAATCTCCACTACAGGTGCTGAAACGGGATGAACACCTCTGTTCTTGCACCAGCTTGTCCATTTTGCCCAAGCTGAGTCATAGCTCCTCCTAGTGGATGGGGCCCAGGATTCCGCGATAAGCTGCGCAGCCTGCGCCGAAATTCCTGGCAAGGCCCACCGTTTCCGGATATCCTGCACGCGACTAGCGGGAGTGTCCCTCTCACTCTCAGAGGATGACACGACCCAGCTGGGTCCATGAGTAGTCGCTCCTCGTCGGGGAGGACTCTCGGAATGTCCGACACTAGTTCCATTAAGGTGGGGAACCACACCTGAGACTTCCATAAAGGTGCTACTAATACCAATTCTGCTTTCTCCCTCCGACATTTCGCCAATACTCTGCTCAACATCGCGAAGGGGGGAAAAGCGTAATGCGGACCTCCTATCCACTCTTGTAGGAACGCGTCTGTCCCCAGCGCTCCTGGATCCAGCCTCCAGCTGAAATATTTGCTCCTCTGTGTATTGAGCCGGGAAGCAAACAGGTCTACTTGTAATGGTCCCCATCTCGTGTCCAGTCTCTGAAACACTGCTGGATCCAGTCTCCAATCGCTGGAATCCGTCAGGTACCGAGAGTTCCAATCTGCTACTACGTTCAGTGTTCCTGGCAGGTACTCTGCTGTCACTGACGTCCCTGATTGTAGGCAGAAATGCCACAGGTCCTTCGCTAACTCTGCGAGCATCTTGGATCTCGTACCCCCCAAATGATTGATGTAGCGCACTGCTGATATGTTGTCCATCTTCAGCAGGACACAAGATTTCACTCTTTCTTTCGTAAAGGCTTTGATCGCGAATGATCCTGCCAGGAGCTCTAGGCAGTTTATGTGTAGACGAAGCTCCTCTTCGCTCCACTTGCCTCCGGTCTGTAAAGACCCACATCTGGCTCCCCAGCCTCTCCGACTGGCATCTGATTCTATTATCAAATCCGGTCTGTCTCCGAATATGGCTCGCCCATTCCAAGCGTCCATATTCTTTAACCACCATTCTAGTTCTGTAATCGAGTCCTGATCCAGCGGCACTTGTTGATGGTACCTCAGACCTAGCTGCAGATGCTTTATTTTCAGTCTCTGCAGTGCCCGGTAGTGCAGTGGCCCCGGAAAAATGGCCTGGATAGATGCTGCTAGAAGCCCAACTATTCTCGCTAATGTCCTGAGGGATACTTGTTGCTTCTCTAAGCATACTCTGATCTCTCTCTTGATGTCTCTCATCTTCCGAGCTGGAAGCTCTAAGGTCGCTTTCTTGGTGTCTAGAATGAATCCCAGGAAGTCTAACCTCTGTGCTGGTACGGTATCTGACTTTTCCGTGTTCACTAGAAATCCTAGTGAGGTCAGAAGGTCCTGCACCCATCTCGTTTGGTATACTAATACCTCCCGGTCTTCTGCCAGCAGCAGGAGATCGTCCAGGTAAATAATAAGCCTTATTCCTTTCTCCCTGATCGCTGCCGATACTGGCTTCATTAGCTTTGTAAATGCCCATGGTGCCGAAGCAAGACCGAATGGCATCGATTTGAATTGCCAGAAACGACTTCGCCAGCGAAAAGCTAGAAATGGTCTGTACTCCTCTAGAACGGGTACCGTGAGGTAAGCGTCCTTTAGATCTAGACGCGTCAACCAATCTCCTTCTCTTAGGGAGTCTCTGAGCTGATGGACGCCTTCCCTCTTGAAGTGTCGATATATGATCCAGCCATTCAGCTCCTTGAGATTTATCACCGGGCGTACTTTCTCCTTCCTGTGCACTAGGAACATATTGCTCACAAACTTCGGGGCTGTCTCGCATTTCTCTATCGCCTGCTTGGTCACTAGCTGCGCTATCTCGCTGTCTAGCCATGCTTGTTCCGCTTGCGCTAATCTCTGGCTCCGCGGTTCGTATCGCTGCACTGGGGTCTCTATAAAATCTAGATGCAGACCGCTGACGGTCTGCAGTATCCAGGAATCGCTTGAAAGCTTGCGCCAATTCTCTAAATATCTGCGCGTCCTCCCCCCTACTGGGGGATACATAATTGCTCTCACCTGGCGTAAATCCTTGACCTCTTCCCGATCCTCTGGACCTTCGGCCTCTTGGGAATCTCCCCCTGGATGGGAAAAAGGTGTCTTGGTTCTTGTTCTCCCAGTATTGTGCCCTGGTGTTCTGAGGTCTTCTCCCTCCTTGGAAGCGACCGGCAGCGCGACCTCTGTAGCGGCCGGTCCCTCCAAAAACTCTGCTGGGGAATATCTTGCGAATAGATGTTTGGGCTTTCTCTAGTGATGCGAATGTTCCTACGAACCGGCCCATCTCCTTCCCGAAGGTCTCTCCGAATAGGAGGCCTTGTGCGCCTTCCCCTGCTTCATATGACGATAAGTCGCTCAATTTTGAGTCTATCTTGAGCAATAGGCCCTTCCTTCTCTCAGCCGCGATGGCACAATTCGCGTTCCCAAGCAGGCAGACGGCTCTCTGAGCCCACCGTGCGAGGGCTTCCGGATCAACCTCTTCACCTGTGTCCTTCGCCCTCTCTGCGAGGTCCATGATTTTTGCTAGCTGACCCGCTAAATCTAGTAACTTCTCCTGACAGGACTTCCAGGATCTATCAATCCCCTTCCGGGGATCCTTACTGGCCTTGGCTACAAAAGTCAGCATTTTTGGGTCGAGCTCCGGTGCTTCCGCCACCTTTCCTGGCAAATCTGGGCGCGGGCACTCTGCCCGTAGGCGCTGTCGCACTTCCTTGTCTAGTGGCTTGCGTAATCTTGCCGCCATATACTGGGTCACTCGGGGGGATGGTTGCCACTCGGTGGACCTCGGATTATGAATGCTGTCTGGGTCGAACATATCCTCCTCGTTTTCTACGAGGTGTTTCTCCTTCCTCGCTTTCTTGCCCCCACTGGGTCTAGGCCAGTCAACTTCCTCGCCTTCTTCATCTCCTAAAGAGCCTTGCTCATCTACTAGCTCTTCCTCCGAGCTAAGGTCCTCTCCCATATTGTCTTCCCCTGGAGCGGGGGTCGTGAGGTTCGGCACTGCCTGCTTCTGTAGGTACGCTTCTTTAAGCTTAGCAAAAGCGTCAGGCACCTCCGAGGCCTTTTCTATCGCCTCCTCGTATGAGCCCCGGGGGTCGTCAGAGGATTTTCTCTTTAGGGCTTGTTTACTCCCCTTCTGCCCTTCCTTCAAGGGTTCTGTGGGCGTGCGTTTATCCGCTTTGGTGCTGGTCTTTGGCTGGGAGAGTATAGCCTCTAACGTCTCCAGCCTCTCTTGTAGGGGTCTCACCCCTTCCGCCACTGCATCTATAAGAGAGCTACCCAGCACTTGCTTGAAGCTGGCAGCGAGGTCCTGGGATTGCTCCTCCTCACTCCGCTCAAAGTCTGACATGTTCCTTTGTGCTGTGTGCCTAAAATACCTGAGACAGGTGTCTTAGCACGCCCACTCTCTCTTATGATGTTATTGTTTTTTTTTTTTTTTTTTTATGTATGTGGCTGCACCTTTGTCTTTTTTCAGCTCTCCGGCTGCCAATCCACTTTCAACTCTCCAACTGCCTCTTGGCAGCGCAGGGCTCCAATGCCCGAGACTTCCAGCTCTTGCTGTTAAGTTCTATACACGGTGTCCGTGTCCCAGCTGATCGAGCTGCACGCGATCGTCTGTTCGTTAGACTCTTTCCTCCTACTAGTTGGAGTCGGAAGGAAAAACTCCGTGTCCACGAACGCTGGCGAAGGTAATAAGCCTTCGCCGCTTCGCGATGACGTTACGCGCCTCGGCGCGTGTAGGCTCCGCCCACCCGCGGGTGGGGGCTATGTTGTTGGAGCGAGCCGCTCCGCGCTTCACGCGCTAGCTCCGCCCACCCGCGGGTGGGGGCTATGCTGATGAGGCGATCCGCCTCACGCTTTGCGCTCTTGCGCGACCTGCCTATTGCTCGTGAGGCTGACCGAGCCCCTGAAGTGTCGGGTATACGGCACGGGGCCGTCAGCCTCACGGCGGTCCCTATAGATCAAAGGAATTCCCTGGGGCCCCGCCGATACTCACTCGGTGACTGCTCCTGTATTAAGGAAAATTTCAAGCTTGGCGCGCTCGCGCGTAGTGTGACATTTGCGGTGAAAACGTCTCTAAACTAATTATCTCACGTTCCCCTGCAAACCACACTCAACATCTGATCTTTCCATCTACAGTTCCTCTCTTCAGTCAGCCCATATATCCACAGACATTCGGAGAGGAAAGGAAATAGTACTTATCTGCTTGAAGAGCAGTAAAAGAAGAGGAGGAGTCCAGGCACAGGAAGTGGATTGTGACTGGTGGAGGGGCATGGACTACAGAGGATCATGGATTTTGTAGTTTTGAAAAAAAAAAAAAAAAAGAAAAAGTTATTAGTTTTAAGACACTTTTCAGGATTTTGTTGTACATGTTTGTTGAACTGCTGAAGAGTAGAAAGAGTAGAAATAAAGGAAGATGAAGCATAATGCTCGCCTCCAGTCTTGTCATAGAATCAACTCATAAGACACCTGGATACCATTCTCAAGGCTGGTTAGGATTAACCAGGGAGACGGACACCAGTTTGTGCTCTTGAATCTGCAGCTACTGGAACTGAAGTGACTCCATTTTGTTTGCTTCTTCAACGATCCCATGCAGGAGTCCCCCGACGTCCTCCCTCTTGTCCCCATTGAGGCTCAGGAACAGCGACATCTGCAGGAACTGCCAGGAACCAGTGACTTCAGCAACATTTGTTTCTTCATATAAAGTTACTGTGTCAAACCGATTGAGAGAATGCCACTCTCGCAGTGAAAGTTCATGAAACTTTCCCTACTTGCAGGCCTAATCAGCTTGTGACCTGACATATGATTATTTTTCGCTAAACTATTTCTGAGAACTTTTGCAAAGACTTTACCGTTTGATACCAGAACTGCTCTTTCCTACCCAGAACACTAGCCCATTGACTTTGGCCTGGCCTCTTGACTTGAATTGAACTCTTCTGGTGAACTGAAACTATTTGCACTGCCTAGAAAGTATATATAATCTATTCTACTTACTTTTGTCCTTTTTGCTCGCTGCTAAATTACTGAACTGCCATTTGGCTCCTATTTCAGGGGAGCTCAGATTGCCTCAAAAACTTTGTACTGAAGTGTATTATTATATAATATTAAGTTGTCTCCTTCTAGTGAAATGTTTTTTAAATGATTGTGTAATAAATTATTTGTTTTACCAAGAAACCTTGAGTATAAGTGTCTACTTGAACCACTGTGATTGAAGGTCCTCTGTGTGATTACTTGTACTGCTCACATTCACTCTTGAGATAAGCCTGGCTGCTCAGCTCGCTACCAACAAACTGTGTGGTACAGACTTATACCAAAGGTTTATCGTGGGCTAGGTGAGAGCTTCCTGGAGGCATGGCTACCTTTGCTTGCAACTGGCTTTTTGCTGCAACCAGGTCAAGAAATCCCATATAATTTTTCTGGAAGATAAGAAAGGATAAATGTTTACTATAAATGGGAAAAAAATAACTTTAACAAAAGGATTTAAAAGTTGAGAATATTATCGAATTTGAAAAAATTGAAAACTCTCCTGATGAACCACGTGCGTTAAACGTGGAGAAACACGTGTTGAGAGACAAAAGTGATATGGTTATTTGAAGAAGAAAGTTTGTTTGAAAGGAAATAAAAAACAAAGATGTGCATAACCAATCAAAGATGTATCTTTGTATGATTTAAAGTTCAGAAAAGGAATACCGGAAGCGCACTCCAAGGAAGTGTACAGTTAAAAAGAGTTGGTCTTGCTTACACCTGTAGTCCTAATTGTGTGTGGTGGTCCCAGAGGGTAGTGCATGCAATTCTGCCTAACAGCGGCCAAGAGTAACGCAGCAGCCATTTTCAGGAGTCTAGTGTAATCTCCACCGTCGTCCTCCTTACCAAACAAGACCAACATATTTGATTTGGGCTATTCCATCTAGGTCTTTGATCCACCCCAGGACCTCGTCCCAAATGATGTGTACCCTTGGGCACCCCCACCAACTGTGCCAGTAGTCTGCCTTCTCTTCGCAACCTCTCCAACATACGGGGCTCGAGTTTTGGAACATTTTTGAAAGTCTAACTGGATCGTATTGCCACCTGTGGAGTAGCTTTTATTGACAGGAGATTGATGTCTTGGATACTTCCCTGCAGAGTCTGTCCCAGAGGTCCGGGTCAATATTACCTCCAAAATCTTGTTCCCATCGACACCTCCATTTTTCAGTGGAACCACTACGTGACCCCACCAGGGCTCCATACATTGCCGAAATCAGCCCCCTCGTTTCGGTCCTCTTATCTAGGAGTGCTTCGAAAGGTGTGAGGTCCCTCTGTATCTTTTCCTTCAAACCCGTCCCTGTGAGTACCCCTTTTAGCTGTAGGTACGAGAATAACAAAAGTTTGCCTATGCCCAGCGCCTCTTCTAGCTCCGTTATGGTGACAAAATTACCCTCCCTCCAGAGCTGCCTAATCCTTTCAAGCCCTAACTCGAACCATTTCTGGAATCTTTCCGGATTCAGTGTTGCATCCCTTATTCCCGCTACCCAGAGATGCCCCAGGGGTAACGGCCATGTTGTCAAGCTCTTCATTTCCACTCCTTGTTTCCAGATGTCCCATATAGTCCCCACAATAGAGTGCTCACGGATCCTCCGTGGGAGCTTACTTCAGAGTACCCACAGCCATTCCCCCATTGTGGCAGGGTGCAGCTGTAGGTTGTCCAAAGCAATCCACTGTAGGTCCTTGTGTTTTAGAATTCGGAGTTGAGCAGCTTTGTAGTAGAGCTTTACGTCTGGAAGTCCCACTCCCCCTTTCTCCTTGTGTACCAGCACAGCACTAGAAATCCTCGCCTTTTTACCCCTGCCACATAAACCTCAGGAGGGAGCCCTTTATCTCGCGGAAGAATGAGTCCGGGACCCGGATGGGGAGCATCGGAAACATGTAAAGGATCTTCGGGAATACCACCCTTTTCAGGGCATTGAGGCAGCCCAGCCAAGATATCGTTAGCTTTTGCCCTTTTAACAAGTCTGCCTTTATTTTGGCCATCATGGGGTGAAGTGGGGAGGGGGGTTCGCCTCAAATAAGTTCCAAATATCCCTTGTGATATTTATACTCAAGTATTTCATTGTGTCCAGGCTGTCCTACACCCCTAGTCATGTGAACCTCCCTATTTGTCCGTCCCTGTTCCTGTCTAGGGTATAAACAACCAATTTGGATCTATTGATTTTTAGTCCTGCCATGGTGCCATATTGCTCCATCAATTGAATCACTGCAGGTATGGAGTTCGGGGGATCCCTTATGTGTAACAGCATGTTGTCCGCATACAGTGCGACTTTGTATTCCACCCCCCTTACTGAGAGTTCCAACACACTTGGGTCAACTCTGATCTTCTGGGCGAGAGGTTCTATCGAGAGTGCAAACAATGTCGGGGAGAGGGGGCAACCCTGCCCAGTTCCCCTTCCCAGTTTGAACCAGCGTGAATACTCACAGTTAGCCATAACACATGCTTTTGGGGATGCGTAGACTGCCATGAGATAAATTACTTATAAAACACTGCACAGAACCCATCCTCACCCGCGGCCTTTCCCAGTGGTAGTCTCTCCACCGTGTTCATAATTTCTGCTTCCATTATGGGGGCCTCCAATACACTAGTCTCCTCGAGAGAGAGAGTTGGGCAGTTGAATACCAGCCAAATACATGTCTATGTTCCCCGCCTCGTATTTAACTTCTACAGTTTCCCATAAACGGCTGCGAAGGCCTCTGGTATCCCTTACCCGAAGGTTCCTTTGTCCCTTCCGCCCCTTCGATTTATTTCTGAAACCCATCTTTCTGCCCGCTGCCCCCTCACTCTAGCCGCCAAGAGTGCGTCCGCTTAGTCCCCTTTCTCATAAAATGTCTGTTTCAGAAATTGTAGGTTTCAGATTATTTTCGCCTCTTCCTAAAAGCACAGCTCCTTACTTTTCCCCTTGCCTCCATTGTGTAGTCCCCTTGTCTCCCTGACGGCTCATGCGCCCTTTTGTCCAATTCTTTTATCTCTTCCCTCAGCCTGCTTTCGACTGGTGACCATTCCCTCTTCTTCCTCGCCCCTTCCCTAATCAAGATTCCACACCAGGTAGCCTTCCCTGCTTCCCACACAATTCTTTTCTCTACCTCCCCTCTCTGATTTATTTGAAAGTATTCCGCAATTTCCTTTGCCATCTCCGAATGGAATAGTGTCCTTCCAGAGTGATTTTTCCTACCACTGGGAGTCAATCCCATCCAGTGTAAATCCACTGTCACCATATCATGGTCGGACCAGGAGATCGGGATAATCGCAGAGCCCTGTGTTACTTCCCATAGGTCTCTAGAAATATAGTTGTAATCAATTCTATTGTATGACCGATGTGGGGGCGAGTAAAAGGTATAACCCTTTCCCCGTGAGTGGCAGTGGCACCATATGTCTCTCAACCCATAACCCTCCAGTGACTGATGGAACTCCCGATAGCCTTGTCTTGGCAAGTCCTGTTCCCTCTCATGTCGCCCTTGTGTGTCTAACTCAATGTCTGCCTATACATTGAAGTCCCCTCCTGTGATAAGATGCCCTATGCTTTCTTCCAGTATTTTCGCGAGTGTATTTTTCAAAAATCTTAACTGTCCCTGGTTTGGGGCATAGACCGTGGCAAACGTAAAGCACACCTTCCTGATGGTGCCCGAGACCAACAGAGCCCTCCCCTCAGCATCAGGCCAGACCTTGGTCAGTTCCATCTTGAGTGCCTTATTAACAAGAATTCCCACCCCCGCTTTCCTTAAAGGACCTGAAACCAGTATTCCCAGCCAATTAACCCTCTAGGCATCCTTCTTTCTTCCCCCTTAGCAAATCTGGTCTCTTGTAGGAATAGGATGTCTAAATACGATCTACAGAATTCCCTTGCAACCAATGATCTTTTCGTGGATGAGTTTAATCCCATGGTCTTATCTCCACTGTGTACATCACATTGTCCCTGTACGGGAGGTCAACTCTCTCCACCTAGGAGGCCTTTGTGTGCCATTTCGATCCATCCCATTAAAGGCAGACATTAGAGAGAAAGCCTGTACCAAGGTCCCAAACCCCCCGCCCCCAACCCTCCCACTAGAGTCCCTACCCCCGGGGCATCCGGCTATCCCCAGTTAACGTCACCAAGTTGGAACTGACCCACCTACTGCTCCCGTTCTGTCAGATCCCTTCCTCGTCAAGCCTCTTGTTCTAGAGCCCTCCTTCCTCGCCCCCCCTAACAGTTTCTCAAAAAAATCAAATGCAACTCCCTGATTTCTCATCCCCCTTAAAACTCCATCCCCAACATTACATCATGAATGGGTTTCATACTAACAATAACTGAGATCATATCTGAGCTCACCCCCATTATGGGTGTCTCTAAATGTTGCTCCTCCTCCTTTAATTGTTGCGAGTAGAGACGTGGCCCAGTGTTAGGTCAGGTCCCACATCGATGGGTGTGTTCGGCTTCCTGAACTTCCTGGAGCCTGGAATACGTCTCTTTCTTGAACCCTTAGTCTGCCAAGGTCCTTCATCTGCCACCCTTTCATTTAAGGTGTGTGGGGTCTCAGCATCTCCTGTGAGTTCCCTGGTACTCATCCATTACAACAGTGAGGGAAAACGGGAACCCCCACCTGTTTCTGACCCCTTTTTCATTTAACCACTTGGTCAGGGCTGAGCAAAGCCTTCCATTGGTAATGGTCTGAGAGGACTAGTCCTGAAAAACCGTGACCTTTGTTGTCCCGTACAGCACCAGGCCTTTTTCCTCGCTCTTTTCAGGATCTTGAGTTTGTCACCGTACTTGTGGAAACGGGTGAGGACCGACCTAGGGCCTGTGGCCGCAACCCCAGCCCCGTGGATCCTCTCAATCTTTGCCTTGTCAATTGTGTCATTGTTGAAGACGAGATTTGTAATTTCGTAGAGGGTTCTCAAGTCCTTCTCCATCTCTCCCTCTTTGTCTGGGATCCTGAAATTTCTGAGATTGTTGCGCATTTCGCGATTTTAGAGGTCGTCCATTTTGAGTATAATATCCTCTTCTCTCCTCTCCACCTCCGAAAGACGCACATCCATCTGAGTCACCAAACTCCAAAGTATCAAGGGAGGACTGTTTATTCTCTACCTCCTCCAGTCTTTACTCCTTTTTGTCGATGCTTTGGGTAATTTTGTTGACCCTACCCACAATGTCCGCTCTCATGCTCTTGATCTCCTCCATTAGTGCTCCTACATATTTTCTGGTGGCAGCAGATTCCTCCTCCACCAAAGACATTGTGTCCCTTGTGGTTATTCCTCCTCCGCTTGTTCTTGTGGTGTATTCAAAGTTGGCCAATCTCAATCTTGTGTCCATTTACCACCTCTCGCTTAAGCCTGTGTCCTTGAGCGTGTGTAGAGACCCTGAAGACGTTGACTGGTACCTCTCCCCTCTTGTACTGTGGGGTCTGACCACTTTACTGCGGGCATGCCACTCCCTCGCTCCGTGTGTCTTGAGGGCTCCCTCACACCTGGGCCTCTACTTTGCCTCACTTGGTGTGCCGCCTGGGCAGAGCCTGGTCTGCACTATAGGAGGCGGCCACACGCCTCCCTCTCTTCCTTGGGTAGTGGGGGAGCACGGCCCGCCGCCCACAATGCGCACTGGTAGTGGCTCTACTTCCCTCCTCCAGTGACCAGCCGTGGGCTCTCGAGGCACTGTCCTGATGGCACCGTCGTTAGTGGGTGGACTCCTTTTGTTTGTATTGGGGTGCTGCACCGCAGTGGGGCGTCTAGTCACCTCGGGTTGCGACAGCAAGGCCAAGCTCATTCAACAGCTGCCTGTGCCCCCTGTGTGGCCTATGGAGAACTCAGGACTTCTCACTTGGCCTGGTCCACTTCAGGCCCCTGCAGTAGCTCCTCCAACTCCCAACGCTCCAAAACCACCAAGGGGGCTTTCCCTGGGCCCCTCAACTTCACCAGGGGGCCCCTTCGCTGTGCTTGTGTTGGTAGGCTGTAGTTTGCTGCAGTGGCGGGACTACCCTGGGCCAATGTTCCCTCTAATTTATTTTTCTCTATGTGCGAAACCGGTTGGTTGTTGTGCGCCAGTTTTTTTCCATGTGCGCAACTGACTATTGAGGTAAGCCACTTTGTGAGCTACCATCGCAGAAGACAGTTTGGAAAGGAATTTCCTCTTCCCAGCCACTGCAATTCTTTAAAAATCTTACAACACTTTTTCCAAACACATAAGCTAAAATAAAATGTCATATGTGATTATACAGAAAACTCCTCAACCAGTACAAGACTTTAATATCTGCCACAGTACCTTGCAAACGTACTTCTGCGCAGAGAAAAATGTCGGTCTCATTAAGATTTTGGCGGTAAGTTTTAAAGTTGGTGGTAACTCCATTACTGCCAACTTAACCACTGTGCCAAATTACGATTTTGGCCCTGGAGTGGAGGATTTGCCTCCAGGAAAATCCTGGAGGTAAATCCTCAACTCAACGCCGAAATCATCAGAGCTTCCACTGCTGTAATTGCACTAAAAGAGCCACATTGAGCACAATGGACTCAATATATATGTGGAATTACACCTCCACCACCAGTTGTAATCCAGCGGAAATTCCTCGGGACCAAGTGGCAGTAACAGTCTTTAGTTTAGGCAGTATTCTGGCAGATTTACGCTGGGATACCGCCCCAAGTCGTAATGAGGCCCTGTATGTTTTATGCCACTGGAAAATCACTCATTTCTATTACAAAACAAACACAAATATTTCATCATAACAGATGTGGCTGTCAAGAAACTCAGACATTTGCCGATGGATTATTGGCAATTAAAAGCAATTTGTCAAAAACATGCTGAAAGGAGTTCTAGTGCCACTTTAATGAAGTAATTCAAGGGCCCGCAGAACTTGCTTCTATTAATTTGTGTAAGGATTATAATTGCATCAGAATAACTGCACCTTAGAATATGATGATCCAAAATTCCTGTGCCTCTTCTAACTATCCACATTACGTTCTCCTGTGGGTAGTGATAACACCAGCCCTAGAGCTAAGAGACATATGCACCATGCATTTATACTCCCTAAAAAAGGAAAATTTGCCTAACAAAAACGAGAAACAAGGAACATATCATTGCTTCATCCCACCAATCTCCACTGAAATTTTTTATTATTAGTGACCTGTAGAGCAGTGGCATAGGAAGGAAGGAACTCTAATAATATTAATGCCTGATCTCAAAAAGGAATTTTATGGGGAAAGAACATCTTTTAATAAGCAGAAAGTATCCCTATTGGCAAAGCTAATAACTTTTTTACTTCCTGAAAAAAAGTAGGGAGCAAAATCTGATTAGAGCCCTGCTTGTACACCTGACATAGGGAATGAAATGACATGCCACATAATAGTGTATAGTTTTGTCCACCCTTTCACACCACAGCCTAGATAAAATTAAACAAGACCCTTACTGAGGTTTATTGTGGAGCCCAGTTGAAGAAAATCAAACATATATGCCTGTTACGTTAATTGCATCAATTCATCAGAGGTACAACTGATTGAGTGCCTTCTTATGGATCGCTCTTCTGCAATTCTTTGTGATCAGTTAAATAGATACAGGGAGAGGCTAGAGAGTGTACACACAGAAAACATGGTTATATTGAAAAGCCCTCGGCAGTTGAGGATAGAAAGAAAAAGAAGGTGCTGTTCCCTAGATTGTTACTACAATTTCCTATAAATGTCCTATCTTTTAGCAAACACGCAACACATTTCCTTCTGTGTACAGCCGAAACGTCTGACTTGGTCTTTGAAATGTGATGCTTCGTTCATCACCCGCAAGGAGTGATGCATCCTCCCATACCCTTCCCCAGCCCTTGTGCCTTCCTCTAATACTAGTTGATAGAGCACTGAAAAAAGTGAGGGATTGGAGCAGAAAACACTCTTTGGGATATTTGCAGACCCAAAATACTTTGCAAGCAAGGCATATTTAAATGCTTCAACATATGATGTGCATTTTAAGAATGTCATGACTCTGCATGTACACAATTCTTTTGCAGTGCATACAAGATTGTTTGCAACATACCACCCTTATATCATTGTGTAGGATTACACAAGTGCTCAGTGAAACTGTTTTTGTATAGAAGCGAGTTACCTTATCATTTTTGAAGGTCTATGCCCAAAGGAATTCTGAACACTTGGAAACAATGCAGATTGTGTGAAAAGCATTCTCCTGTCTGAATATCCGGTGCTTGATACTATGGACAAGTAATCCCAGGCATAGTCTATATCCATTTAGAGGGCAAATTACTATTTGAGTTTTATAATGCGTTAACTCACAAGGGGGCCGCTTCAAAGCACTTGCGTGACATATATACAAAGAAGAGGAAGTATGGGATTTGGTTACACATCCAAGTAGCCTGATTACTTACAGTCAGTATCCGATATTTGAGCTGGTGGTTCAATTATATAGTCTGGGCGACGCTTTTGGTAAGGCACAATGAGTAACAAAAATTCTGGCATGTGAAAGTTATTCATGTTGTTTATGTTACAACAAACATAAAACAAGTGGATGTAGGTACACGTCTGCTAACCTTTCGCATAGCCAAGAGACGTAGAGTCAAGGTTGTCCGGTAGTATCTTAATGTACTCTGGGGCAGAAGTTCGAGTCATACGGTAAAAGTGTGGTAGAGTCAGGTTTAGGAGTCATGGGTGGGGAGGGAACATTGTTGGTTAATGTGTGCAGGCATATCTTAGCTTATATTCTTCTATTCATGGAGCCAGTTTTTCATATTAGTTTGTAACCTCTTGTGTTGTATTTTGCTGAATTTTAGGTGCATAGTAGTTAAATGCAAATTAGCAGAATATCAAGACTAGTTGCTTATTTTAAGAGAAAGAAAATTTCAGATAATTGCTATGGCTTCTGCCTTATTACATCTTTTTGAATAGGTGGGAATTGTCTGTGTGCGCTGCTAAAACTCTTCTGAGCGGCACCCAGAAGGAAGCTGGGCAAGCACACATCCGCACATCTTAGAGGGAACATTGCCCACGGCCACAGTTTTGCCACAGGATCACACTGGCGGGGGATCCACAAGGGTTGTCTCCCTCTCTCCGTTTCCCTGATGGGGTCAGAGCGCGCTGCTGCCTCTGGATGCACTGGCCCAGGCGGGGGCAAAGGCTCTCTTCTGCTCCTGGGCTTTCTGTCCCTATCAGTCTCCAGGGGGGCCCATATGCTGCAGGGTGCTCCCCACTGTCTGCCCTGCGAGTCTTCTCTGTTGTGGTGCACGGGGGAGGCTTCAGAAGGGGGCCATTCACCTTCCTCTGGTGACTCCGATGCACAACCCTCACCACTGAGGCGGGATGTGTAGCAGAGGCCTCTGGGTGGGCCGGGAAGGCCGCCGACTGCGACCCCTGGGCCGCAGGAGGACTTTCGATTTCTTCTCCACTGCTGCAGCCTGATCCGCACTTTCCCGGGCCGTTTCGCGCCGGTGTTCGACACACTGGAGCTGAAACACCTCACAAGTCTCTGGTCGGGGGCTGCCTGCTTCAGGGGGTGGGAGGGTGAGCGGCGGCTCAGACCAATTTTTGGGTTCCTAACGGGAGTGGAGCGCTTTCAGGTTTCCATAACATGCGCGCCCCCTGACAAGGGTGTATTAACACGTTGGGGGTGTCTGTAATCCGGTTTAAGTGCTTTGGCTCTGCCTGACCACATTAAAGGGACAGAGCCATTGCAAGACATTGCAAGTAATCTTCCTCGGCTCAGTGTTGTAAAGATGAAGAGGGGAGGAATTATGGGAGTTGTAGTTTCCCATAACATAGGTAGGGATAGGGGAAAGATGGGTTTTCCTAAATGGGTGATGTTGGAGAGAATTTTAATTTCTGTGCCAATTCTCTTTAACCTTAGAGACCACCAGCTCTTTTGCTGGACTCAGGGCTTTTTAATTTGTACTCCTGAGCGAGTGGAGCCTTTTTCTCACTCGCTCATGTGTTTTTCTGACTATGATGTTCCTTAATGTTTTATGGTGTCTGGTAAACTCCATAGGCATCTGCTTTTGCATAGTGATTTTGTCTGGTAAACTCCATAGGCATCTGTTTTTGCATAGTGACACAAAGCACCTTTTGTGCAGTGCCACTGGACTTCTCTTAATGTTTAACTACATTTCTTGGGTGAACTACTGTTCCCAAGAATAGTAAGATGTCTCCTGTCTTACTTACTTTTTCTTTTGTGGGTCCAGCACACACCACCCTATGTGGAGTGCTGGGGGGTTTGGGGGTTATATAGTAACTCCTTTATCCCACTCCTCATGTAACATTCTGTTATACTAACTCGCTTGAATGGCTGGTGGCAGTGGTTTCTTTTTTACTACATTGTGCCTTGTAATTGCAAGCGGAATCCTCAGCTGCAGTTCAGCTCCCAAGGGTGACCATTTTCTCAAAATGGCCCCTCTTCTTTTTTCACCATTTCTTGTCAGTTAGTTTCTCCAGGGCTTTTACTTTGTTTGAATCGGGTTTGCGTCCTTTGCGCATTTTGCCTTTGGTGGGCTTCAGCCCTAAAGCCCGCCCAGGTTCCAGTGTGTCTGAAAAGGCAGGAAGTGAGGGTGGGTCCTGAAGCTTCCCTGTCCTTTGTCTCTAGGTATGCCTGAGGGAAACCAATTCTGATTGGCCGGCTGGCTGTCCAGGAGTACAGCCAGCCTGCTGGGTGATTGGCAGCCGAGGGCCGTGAATGAATGGGAACTTGCTTAAAAGGTGAGGTTTTTGGCACTATTGGCAAAGTCGACCACTGGAGGACCACAGCTGATGAAGATGTGAAGAGACGTCGGCAGCACCCTCCTGGACCGTGAAGTGCCCGGTGAAGCTGTGCTGACCCTGTTATTGTTTCCACTGGGAAGACCAGCTCGGACGACTTCCTCCCTTAGGCTGGTGGGACCAACTAGCCTCAAGACAAACTCCATTTTGGCGCAACCCCCGACTTGCTGCGACTTTCCAAGGCTGCAGAATCCCAATACCCAGGGACCCCTGACCATCTGCGTTGTCTTCCGAAATGCGAATACGGACAAAACTTTGTGGGCATCCGGAGGACCCTACAGAAGCAGGACATCTTCATCCAGAGTCCAGGACCGAGGAATCAAGTAACTTCTAACCAGAGCTGTTTGTTCTCCTTTGGCGCTGAGAAAAAGGCACCAAAACCATAAAGAGCTGCTGAATCAGGGAGAATCCATTGCTGTCGAGTCCCTCTCTCGAGTGCTGCTGCTGGCACCTGCCAGACATCCTTCCTTTCGTCACCACGACCAAGGACCAGGAACAAGGGTCTGCTGCACAGCAACCAGAAAGCATCCAGGTGGAACAAATTCTTCAGTTCACAGGTACCGTGGGGCTTGGGGTACATCAACCTTTTGCCATTTGTGTTGCTCCCTACCTTGGGGAGTGCTATTTTACCATCTTTAGAGTTCACCTCATCTGTCATGATGCCTAACCCCGGGGACCCAGACCAAGTCCAGTAACCCCGGAAGCAGGCATCAAGTTACCCCAAGCAAGCCCAACAACCCCCGCTAGGGGCTATTTGGGTGCAGTCCTGGCGCCCATGGCGCCAGGCTCATATGGAGAGTCAGTCCTGGCGCCATAGGCGCCAGGCTCATAGATTAAAACTTACCTGATGCAGACCATGCTGCAAGAGCTCCAAGCCAAACGAGGCTTGGAAGGGACTATTTTACCTATGGACTATTTTTTTACTCGGGTGGGGCTGGGGAGGAATACTTACCTGGGACTACTTTGGAGGCTATTTAAACCACGCCCGAAGAGCAGCACACGCTTCGCATTATTCTGCATCCAGCAGCGTAACGCTCACCGTGCGTGCAAGTCTACATCCAGTCTTCTGCCACGCCCGCCTCGAGTTTGGAGCTCCTAGAAAAAGGGAGAAAGAAGGAGAAAAGGTTAGAACAAGAGCAATACCTTTGATCCTTACCTGAATTCCCGATCCATCGCGCCTTCGAGCTGGAAGAAAGAAGTTATTTTATGCGCGTCGCCTCGCCTGCTGCAACGCCGCGCTGAACTCACCGGCCTTCGCAGCATCTTCACAATTCACCGCATCCTCCTGCATGTTCCCGCCGCACTTCGGCACCTAAGGAGAAGACCAGAACAGCAAGGTGAGCCAAGGGAATACATAGAGGAATACCCCCCATAGACTTAACTGATTTTACCACCGGGGGTACTATTCTTCTTCATGGGTCGGCACAGGTTCCGCTGCATCCTAGCCGAACCCCGACCCCTAAGGGGAAACAAAAGGACAGCAAGGTGAAACAAGGGACTAACAAGGGGGGGAACCCTCCTCACCTCAAAAGACTTACCTGATGTTACTGCCGGAGGCATTATTCCCCGAGACTTCATACTTTCTCTCAGCGCCTTAATAAGGGAGAAAGCAACAGGTTACATATGGACATTATTTTATCGAACTGTGTTGGATAATACAAATCCTTACCAGAACATTACCGGTTGCCATGAGGAACTCTTCAGTAGGGTCAAGCTGCAACCTGCAAGGAATCGGACAAGAGTGAAAGTCAGGCATTTGAACTCTTATGAACTACATACTTACGGTGTCTTGCCGGGAATATCGGAGTCAATATTGTCCTGCAACTCACCAATTCCTTCGAGCCAGTGAAGGAACTGGTTATCTACGCGCCCCTGCGCTCAATGCAGGATGGAGAGCTCATCTTTTCAAATCATCAGGTGAGACTATAAGAGGGGACATCCAAGGTGATCCGTGGGGAGAACAGCAGGGTTGGGGGATTTACGCTCAACTCCACGGGTGGTTAATCCCCTTTCTCCATTTGCAGAAGAATATTCCTACAGGCCAAGCAAACAAAGCTAGGTGGGCCAGTCCAGTCCGTCATCTCGGCCCTACGCGTCACATTGGTGGAGACCACAGCAGTCCAGTCCAGATCGACGCCTCTGTGGGAGCCAGGTGAGCGTAACATCATCTCACTTGCACTGGCCTTTGAGCTTGTGCTTCTTCAAGGTGATTCCTTTTGAGTTGCTATGATTTTCTATTTGAACTACTGACTATTTAAAGACAATTTCTAAGAGAGCATCATAACTTTGAACTGGCCCATTGACTTTGGCTGTTTTGGCTCCTTAAAGGCCCCCTTGTGAAACTATTGGCTTTGGCAGTGCTTGTTCACTTACAGGTTTTAATTGTTCAACACTATTATTGCTGGGATAAAAAAAACTGCCTGCCTCCCTTTGGGAAAATCTAACTGTTTTTGTAGAATACCAGTGTGTTCTTATCTAACCCAAAACGCCCACCCCCACCTTATAACTGTCAAGGAGTCCCCCCCCCCTTATCACCTGAGTCCGATCTTTGCTGGATTTCTTGGTCGATGCCTTCTTGCGGACGGATTGGGTCTTGAATTAGGCTGCACGAGTCTCTTCCGACTCCAGCGTGCGCTCAAAGTTCCGGGATGCAGCGATCCAGGAATCCGGGAAATTAAGAAGGTGCACTACTCAGCACACAAGTCCAGGAAGTAAGAAAGAAAGGAGAGGGACTAGGAATAGAGTTAGTAGGGACAGAATCAGGGAAGCAATACCGCGAGCTACTGAGCACACGTCTGGTCGTTACTTCGCAATAGCATTGAGAGGCGCGGAGCCACGGGGGGCGTGATCTATTAATAGAACACGCTACGTCCAACGTGTAGAGCGAGGATGGTGTTTCACGCTGGACGGCCATGTTGGGAGTACCAGGGAGTACCAGGGAGTGCAAGACCAGTTGAGACAAGGACCAGGAAGTCCAAAAGGGGCGCGTTCTGTAGGTCATGACAGCATGCCTCCTCCAAAGACCCGTTCCTCCAGGTTTGCCCGGGTGTATGAGGTGAAATTTTCTGAGCCGTCGAGGGGCCTTGAGATTAGAAAGTGGTTCCCAGGTTCTTTCACTAGGAGGATATCCCTTCCATGCAACCAGGTATTGAAGCTGACCCCGTTTATACCTGGAGTCGCATATTCGGGGCACTTCATATTCCAGTTGGTTGTCGACCAGCAGAGGAGGGGGTCTGCAGGATTTCTGGGAGGATTGGATGTAGGGTTTTAATAAGGATGTGTGTAAAACTTGGTGAATTTTCTTCCAGGAGTCTGGTGGTTTGATCCGGTATGAGACTGGATTTATAATTTCCTTGATGGGAAATGGACCATAGTACCGAGGGGCCAATTTGTTTGGCCGTAGATGTCGGGGTAGTAATTTCGAGGACAACCAGACTTGATCACCAGTTGCATAAGAAGGCCCTGATCTTCTTTTGGAATCCGCATACCTCTTAGTCTGTGTTCTGGCCTTCTCTAAGTTTTCTTTGGCCTCCTGGTGTACGTTGATGAGGGTTTTGATCCAGGGGTCGACAGTAGGTACCGGTGTGGGATGAGGGAGAACAGAGGGTAGAACCGATGGATGGAAACCTTGGCTACAATAAAAGGGACTGGTCTTAAGTGCTGAATGATCAGAATTGTTGTAGGCGAATTCTGCCACGGGTATCAGGAGCGACCAGTCATCCTGAACCTTGGTGGTGAAACATTGAAGATACTGTTCCAGAGTCTGATTAGCACGTTCTGTGGCCACGTTGGTTTGGGGATGATACCCTGATGAGAGGGCGCGTTGGATTCCCAAAATGCGACTGAGATGTTTCCAGAATTGTGAGACGTATTGAGGTCCTCGATCAGATATGATCTTGGAAGGAAGTCCATTCAGACGTAATATGTGTTCCAGAAAGATTCCAGCAAGTTCGGACGAGGATGGTAGCTTACACAGGGGTGTAAAATGAGCCATATGAGTGAACAGTCAATGGTAACCATGATGGTCGTGTATCCTCGGGAAGGTGGTAATTCCACAATGAAGTGTAGCAATTAATTCCCATGGCCTTGTTGGCAGTGTAGGTTGCAGTAGAAGACCCGCCGGTCTCTTGTTATCATGTTTATTTTGAATACAGATAGCACAAGCTTGGATGTACTGCTGTACGTCGGTCTTCATTCCAGGCCACCAAAACTGTCTTTGTATGAGGCGGAGGGTGTTGGTTATGCCACGATGTCTGGAGTGAAGGGTATCATGACAGAGGTTTATTATTCTTTGTTGTAATTTCTGTGTGGGAATGACCAGTGCATTGTCCTTGAATAAATATCCTTCCTTGACTCTTGGATTCCATTGATTCTTCCTTGAAATATCCTTCCACAGATCAGAGGATTGGGTTTGCACTCGAATTTCTTCCAGGAGATTGACTGCTTGAGCTTTGTGTTGGGAAACATCATAGGATAGGCCCTATCTTCAGTAGTTACATAGTCAGGACGTCTAGATAAGGCGTCAGCAATCAGGTTTTGTGATCCGGGAACATGAGTGATGTGGAACTGGTACTGGGCAAAGAAATAGGCCCAACGCACCTGACGACTGTTCCTACACTCCAATGACTGTAGAATTTGAAGATTCCGATGGTCCGTGCGGACCTAAACTGGATGTCTAACACCCAGAAGTAGATGTCGCCATTCAGTGAAAGCTTGCAGGATGGCTAACAGTTCCTTTTCCAGGATGGAGTAGTGTGTCTCACTGGGAGTCAGGGTTCGTGAAAGGTAAGCAATGGGGTGTTCCAGTTTATCCTCAAATTCCTGCTTCAACACCGCTCTTATGGCGTAGTTAGAGGCATCCGTTTCCACTAGGAATGGTCACTTTATGTCGGGTTGGGCTAAGATGGGGGCTTGCGTGAACTCTGCCTTTAAACGTTGGATTGCCTTATCGTGCGGTGTAGACCAGATAAAGGGGGTGTCTTTCATCAAGAGAGCAACAATCGGCTGAACAATCTCGGAAAAGGTGGATATGAACTTCTGGTAGAAGTTGGCAAGCCCCAGGAAGGATTGAACTTGTTTCACGGACGTGGGAGGGGGCCATGCCAGTATGGCCTTTACCTTTGAAGGGCCCATACCAATTCCTTCTGGGCTAAGGATGAATCCTAGGTAGTGAACAGAAGTAACGTGAAACATGCATTTTTCGGGTTTGCCTAAAAGTTTGTGTTCACGGAGTCTTAATACTGCCTGTACATGTTCTTCATGCTTTAGAAGGTCCTTGGAAAAGATCAATATGTTGTCCAGATAGACAATGACGAAGAGGAATAACATGTCTGAGAACACCCTATCCATGAAACGTTGAAAAACTGCGGGGGCGTTAGCTAGTTCAAAGGGCATGACTAGATATTCATAGTGATGAAAGGGTGTTCTAAAGGCGGTTTTCCATTCGTCTCCTTCCCGGACACGGATCAAATAGTAGGCACCCCGGAGATCCAACTTCGTGAATATTACGGCGCCTCTCACAGCTTCCAGGATATCCGAGATCAAGGGCAATGGGTACCGGTCTTTGAGGGTGCATTGATTTAAGCCATGATAGTCGAGGAAAGGTCTGAGTTCCTTGGTGTCCTTCTTGGGAACAAAGAACAACGAAGCACCCGCTGGAGATTTTGAAGGTCTTATGGTGCCTTTTTCAAGGTTGGTATCCAGGTATTCTAGGAGGGCCTTTTTCTCAGGTTCGGAAAGGATGAACATTCTGCCAAAGGGAATCATTGCTGAGGGATCTGTATCTATGGCGCAGTCTTCAGCTCTGTGAGCGGGTAAGGCCTGGACTATGGCAGTTGAAAATACATCAGCATATCCCTGATAGGCCTCAGGGACTTGTATGATATTGGAAACCATGAGTGGTGTTTGCTGGTCTCTTGGTGGTTTTTTAGGGGGTGTCAAGGAGAGATCCAGGAATAGACAGTGAGACATACAAAACTCTGAGCCTAGGAATAGTGATCCTGCTGTCCAGTTGATATACGGACTGTGCTTCTGTAACCAGGGCATACCCAATACCATGGGGTAATGAGCTGACTTATTGATGTCGAATCTAATCCGCTCTTGGTGATGGTTTATAGAAAGCTGGATCTCTTTAGTCTGCAGGCTTATTGGCCCTGAAATGAGGGGTCTTCCGTCGATTGCTTCCACCGGCTGCATGGTGCTTCGTGTCTCGTATGGAATGTGATGACTAACAACCCAATCTTGATCAATGAATATTCCCATAGCTCCGCAGTCTACCAAGGCCAAAATGGAATAGGTCTTATTCTTGGAGGGCATTAGGAAGGCCTGCAGTATCACCAAATTGTTTTGTCCAGGAGAGTTCTAGGATGGACGCCGAAAGAACCCCATACGGCAAGCCTGAAGAGTGAGTCATTGGCGTCATCAGTGCCAAAATTGAAAGAGAACAGGGGTGAAGACCAAGGCCGTTAAGCCAGCGGTGCGGGCTGCACTCCCAAACACCCCTAAATGGTGTGGATATTCAATGTTGGTTGGTCCAAAATAATACATCTTCAAATGCAGAGTTTACACTTATTGCAAAGTTTTTTTGAATTTTTATTCATATTTTTAGTATGTGGCAGCTGTACGGTTTATCAGAACAGATGCAAAAAGAGCTCCTTTCGGCCTATGCATTTCGGAGTCAAAGTCTTTCATCAGGGCCAGCTCTTTAGTATGCTCATAGGATTCGAACACCTAAAATGAATGGATCTGTGACCCACAATTCGCCATATATACGTTATGTGTTGACAGCAGCAATGGTATGCAAAGGTTAACGTGGTACCATGTAGACATATCCAATATACAAAAATAAATATCCCCAATGGGTGTGTTGTACATTCGAATGAGGTCGGGCATTTGTAAATGAAAAGTGAGTTACGTTCAGATATGCAGGGTAAAAATAATCATAAACAGCAAGTATATCGCATTATGGCACAGCCCCAGAGAGGTAATAAAATATATGCAGATTAGTGCCAATCACACATCAAAAATCAGATTGAGTAATAAGTATATCCAAACGTGTGTAAAAGTACATGATTAATACATACGTGCCGAACCGTAAGAGGTGTGCAGGAGGATAAATGTATCAGTTAATCAACGGGATAGAAAAAAACGGGAAAGGAAAAAACAAAAACGAAGAATGGAGAAGTTTAGCTGAGTCGAATGGTTAGATTTGATATAATTAATCATGGGTAATGTAATTGATGCACTAACCTGAAAGTGCAATCGATGTTGAGTCGTTAAAGCCGCAATGCAGCCGCCGAAAATGTGTAGTTGTGCTAGTTACTAGCCGCGTTAGGGTACTGTAAAAAATATATATGTTACAGGTTATTATAGTGTGACTAGGGGTATTCGGAACCCTAATACAGCTGATAGATGTGATGAAACATGTAGATTACCTTACCTAGTAACCGCTTGGAGTGGATCCTCGAAGGACGCCACGCGCTTCGAGTGACTCGTCTTAAAAGTTGTTTACGTTGCGTTGCCATAGGGACAACTCGTGGCACGTGAAAAAGAGGCTGCCATGTTGTAATGTCTACTTTAATCCGTTAGTGTATCTGCAACAGTTGCGGTACATGTTTATCTGGCTCATGTCTAATGTGCAAACTGGAGTGATGGGATTAATTAGAACCCAAATCACATAATACATTTGTTCTCAAGTGATTGGAGAAAAATGTAAAATAGTGTGTACATAATATTTACATACTGAAATGTTAATAATGTTGAAATGTAACTGCGTAGATACTGTTGTTCAGTTCTGAGCACTCTTACTGGTAAGTGAAAAAAATGATGATCTGGTTCTATGGGATCAAATAGAATGGTGCCAGTATGCTGTCGTGTCCAATGGTTTGTGCAGTAAGGGTCTCAAAAGCGAAGCTGATGGTTCTTATAGACTATGAATGTATCCCGAAGTACATGTCTCTAGATAATTTTCCCTTTTTGATGTAAATCTATGTCGTAACGAAATATACTTGACAGAAAGTGTGGGTCCACAGGAACCCAAATGTGGGGCAGCTTACATGTTATGAAAGGCTGAGGATACATCAACCATCCGAAGTACAGAAAAGAAAAGGAAGCAAGAAAGTAATAGAAATAACAAAAGAATTATTGGGTGATTTTCAAGTTATTCACTTGTGCTCACTTGACTATACTGCTAATCTCAATAAATAGCGAAAAGACTGTATGCGATTACTTGGTCGAGTTCTTCATTCATCCCATTCGGTGATAATGAGTCAAGTCTGTCAATCCAGAATGCTTCTTTCTGTGCTCGCCATTTCTTAGTGTCCCGTGTGTGACAGCTGACGTTCTGTTTTTATTCCTGATATTTGATTTAAGTTCATTCATCCTGATGCGGGTTTTGCGGGAAGTCTCTCCTACGTAATATTTCCCACAGGGACATCTGATCGCGTAGATGACGTTCTCTGATAGACAAGTAGCGTGTTGTTTAATGTGATTTTCTTACCTGTACGTGGGTGTGTAACTGTATTGCCTTTGATGATATTGTTACAGTTACCACAGCTCATGCATGGATGGGTTCCAGGAAATTTGTCCGGTCTAGTTGGTGGTGTTCTGTCCTTGGTGTTTACTAGCATGTTCCGTAGATTACTACTCTTCTGATATGCGAATACCGGCAGAGTAGGAAACAATCTTGCGTTCTTTCATCGCTGGTGAGCACATTCCATCTATTGTGCATGATGGCTTTAATTTGCTTGCTTTGGATGGAATGTTTAGTTACAAACACAAGTTTTTTGAAAAGCAGTTCGCGTTCTTGTGCGTCAGTTTTGTTGCGTGCAGTTGTTCAATCTGTTTCAGGATAGCCTCTTAATTGTAATTTTTCTTGTAGTTTCTGCAACTGTGCCTGACATTCCTCTGGGTCGCTGACTATCCTTTTAATACGCAACATTTGTCCATATGGTAAATTCTGTAGAGTCTTAGGAGGGTGAAAACTCATATGGTGCAACAAATTGTTGCGATCTGTAGGTTTGGTATATAAAGCGTGGTAGTTATTCTGTTATCCTGAATGACTGTTTGGACGTCCAGATAGTGGATGTTGGGATTACCTATTTCAAGTGTAAATTGGATACGTTGGTCGATTCCATTGAGGTATACAAGGAATTCTTGAAGGTCTTTCTTACTGCCAGTCCATACACAAAAAATATCGTCTATGTATCGAACCGATGTTTTAAAATGCTGTTTCCATTTGGGGTTATTCAATACATGTGTGATTTCAAACTGATACATGAAACAATTGGCATACGCTGGTTCCATTGTAGCACCCATCGCCGTTCCTGATATTTGAGTATAGTATTTGCCATCATATTTGAAGCACAAATTCTTTGAGATGAAATCAAGAAGAATAATGAGAAATTCTTTATTAGCTCCAATTTCTGTTATTGTAGTAGTAAAGCTTCAACTGCTTGCTGTCCGAGGTGATGTGGGATACTGGTATATAGGCTAACCACATCAATCGTGTATAGGATATCTTCTGTGGTAACGGAGATGGTATCCAGTATTTGGAGAAAGTGGGTAGTATCTTTAACGTACGTACTTGTTGCTTGAATGATGGGTTGGAGGAAGAAGTCCATTTAAGTCCCAAGCGGTTGTAAAAGGCTTTTGGTTGCTGCCACTATCGGTCTCCCAGGTGGATTAATCAAACATTTATGTATTTTTGGCAAGGTGTATAGGTGAGGCATTACTGGATATGCTGTGGATAAATACGATTTGGTTTTTGTACTAATCCAATCGTCCTCGACTGCGCTGTCCAGAATTTCTTCCAGCTTTCTTTTGATGTCTGCTGTTGGGTCTTGCGATAATAGCTTGTACGTATTAGTGTCTGATAGTTGCCGAAAGCACTGTTGATGATACTGGGTGGTATCTTGGATTAAGATTGCCCCACCCGTGGCTGGTCAAATGGTGATCGAATCATCAGTAAACAAGTTTCGAATCTGTGATAGTTCACCTCTGCTTAGGTTAGACCTTTTTGGTGTGTGAAATTGAATCCTCTTTAAATCCCTGAGTACCATTTTTTTGAAAATATCTATCGCAGGTACCTGAATAGGTGGACAAAATATAAAAGATAAGGAATACGTGGGCCAATATTTACTATATTCAGTACATCAATACCCAAATAATTGGCGAAATGCAACCTTAAACATTCTTACTGATGCCGACATTTCAATAGATACTCTTCTCAATAATCCTAATCAAGCCAAAATCAAATTGTATCGAAGAGATTGGATTCACACCGTTGAAACATGTCAGCGTCTTAAATATTGGAACGTAACCCAGTTTGGACATAAGAGATTTAGAATTACAGAAACATACCTCATCAAATATCCGTCCCCAAAATTTAGAGACAAGTATATGCGATTTTGTTTTAATCTTTGGCCCATTAAAGACATAATGTGCAGGAGAAAAATATTGGATTGCAGTGAGAATGTTTGTAGGTTTTGTAAAAACGATGAAATTAAGGAAACCTTAAAACATGTACGTGCATATTGTCCAGTATTGTATGTTTTGCGTTGTAAATATTTTGCACATTGTTTTAACGACCATGCAAAAAATTATAGTGAAGAACTATGGCTGCACATTTTTGGTGCAAGACATATGATGCTCAGATCAGCAACAATTGGTTTTATAAATGAATTAGATTTAAAACAGAATTAGATTCTTTTAAATAATTTTAATTATGAGACTGCATTTTACTGTTTTAGATTTTAACATGTAGGATGAAATCTTATGTATTTTTGATTTTATTTTATGTATTCATGTTAAAACTGAATGATGAATTCTTTATTATTAAAAGGTTGTTTCTACAGCCAAACAATGAAGAAAAAAAAAAGTCCCCACATGGCAGGCTTGCACAAACACCACTGTGCTTTCGTGGACCCCTTCCACAGTGCAGGGGTGCTTAACGGCGCTCTCATCTTCGGGTATTTCACGGGGCAGCCCTGCAATCAGTCCCTCATCGTTGCTTCGCTTTGGCACTCATCCGGCAGCTATAACCACGGACCGCTTCCCCCTCACGCTGCTCCGGTCCTTTCAACAGCCCAATGCGTGCATGGCCGCTATCTTGCTTCGACCCTCTCCAGCGGACCACGCAGTTTAGGAAGCGGCGTTCTGTCGATCCCTGCAGGCATCCGCTGCGAAGGTTCGCCAGCACCTTCCCACACCTGTTAGCAGCAATGTCGCCCTGAAACCTAGTTAAAACGGATGCAGGAATCAGTCTCTTCCAGTGTATTATTGATGGATCACGCGGGAGCAATCCCAGGAGACGGTACACCCCTTTTTTGGCGCCGCCGATTCGGGGCGGCCAGTTTGGTGTGCTCATTTCGGCGCAGAAGCCTTTGTGGCGCCGCCGATTTGGCGCAAGGGACGTTTGGACGTGGCTGACATGCCAGCCATGTCTAAACTATCTCACGCCAAATTTAAAAGCATAATTCTTTTAAAATGCAGCTCGTTGACAGGTACTGTGTCTGTCAACGTGTTACATTTTAAAAGAATTTGGGGTCAAGTTACTGGCGTGAAGTGGGTGGAACATCACCGTTAATCAAGAAGGTAGTGCGGTAGTTGTTTATATACACACTACTCCATAATCCATAGCGGGGGCATCCCATTGCCGCACCGCCTCCTCCTCCCGCACCCTGTCCCTGGCCGGCCTGCCCCTGCCCGGCCACCCCGCCTGTACCCGGCAGTGATGCATTTACTGGAATAACAACATAACACAATATTAAAGTTGGAAATCGTAATGCCACAGCAGCTTTATTTGCATAAAGTCAACGAGTTATCTTACAGGCGATCCGTGAATTCACCATACCACAGGTTCTTCTACGCTGTGTGAGGCTTCCTAGGTATGCCCCCACTCCTCCCCCCACCGTCCGCGTCTGGTCGACGCTTCCGGTTGAGCCCGTCCCTTGCTGCCAGCTTCTCTCTACCCATGGCCATTTGATATGTTGTTTTGTTTTCGCATTTCTTGACACTCCCCCCCCCCCCCCTTTGCACTAAGGTACCTGTTTCTAACCCCCCCCGACACACTTCCCAGTCTCCTATGTCTTGGTTCTAGCTAAACAGGCAGCCACTCTGGTGCAACGCTATTACGTAGGTTCCTATACAGACACCACTTTTCGGTGCCCCAAAACATCACTTTGCCCCAACATCACATTTTCTGTACAGACACCACCTTCAGCTGC
This sequence comes from Ambystoma mexicanum, assembly GCF_040938575.1. Lineage (NCBI taxonomy): Eukaryota > Metazoa > Chordata > Amphibia > Caudata > Ambystomatidae > Ambystoma > Ambystoma mexicanum. The sequence continues at coordinate 1,281,657,013 of NC_090931.1, read as the reverse complement.
CGACTAACACGCTCCTACCTATACAGTCATCGCTTTGCGATGTCCAGCTATCCTAGCACACATTTCTACTCTACTCTGTGCTCCCATCCCCAGCTGTGCCGCTTCTACCCTAGCCCTATCTCCATGCTTCCGGCCCCAGGTGTCCCCATTCCGGCTTACTGTCCCCCAGGAAGGGAAGCGCCTTAGTACCCGTACTCCCAGTGCCCTCCCCCTAGGCCCTCCGCCGAGATCTTAATCAGCACCCACACCCCGTCAAGTTCCGTAATCGCTAGCCCCAACCCTCCCTCTCTCCTACTTGCTCCTCCCCTCTCCTGGTGCCATATTCTTTTGCATTGCCCCCTCCCCCCAACTTTCTCCCCCCTACAGTTCCCTGGGCTCCGTTCTCCCCCAAAGACTCCCACCCCCGTTCTCTCGTTTTGCCCCCAAGTACCCCAGTCTGTTTGCCCCCCCAGCCTTGTGCTTGCCCCCCCTCTTCACCTCCTTGGACCATCCCTTGGTTCCCTGTTGTCACCCCTCGAGCCCATTTTTGACCCCCTACATCCCCCTGTGTATCCTTCCTTCCGTTATCCCTTCCCCCAACCTGTTTCTTTGGCAACCCTACTTGTGCCACCATACCTGCATCTAGGCCTCCCCCCCCCCAACTTCCCTTGTAGACCTTTGTTTTCACCTTGTTTTTCAATTTTTTCTTAACACCCCCCCCCCCCCCGCATTTTGGGGTTGGAATGGCTTCCAAGCCCCCTAAACCCTCCCCTTTTTTCCCCATGGCCTCCCCCAAGTCTGTTACTCTTGGGCGCCGTAGGATCTAAGCTGTTGGCTGAGCATTCCCCTATGGGCCTGCCAGTACTTTGCTAAAGGGATCGACCTGTGATGCCTCCAAGACTCTCTGCTGGTTGCCGGCGGCAGAGAGTTCCCCCAGCCTAAGCAGGTCGCTCCATTGCCAGCCCTTCCGCTTGCTCACCCTCGCTCAGTTGCTCCTTGGTAGGGGTATAGCCTCCTTGTCCCCCCCCCTGCCCTTCCCTGTCCTTGCCCTTTCCATTTTCTTGTCCGGAAGGCAACGCTGCCTGACTGTATTCTTCCCCATGTGTTCCAGCTTTTTCCTTGAACCCCCCTCGAGGATTGGAAATTTGTTGCAGTGAATTCTCTATTGCCCCTTCAAGGAGATTAACATTTCATTAAACCGCACTACTCTTACGGTGGCGTTACTTTGTGATAACTAATTAAATTGCTGGTTTGTTCTAAATGTGCGCGCCATACCGAACACACTTTGCTGGTTATTTGTACCCTGACCCTTGCAACCCCAATTTGCGGTGACCGGTTCTGCACCCCTTAATATTGTGCCTCACTTCGCCCCCTGTTGCACCGGATCGAGCACCCCACTCCCCAGCACACTCTCTTGGGGTGAGGGGGCTCGAAACAAATGTGGTGCTCCGTGTGGACTTGCTTCCGACAGGGGGTAACCAGAGCGTGCAACTCCATTGGCATTCCAACATGGGCGGAGACCCAAGGACCGAGGCGTCTGGACACAATGCATGATCCCCAAAATGTCATCCCGCCGAGTACAACGGCAGATCCTGTCCATAGCCTGGCCAGCGAGTCCCCGGATACCATCTAGCTACCATTCCTCACGCCACTCAGAGACCGATACAAAGGGATACCGTTCTGCCAGTGGGGGGAAAAGTTGCACACTTCGTCCCCTCTGTTCCTGACAGCGGTACTTCATGCTTTCTTTCCAAGGTTTTGTTTTCGCTTAAGGTTAAGTTCAATTCATGGCCGCCTGTATATTGTTCATTTAGGTGATTATGTGATTTGTATTTAGGGGCCCGTGACTTATGGACCTCATGTATTCACAGTGCCCAACTGCTTGCGAGTGGGCCATCACTGTGATACTGTCCGCTGACCCCTTGAGACCCCCCCCCCTTCACTGGAATCACTGCAGGAATGCTTAGCCACAGACTTCTTCCTTCGCTGCAAGGGGGAACATGCAGTATAAGCAATTACCAGCGCACCTCTTCCTGCGTGTACTTTTGGCATGCCCCCATCAAAATTTTGTATCGGTGAACCTGAAATCCGCTCTACACTAGCACCATCCTGGTCAGCCATCCCAACACAACGCAGCTTAACAATTTTCAATGCTTCCTCGAACACAATTTTCCGCTCAACCCGGGTGTGCCCGCCAAGCCCCCCATTCTGAGCACCCTGGCCTGCTGACATAGGCATTGTGCCTCAATTCTGTATCCGCAACAACATCTCCTGGTCTTTGACCCGCTGTAATACGAATCTCAATGACTTTGCGTCTTGGCACCCATTATAGCCGTACCTTTGCCCCTAAGCGCTTGGCCCCTTTGTCGCGTGCCTGAACGCTGCGCCTGCCTAAGCTTATTTGAAGTGCTTCCTTCGTATCCGTTAAAGACCCATATGCGTGAATTGTAACGCTAGATCTTACGCCATTCGCAACGTGGTTTGTGCCAGTTTGACGCCCCAATGTTAAAACCCCCTCTTCCTCCAAATTCCCTTGGCAAGCTAATCACATATGGCCCTATACATTGGTAAAGTGCCCTCCCCCCCCCCCCCCCCCCGGTCGTACCGGGCATTCGTGGATCCTCCTAACCAGTGCCCTTCCCTTCCCTGCAATCCCCAACCTCCGGCTCAGTTGAACTACCCCGCAGGATGCATGTATATCCGTGGACCGCATGACAACAGCGCCCTGTAGATTGACAGTTATGACCCACTAAACCCACACGTGGTTCCTAGGCCGAGCCACCCGGCCCCGCGTTTCCTTACCCTTCGTGTTAGGCATAAACCCGTGCATTGTTCTTCGGGACCTCTACACACAATTGAGACTGCAAGTGGTAATACAAGTTCACCTTTGGTACAAGCCTGTACTGCTGTGTTAGAGTGGTAGCAGTAGCGGAGCAGCCATGCGCGTGCACAACCAAACCGTGTTTCCAACAATTTAACATTTGCTTGGACATATTGATGAATGAACACTTTTGAAAATGCACATGGTCCAATGCTTTTGATGAGAAACCTTGCTCTGTAGTCTGCAGGTTGCATACCTCCTACCCCTGCTGCCCAACCCATACTCATTAACAATCTATATTATCACCCTGTTACTTTATACCAGGGGTTCTAAAAGTGAAATGACCACTGAGTTAGCCCAGTTTCTGCCTGCCACGCCATCCTTTCTGCTTGGACTCTTTCTTGCCTCTTGCATAATCATGCACGGAGCATATTGTCCAGTTGGCTGATGTGATTTGCATTGGGGGTTGCTGTTCCACTGGTGGACAAAATCATTGCGCCGTAAATATGGGACAGCGGCGCAAGTGAAACTGACTATCCTCTACAGCGAACGTTACATCAACTTGTTGCCAAATTGTGGCTCGCAGCACAGTTAGTAATGTATAGTATTATCGTTAAATGAGCGCACTTCCTCAACATTCGAGATAACAAGCAGCGAAGCTCAACCCAATTAATTGCTGTCGATGCCCAATGTACAGCGCAGACAGAAAGGATAGCAGCCTCCCATCTACCTCCACTCAGCATACCCTGCACCTCATCGAAGTTTTATCCCTTGGAAGAACAAAGCCTGTTGCGTTTGCATCTCAGGATTGGCTCATTCCCCTCCCTTACCGCGGTTTACCTATTCGGACTCACGCTCTGGCTCTCATGCACGAAATTCCACCAATTGACCCGTGCCCTATTCACTTGATCTGTTTAAATTGTGTCCTTCAATAACGTGCATGCACCATTCCATCACCGAAGCACCGCTGCCCCGGGATTGGCCACGACAGAGTGCAAACACCGTCCCAACGCTGCACTGTCCCTAGCCCTGTCGCTTAAATGTCCCATCAACATTTAGCAATTCCAGAACATGCTCGTGACAAGACTGTTCATAATACATGATGCTTTAATGAACCGCACACCATTCCCTCTATTAAATCGTTCCACCTTCGAACATCAAGATTATCAAAACGTGTCTTCGGCGCGTGCGCGCACAACCCACTGAGCCATTTTCCTGAACCGTGTGCCCGCTTTTACTTTTTTTTGTTAACTCTTTTTATTGACATTTACAACAAGACAAACAGCATGAAAAACAACCCCTCAGCCCTCCCTCCCTCCCCCCACCCCTCGGCGACTAGCCTAAAAGCGTATAGCTGTCCTTTCCTCCAGTCTGAATCTCCATGTTCATTGTAGCTCCAAGAGTCTCAAGCTTTGCGGGCACCACATCACCCTAAGTCATCTCTTAACACAGATAGGACTTCCCCCCCATTCCGCCGCGAAAGACTGCACCTTATCATTCATGGCGTAGGTCGCCCATTCCAAGGCCACAATTTCCCATACCTACCGCAGAATCTTGACACTTGGGCACCTCAGGGCTTTTCCATCTTTGCGCTATTAATTGCATAGCTGCCAGAGTCAAAATTGTTTTGGCTTTTTCCCTTCCCCTTGCTTCCACCGCCCCCGTGACCGCCCTGATTCCCAGAAGGATCTGCATTGGAGTTCTGTCATCGCCCCGGACAAACGCCTGTTCCTGTGCCTCACGTATGTCTACCCAAAAGGGTTTGATCTCTGGACAGTCCCACCAAACATGTTCCGCAGTACCCAAGAGACCACAGCCTCTCCAGCATGCCCCGGACCTTATAGGGTAAAATCTGTGGAGCCGGGCCGGGGTGTAATGCCACCTCATCAGTATCTTATACCATGATTCTTGTAATTGGGACGCCCTAGCTAGTTTGGGTATCCTCCTTCACAGCCTTTCCCACTCATCTCTACCGATCTCCCGTCCCAAGACCCGTTCCCATTCCCGCATGTAAGCCCATTGCGGTCTTGCCTGTGCGGCGACTAGAATTTTATATATATTAGAGATGAGGCCTTTTCGATCCGTCATTGGTAAGTAAGAATTTCTCAAACTGAGTTGGGGTTCTTGTGGCAGCTGCTCTAACCTCCGGCTGAAGTACCCAATGGCGTATCTGTGCGTACCGGAGCCTTCCGACCTCCAGTATAGAAAAATCCCTCTTGCATTCATTAAAGGATAATACCTCCCCCTCCCGGAACATATCACACAGTTTCTTACACCCTCCTTCCCGCCACTCTGTAAAGGCTCCCTTCTCCTGCCCCGGGGTAAAATCCCCATTGTTGAAAATGGGGGTAAAGGGGGATGGAAATGTTGTAATCCCTACACAGCCTGCCAGCCTGTCCCAGGTGTCTGCCATAAGTTTGGTGATGGTACTCTGATACAAATGACTGGGTCTGTGCACCTTCGGAAGCCACAACACTTCAGCTAAGCTATGATGTGCCACCGCCCTATCCATCCGCACCCATAACTTGTCCTGCATGTCTTCCCCATCCTGCAACCACTCCCTGATGACGCGGAGTTGAGTTGCCTCATAATACCGCCGAAAGTCCGGTAGCGCTAGACCTCCCTCACCCTTTGGCGCCATCAGAAGCCTGAACCCCACCCTGGGCCTTTTCCCTTCCCAGATAAAATGCCTAGTTAGTGTGTCCAGCTCTTTGAAAAAGCTCCCCGGGACTGGCTGCGGAATCGCCTGAAAGAAGTATAGAAGCCACGGGAGTATGACCATCTTTACAGCTGCTAACCTCCCCAGCCATGATACCTTCAAGTCTTTCCACCTCTGAAAGTCCCTCTTGATTGCCCTGAGCAGCGGGGGAAAGTTCGCTGCATACCAACCGTCCAAAGTAGCCGTGATCCTCACCCCCAGGTATCGAATTCCCCCCGGGCTCCACCGAAAGAGAGTGCCTCTGCCCAGACTATCCCGCTCCGCTGAGCCTAACGACAGATTCAGGACCTCAGACTTGCTCACATTAATTTTTAATCTTGAGGCTTCTCCAAACCTCTCCAGCAAGGCTACACTAGCGCCCAGGGAAGCACTTGGAGTCGTCAGCATAAGCAGCATGTCATCGGCAAAAGCCGCCACCTTGTGCTGCACCCCTCCAAAAGGAACGCCCCGGATCTCCCCGGACTCCCTGATGGCCTGTAAAAGCGGTTCAAGGTACAACGCAAAAAGTAATGGGGAGAGCGGGCAGCCCTGCTTCGTCCCTCTCTGCAGGTGTACCCGCCTCGAGGATGTCCCATTTACCATCACTCTTATCGTGGAGCTCCGGTAGTTAGCCTTAACCATTGACATAAACTCTCCCCCGAAACCCATCCTCTCCAATACCCGGAAGAGAAACGTCCACTCCACACGGTCAAACGCCTTTTCCGCGTCCAATGCCACCAGGACCGCGGGAGTGTTTGTTTTATTCACTTTTTCCCCTATGTGGGCCACTCGCCGGATATTATCCGCCGTCTGCCTTCCCCTGATGAACCCGGCTTGCTCCGGGAGTATCAACTTTGGGAGGACGGAGTCAAGCCTCTTCGCCAAGATCTTAGTATAAATCTTAGCGTCAATATTAATCAACGCTATTGGGCGGTAGGACGACCTCGTAACCTTAGCTTCTTCCATAGAAGGGGAGATTCTACCAGATCGACGGAAGGAATTATATAATGACGTCAGATGTGGGGCCAGCTGTGAGATAAACAGCTTGTAGAAGGCTGCAGTGTAACCATCCGGGCCAGGAGCTTTATGTACCGGGAGATCTCCAATCACCCCTCTTACCTCCTCCTCAGTAATTTCTTGATTAAGTGTGTCCCTCATCTCCCTACTAATTACCCCCAGTTGCACTCGTTGCAAGAATTGTTCCTGCACATTACTGCAGGGATGCTGCGAAGTATATAGGGCATCATAATATTCAGCTAGAGCCTCCTGTAAGTCCTCCTGCCTCGTAACCCGGACCCCCGCATCTACCTTCAGTGCCGTGATCGCGTTCCTCGCCCTCCTACCTCCCAACAGACGCGTCAAGAGTGCATCAGATTTATTTGCCCTAGCATAAAATTTGTCGCACGGCCAGCAGAGCTCCCTCAGCCTTTTTCGTGCATAGAAGCTCCAGTTGCCCCAACGCCTTCCTATAGGCTCGCCTGGCCTTCCTGGAGGGGGTACCCCACTTCTGCCTGCCTAGCCACTTCCACTTCTGCTTCTAACTGGGCCTCCAGTGCCCGTAGTTGTTTCGCTCGATGGGCCGATGCCGCAATAAATTCCCCCCGCAAGGTGGCCTTAAATGCATCCCACCTTATCCCCTCCCCCGTGTCCCCCTTCCCATTAATCTCAAAGAAGTCCCTGATTCTCTCCTCTATCCGTCCCTCAGTAATGCCCCGGGTAGTTTCCAGCTCCAAATCCCCTTTACCCTCCGACCCAGCTCCAAAGCCATAGAGACCGTCTTATGATCTGCTATCCCTATTGGACCAGTGCAGACTTCTCAAACCTTCCCCATGAGGCCAGCTGACACCCATATATAATTGATTCTAGATTGAGAGCCATGGACTCCTGACACAAAGGTATATCCCTCCTCGTCTCCTTTCATTTCCCTCCAAACATCCCGTAGCCCCATCCTGCCGATCCTCTCCTTCAACTCCCCAGACATTGTTGCCCCCCCTTCTCCCCCTCCCCCTCGTCTCCCGGCCCTGTCCTTATCCCTGTCCCATGCGATATTCAAGTCCCCCAGTAAGACAATCGGACCCCAGCTCCGCTCCTCTAGCACCTCCAAGATCCGTAGCAGGAACTGCTCCTGGCCGGTGTTGGGAGCATAAACCACGGCTATTGTATAGGGAGCCTCTAAAAACTTCCCCCTGACCACTATATACCTCCCTTCCATATCCCTGGTTACCTCACATACTGCAAAGCCCACCGTGTTGCGGATGGCCAGAGCCACTCCCTTTGATTTGCTTTGGGCAGAGGCATGGAGAATTTGATCAAAACCTCTTAATCGCAACCTGCCCTGATCTTTCCGCAACAAGTGCGTTTCCTGGAGCCCCATGAAATCTGTTTTTTCCTTCTGGGCGAAGTGCTCCAACTTCTTCCTTTTAAGAGGGGTGTTTAGCCCTCTCACGTTATGTGTCAGCCACTTCAGGAATTACCCATAGGAGGCTTATTGCTACACTGGAGTGCCCATTTGCTTTCCCCCCTATCCCTCACTAGTCGCCAATCCCCTTTTTTACCCCCCCTGACCCTCCCACCCCTCCCCCGAAGGCGCAAACTCTCCCCGCTCCCACCTCAGGCGACATCGCCTTTATGGTTCCAACCTGGCTGCTCCACCTGCAACCCTTCAGTCGCATCTCCCTTCTAGGGGCCCACCACCCGTTATTACCCGTCTCCATCAGGACTCCGCCACCTCCTCGCCCCGCGCTTCGCTGGGTTCCCCTTTGGACCGCGAGACGCCCCTCCCGGCCTCTCTCCGTCTTTTGTCCCCAACTGTCGACCATTCCCATGGTCGAGGTCTAGGACGACCACTCCCCGCTTTCTGGCTCGGGGCTGTTGGGATATCCTCGAGGTCCAGTCGCAGAAGATCAGCTCCCTCCTGTAGGGAGGTAATCCGCCTCGGGGTCCCCTCCCAATCGAAGAGTAAGCCAAACGGGAAAGTCCATTTGTATCGGATTGATTTCTCATTGAGAACCTTCAGCAGCGGTGCCATTTGCTTCCTCTTCAGGAGTGTGCTATTCGCCAGGTCCTGAAATAGAGCGATCTGGTGGCCCTCATGCATAATTGGTTCCTTGTGCCGAGCTGCCCTGAGTACCGCCTCCTTCTGGGCGTACATCGTAAAAGCTGCGAGCACATCCCTCGGCCTAGCTGCCTGACCTCTGGACAGCCACCCGGTCCTGTGCACTCGATCAAGTTCCACGCTCTTCGGATCACCCACCTCCAGGATATTCGCAAAGATGCCCTGGACCACCGCTTTCAGATTCTTATCCGGCACCGATTCCGGCAGCATTTTCACTCTTATATTGATCCTGCGGGACCTATTTTCCAAGTCCTCCATCTGAATTTCAAGGTTTCTGGTGGCATTATCCAGCCTTTCAATTGCCTCGCTATTAGCTGAGGTGTCTGCGTCCACCTCCTGAAGCCCTTTCTCCAGGGTATCCGTTCTTTCTCCCAGTTGACGCAGTTCATGTTTCATTTCCCCAATAGCTTCGTTCAGGTCATTGCGCATCAGTTGGAATTGATCCTGGAAGGCCTTTGCTAAATTTGCCTGCAGGGCATGTAGTTCCCCCAGGAGTTCCTGCCGGGGTATGAGTGCCTCCTCAACTAGTTCATTTTGCGTGGGGTCTTCTCCTGTTCGCCCCCGTGACGCCCCCGGACCGTCTCGCGTGGCCTGGGCTGGCCATAGCGCCTGAAGAGTGCCCGGGGCCTCAACCAGAGCCTGCATCCCTCTTCCCCCCTTTCCTTTGGGTTTCGAAGCCATGGCGCTCCCCCTCTCTCCACGGGAGTGCTCCGCCACCGCCGCCCCACACCAGTCCTCCGTAACTCTTAGACAGTCCGAAGAGAAAACTCAATAGAGATGCTGATGGGCTGGGACAAGGGCGCGGGCGGCGGTCCCGCCCACTCCCCAGTCCGAAGAGCGGCAACCCAGCCCTGACCCGCTCAGGGCCCCCACGCTATGTCCAAAACAACCACAGCAGCACTCCGCGTCCTCTCGGGCCTCCGCTCCCCCTCTCTAGCTCCGGGGCTGCTCACTTCACTCACCGGTCGGGGGGGGGCCCGCAGGGCACGATCTCCTCACACCGCCGTTACCAGAGCAGACATGAACAGGCATCCGACGGGCCCCCCCTCCTCACCTCCTCACTGGCTCCCGGGGGGCTCTCCTCCTCCTCAGGTGTGTGCCCTTGCAGACGCCGCTCCACTCCAGCCCTCCACTGCTCTCCCGCAGACCAAAGGAAGAGCGTCCGCTGTCCGATGCGGGCTCCGGGGTTACTTCCTACTCCCCCGTAGGGGCCCTTGTGTGCTTGTAGGGCCTCCGCTTAGACCGCAGCCCAGATGTCAGCCTGCCCCGCTCCTCGCCGGCCCCTCCTCTCCCCAGGGATGCGGGCAGTGATCCGGTTCGGCTCCAGATCCTCCACGTCACAGCCACACTGTCCCGACCCTCTCTGGGCCTCCTCGATGCACCCGTAGCAGCTAGCGCATCATTCCACTCCTAGACACACCGCTGCTCTCCCTCTAGCTCCACCAGAGCCGCGCAGCACCACTTCACTCACAAGATATGGGTACCTCACCCCGTCGCTCTCAGGGGGCCTCCTCTTCTCCCCCTCGCTGGTTCTTCGGGGTCCACCGACCAGTTGGGGCTGCTCTCCTGCCTTGCCGCTCCTCGTGCGCCTCTGCTGCCCTCCTTTCCCCACCGAGGCCGCGACCGCAGAAGCCTCCTTGCGTGTCTCCGGCCCGGGCACTCTGGTGGGGGCGGACAGCTCTTGGGGCCGCACCTCCCGATTTCACCTCCGCAGCACAGGGTCGGTGACTCCCAGCTCTCCACTCCCCTCCGTGCTCAGTCCGGGCAGAGGGATCCCCCGCGAGCTGCCGCTTCCTTCACTCTCGGCCCTGCTGGCCTTCACTCCTCGAGTGGCTTCCAGCGCCCACCCGGACCTGCTGGCACCGGATTCCCCACTCCGCTCCTCCTTGCTGGCTGGCTTGCCCGGCTTCCCTTCGTCGCCGCTGCTGTCTTGGGAGCCTCGTAGAGCCACTGATCGGTCCGCAGACGGGGTGGTGGGCACTTTCGTCTAGCGGGTCCGGAGAGCACCGTCGGCACGTCTACCTAGTGCCGGCGGCCATTTTGGACTCGTGCCTGCTTTTACTTAAACATCCACATGGACGGACGATATAGCAGAAGCGCTTTATCTGCTTTCAAGAACTGAAAACGACAGCCGTGTACAGAAGTGCATTTCTGCTGCGCCCGCCTGAAAAGTCTCCGTCCTGCAAAGCACCGCAACAGATGCATAGCATGGAGCTGCGGGCCATTTAAAATGAGTGGATGATTGGCTACCTTAACTTTGGGTGGGAGGAACGATTCCCAATAAACATACCTCCTCGGCTCGTTCATGTGCGGCGGCCGCATTAACTCCTGGATAAAAACCCCATACCTGTTGAAACCTGCAAAAAGCCCACCCGGCGCCCCAGTCGGCCATCCAACAAATTCCATCCCCGCCTCCATCCATCCAAAAGACCTCCACGCCAGCAACGTGGTCAAAATGACAAACCAAGTCCCTACCTCATGACGGCTACCAAATCACTGACCCGCAACGTGTAGCCGCCCCGGTAACACAAAGACACAGCCCGCACTTTCCACTTGCTCGCTCCATAACAAACCGCGTTTTCCAATTGCGACCGCTGTTTCCTGCACACAATCCTGAAACCTTTGGCTTCCAGCACCGAGCCAGTGCACGGGCCCTCGACTGCCATCATTCCTTGTGCGTCGCCCCAACAAACATGTGTAACAACCTCCTATTAACCTGCCCAAAATTGCAATCCTCGCCAAATCCCCACGCATGACCCCGGAAAGAATGAATAAAATTGGCCTGAACCAGTTCCCCTGCGTTGAAATGCGCAATTACCACTTGTCGAACAAGCTCTTGGGCCCCAATAACAATTTGCCCGTGTTCACCCAAACAGGTTAATTTCTATATATCCCGGTGTCACGAACCCCGAGCTACTATCATTTCCCTGGTCCGTGCCTCCAAAGTTGCCGTCCCACAGAGACACCGCACCCTTCCCTAAAGTTTCAGCAGGACCCAACTTTGTTGCTGCGCACGCTGTTGCTGTAATGATACCTGAACAACCCCGTGGCCTACCTCCCGTCCCCGTTCTAGCCCCCTCCCCCCTCTACCGCCTCCAGGATGCATGCCGCCAGCATCGCCCTTCCAGCATTGTTCGCGATCCCCCTCACCCTGCCATTGCCAACGCCCACCCAACTATTGCTCTGAACCCTATTAGAAATGCAATGCAGTGGCCCCAACCCAAAGCCGTGTCCCGTGCCAACGCACATGGCTATCTGCCTGGCCACCCTCTTAGGCGCCTGCCACCCCCTTAGGCGCCTAACTGTGAAACATCGCGGCTTTCCATGGCCCATCCCGTTCGTACCCCGCATCCCGGTACACGTGATTGCCCCCAAACCTTTGCCACCTCGCATGTTGCCCAGTCCCACACATGAATACAATACCCTGCACACACGGCCGCCGCACGTCGCCCCCACCCCCAACCAACGCCACCTTGCGGCCAGTGGCGTCGCTAGAGGGGAGCCTGGGGGGGCCAGGGCCCCCCCGTGAAACCCTGTGCCCCCCATGTTCCCCCCTACCTAAAACGAGCAGTGACCATGTTCTCCCCTTACTTTTGTCTGTGCCCCCCCTACTTATGTCTTTGGCCCCCTCTGTGCCCCTCCTAAATTTGATTTCTGGCGACGCCACTGCCTGCGGTCTCTTCCTCGCTGTGCTATCCAGCGGCCCTCTCCTAAGCCGGCGTCATCCGAGTCGACACTCCTTACCCAACACGAACCGCAACCCCGTCCTGGAACACTGTCGTTCTCCACCACAAACGCTGGAACCTCCACTCCGGAAAGCCAGCAACCAAGACTCCATCAAGCAAACCAGAAGCAGGAACAAAAACGAAACTAAATTTCACTCCGTCGTCGGGAAGGAGGGCAGAGGACGGAGTGCGCTTCTTCTTCTTCTTGCCGATAGATTTGTATCCAACAGTGGTGCTTTTTGGATACCGAGGCTTGAGCCTCATTGCTCCATCTTCTCGGGTTGAGTATGTAGTCGTGGGTTTGTATTCTTCTTGGTCTGTGTGGTCTTGTCAGAGTAGAGCTGGTTTCACAGGGTCTTCGCAGTGGACGGTGCGCTTGTTCTTCTTCTTGCTGATAGATTTTTATCCATCAGCAGTGATTTTTGGATACCGAGGCTTGAGCCTCATTACTCCATCTTCTCGGGTTGAGTGTGTAGTTGTGGGTTGTATTCTTCTTGGTCTGTGTGGTCTTGTCACAGTAGGGCTGGTTTCACAGGGTCTTCGCAGTGATGGGCCGCGGGTAGCGGTCGAAGGGGTTTGCAGTGGTGGCAGTGAGTCTTCTGATCAGAGGGTTCGGGTTCTGATCTAGTCCTTGGCAGAAGTTCTTACTCAGCTTCGCTAGATGTTCATCCAACATCTCGCTGTCCAGGTCTCTGTGAAGGTCTGCTATCCTTGTGAAGATTGGAGCTCCAGACGATATCCGCAGGGCCTTGTTCTGGACTATCTGAAGACTCTTCCAGTGTCGCTCATGGCAGGTCATCCATGCTGGGGAGGCATACGTCAGGGTTGGTCTGATGATCGCCTTGTAGACGTTGATCTTTGTCCGGAGGGGCATGGACTTGCTCTTCAGGAGTGGGTACAGCACTGCCATCTTTCCTGTTGCCTTCTGCTGAGTATTCTCGATGTGGCTTTCCCAGTTGAGTTTGCTGTCCAGGGTCACACCGAGGTAGCAGCTGCTGCTCTCCCATTTGATGGTCTCCCCGTTGAGGCTGATGTGTGGGTGCTCCTTGATCTTCTTTCTAGTGAACAGCGTTGCAGTTGTCTTGCTGGTGTTGAGTTCTATCCGCCAGTCGCTGTACCACTTTGCAATGGTATCCAATGAAGCTTGCAGGTTCTTCGCCACTTCCTTTTTGCTGAATGACTGGGAGATGACTGCAACATCGTCTGCATACAGCGCCAGGTTCGTCTTGTGGAGATCTGTCGGGATGTCGTTGGTGAAGAGGTTGAACAGGAAGGGTCCGAGGTTCGATCCCTGTGGCACGCCTGCTCGGATGGGATGTGAAGAGGACATCTCAGACCGCATGGCGACATTGAAGGTGCGGCCTCCCAGGTAGCTTGCAATCGTCTTCACCAGGTAGTTCGGAAATCCCAGGCCAATCATCTTGTGCAGCAGTCCCGTGTGCCAGACTCGGTCGAATGTTTTGGCGACATCCAGGAAGACGATTCCTGTGGACGTCTTGATGTTGAATCCATGGCTGATGGTGTCCATCACTCTCAGAAGCTGATGAGTCGATGCATGCTCCTTTCGAAATCCAAACTGTTCCTTTGCTAGTAGATTTCTTTCTGAGGTGAAGTCGCTGAGTCAAGCGAGGAGGACCTTCTCCAGGAGCATCGATAATCCAGAAAGCAGGCTGATGGGGCGGTAGTTTGCTGGATCCCTCAGTGGTTTGCCGGCCTTTGGAAAAATGATGACCATTGCTTCTTCCCAGGAACTCGGGAAGTGCTGGAGCCTCATGCATGCATTGAAGATCTCTGTGAGGTGTTCCATTGATGCTGGTGGGAGGTTCTTGATTGCCAGGTTGGTTATTCCGTCGTTCCCCGGTGCCTTGCCGTTTGCCAGCTTTTCTGCAAGTCCTGCTACCTCAGAGCTTGTGCACTCCTTGATGTCTTCTGCTCCCAGCTCATTTCCGTGATCTGCGAGGTACTTCTCAACTGCTTCCTCCACTCCGTCTGAGAGCCTACTTACCTTGTTCGGGGTTAACGAAGCCTCCAGTGTCTCGGCAAGGACCTCTGCCTTGTCCTTGTTGCTGCATGCAAGGTGGGTTCGTCCCTGGATTGGTGGGCTTGGCTCCTTCTGCCCAGTCAGGCGACGAGTCATTCTTCACACCGAGTTGTCCGCCTCCTTCAGCTTGGCTGTTGCGGCCTCCCACTTCTCTCCATGGTGCTGTCGGATCTGTTCCCGCAGGAGTCTTGTGAGCGTGTTGTACTTCTGCAGGAGATCAGGCGTGTGGAATTTCTGCCACTGGCGTCTGGCCCGATTCTTGTCGGCGATTGACTGTTGGATACCTCTCGGTAGGTTGTAGATGGAACATCGGGTTGTCTTCTGCTTCGGAACGCTGCTCTTGATTGCCTCCTGGACTGCTGTTGTGAAGTCTTCCACAGCCCTGTGGATATCATCCTTGGTGCACAGCGGGGTTGGAGTGACCTTGCTGTTCAGTTCTTCCTTGAAGCGGCTCCAGTCAGCTCTTCTGAAGTTGTGCTTCTCGGCCTGCTGGTAGGGTTCCATCTCATCTCCCACAGTGATTGCTACTGGATTGTGGTCCGAGGTCAGCTCCACCAGTGTTTCCAGCTCCACAGAGTGTTGCAGGTTCTTCAGTAGCACGATGTCCAGCACATCTGGGTTGTGGCTTGCTACACCTGGGTAGTGCGTGGGCTCAGTCGGGCCTGCTACCACACAGTTGTTCTTCCTGGAATACGCCAGCAGTGTCCGTCCCCTCTGGTTGACAGTCCTGGAGTTCCAGCATCGGTGCTTGGCGTTGAGGTCTCCTCCGATGAGTGTCAGAACCGTCAGATCCAGCAAAGCATCCAGGTCTCGGAGATCCAGCTTTGCTTTCGGGTGGCAGTAGGTTGCGATCAGTCGGAGTGGTCCTGTTGTAGTCTTGACTTGCACTCCAGTGGCTTCAATGCTTCTGAGGGGTGGGAGTGCAATCTCATGGTGGTCGATCGTTGTCTTCACTATCACTGCTGTCCCCCCTTCTTTGGCTCCTGTAGGTCGGTCGGTCCGGTACACTCTGTGGTTCGCCAGGCTCAGCTTCTGGTTTCCTTGCAGGTGGGTTTCTGAAAGCAAAGCAGCACTCACCTTTCTTGTTTCCATCAGGTGAAGGAGTTCGTCTGTCTTCTTCTGAATACCGTTGGCATTCCACAACACGATGGCGCAGTTTGGTTTAGATGGCATGTTGGTTTGTCTTTTCGCCCTGGAATAGGCTCAGGATGAGCTGTGCCACCGTCGTCATGGCGGGGTCGATGTTAAGCCCTGCAACAAAAGCTGCAATCTTCACGATGATGTTCTTCCAGTCGATGGAGGTCGCTCTTACCTCTTCCTTCGCTGAGGTGGCAGCTTACGGCGTGTTGGGTGGTGGATTTAGGACTCCAGCATAGCTCAGCCCGGATGTAGTGGGTGTCGTGCGAGGTGGGTGGTTCCCCTGTGCGGCCGCTGTTGGTTTTGGCTCCTGGTGATGTGCGGGTCTTAGGTGTGGTTGGTGTTGTCCGCTGCTCCTCTGTGGATCATTTGTAGTAGTTGGTGGGTTCCGTGGAGCTTGCAGTGGTGGTTGTGGTGCCCTCCTCTGCTGCTCGTCCTGTTTAGCTTTGGTAAGGGCTGGGCATCCGTGGTAGCTGGCAGGGTGAGGTCCTTTGCAGTTGGCGCAGGTTGCCGGATCTGTTCGGGCTCGGGTGCAGTTTTGCGATGTGTGGTTCTCCCCACATCGCACGCAGCGTGGTTCCTGGTGGCAGAAGGCAGATGTGTGGCCGATGCGTTGACAGTTGAAACACATGATCGGTCCTCTTCTGCCCTTCGGTGCTTCAGTGGTAACTGTGCAACTGCACAACTGTGTGATCTTTGTCAGGTCTGCCGGTTTTCCATCGCTGGTTTGTGCAAGGGTGGCAACAAATAGAGGGAATTTCTTGCTCTTGTCGGCTGGCGAGGTCAGCTGGACAACACTCTTCACTGGGAGACTGGGAGCAGTGGACGGTGTTTGTTTGCATGGGCCTTATATAGGCCCTCCCCCTCGCTTGGTTCCCTGCCCCCAGTCCTTCCTGTGTTGTCCCTCCCATTGCACAGGGTGGGCCCTTCCCTCCTTTGGCCCGCCCCCACCTTCGGAGGAGGGGGAGGTGGTTGGCTGGGCAACCCCCACTAATGGGCGGCACCGCCATGCCTCCTGCTTTGGCGGGTTCCCCGCCATTGCATCTGTTCCCACCATTGGGCAACTATAACATACTATGCGTGTACCAACTTTAAACTTAGCGTGAATAAGTGTTCCGTTTACTCTATTTTCAGTGAAATGCATTTTTGTAGAGGAGATTGTTTCAACTTGTAATAGGCAGAGACGGAGAGTACCAAAACGTTGCCAGTACAGTGCGTGTTCAGGCATGAAGTTGTATAGCAAGTGTGATTTTTGAAAAAATGAACAGGTGGTGGATGTACAATATTTATGTCCTTTGTGGATTTATAATGCTTCATGTACAATGCATGTATTTAATATATTCCGCCAGTATGCATGTTATATCGCATATTGTCCATGTCCTGTAAATCACTTTGTGCAACTTCTCCATCGTGAGGGTATGTTAGATAGGGGCTCCCAGACTCCCATGCCCACCTTGATCTCCCTGTAATGGGCTCGAGTATATTGTAGCCTGTCCTGGTAAATTTCCATTGCAGTGTTTTGGGCGGGTAACTAGGATGGGAGAAGCACACCTCACGGATGGGCCAGTTTCACATAGGAAGATAACGTAATTTGCCAAAGATCACAGAATTTACTGCAGTGGGGGTGCTAGGATTTGAACTCAGATCGCCTGATTCCAGTTCTTGAAACATCCAGATGCAAACACATCCTGAGCTGGGAGTTGACTTGGTGCAAGGCTTAAGGCGGACTGCTTTGTGGCAATGCCGAGTGTGCGTCTCCATGACTTTAGCACGTGTTTCATTTTTGATGTCAGAGCAGAGTAAATCACGAGTAAATCCAATGGCCCCTCGCGCCAAAAGATCCCCACAGCTAAACGGTGTAGCGCCGAACTGGGCATGCCAAAATGGGCGCACCTAGATGGCTCCTGCGCCAAAACGGTCGCGCCAAATCGTCCTGCCCCGCCCAAGAGACGGCTTACACCATGGTCACAAGCCACGCCCTTTCAAACTTGGGATTAATGTTACAGCGAACTACTGCTTTTTAAAGAATGCTTTAAATATCATTTGTGTATAAATAAATAATGTATTATATAACTTTGTGTGTAAGTGTTTAATTGTATACTTATAATTACTGTTTTCATTATACAGCTCTACAGCTGACATTACCCCTCTTAAGATAAGCCTGGCTGTCCGTCACACTACCAACTTGTGTAGTACATGCCTATATTAAAAGGTGCGGTACCTAATACCAAGAGATGAGGCTTGTGTAATCCCACACCAGTTGGACTGTACTCTTTCTTACCTAACACCCCCATTTTCTTACAGCACAATGTGCAATGCTGTAACCGATTGGGCAAATGTATGGTAGTCAAGAGCACTTGACATTGCGTTACGTTATATTTAATTTCTTACTCAGCTGCTCTTTGGTTGTTATTTTGATAGCTTAATAACTCAGATTCTGAAATACTACACTAAACTTAACGTTGTATTTGTGCAACTGATCTAGAGCAGACTCACCATATGATTTGTGTATCTGATTCGAATTCACAGTTTCGGGATTTTCACACACTTGTGTATGATGTAAACACTTTTCTCTAAATGCAAGATTGAGAACAGTGGCACCGTTTGAACATGCAATCCTGAATAACCTATTTGCTTGATGTTTGATCTTACGTAGGCTGTCAACATCCCCCAATGTTCCCTCTTTCGTGATCTGATGCCTAAAGTTGGAAATGCAAAAAAAATCTGAGTATGATTAACGATAGGTTACTCGCTTAGTATACCTCAAGAGCATACATTTAATCGTATTGTCCAACTGCGTTAGATACTGAGGAGTAAAATATGCAAACAATGTTTATGGCCATTGCCAAGGGTGCACTACTGGGATGTGCTACATTCGCAATCTTTTTTCTAAACTGCTATTGTAGAGTTTCATTTTCTGTCATAGTCGCAAAGGTATTTTCAAGTGTTAACAGAGAAAGTTGTAATTGGGCCTATGTGTCCAGCCATATTACGAGCAAGTACATTTCCTTTTTTATTCTCCAACGCGTAAATATTACTCATTGTGAAGTTCCATGAATACTTGATTGGAAAGGGAAAGAAATCTCAGCATGGAAACAATTTAGGCTGAAGTAATGGTTTGCTAAATTTCTTTACATCTTCCAACAGACAAGGTACAATCAGCAAAAAGAAAAATTGAATGAACACCAAGAGACCATTTCATGCTTGCAGAAAAAGCTTCTCAGACTGATTACAGAAGATGACCAGCGTGTTGCCAGGCAGAATAAGGTTTTCCTCCAGCTCCAGGACCGTGCTCCCAGAGCTCATTCAACTATAGATCAACAGTACGTAATCTTGTCATGCTAGATACTCTTGGTTTGCATCATTTTGAAAAGCCTCTGCCAATGGAACTTGCATGCCTGACCTCAAGATGCGTAGATCTTTCAAACTGAACCTTGCTACAGCATTTTGCGTTTCTCACTCTTTTAAATATGCATCCAATTTCCCCTTTGCTTTCTCAACATTTTGAGTCTGCTCTTATGATCAAGTTACATATTGGCTTGAGTGAAAAATATACTCCTTCCTCTCAAATGGCAGTCTGCACCTCGGCAGATAAATCTATTTTTTTCAGTGAGATTTTGGTGAGGCAATATTAATTTAGCCTATTCATCTTTTTTTTATCAATCATTTTATTGGTTTAGTCAAACAAAAACAATACAAACCAAACATGCAATGCAGATATCAACAGCTCAATTGTTCCTTAAATAATTTCGGTCACTGCTCCCCTTATCCACCCTCCCTTACGGGCCTATTTGTTCCACACTCTCTGTATCCGCCTTGCGTGGTTGAGTCTCACTTTCAGTGGATTCTGTCAGATCCTGTAGAGTTCCAAACAATTCTTCTATTAATGATTTCCATTCCATCAGGGTTCCCGCCTCCTCCTCTCCCCCTACGGTGCTTGCCTCTTGCCATACCATGGTTTCTGCCTCCGCCCATTTCTGCAACTCCTTCCACCACACCTCTACCCGTGGCCTGTGACATGTCTTCCATCCCATGGCAATCCTTCTTTTTGCAAGCACATATGCTAGATCTTTCAATTTACTGACATGCTTGAGTTTCTGCGATCTAGGGAACCCCCCAGCAAGCATGCCCAAGCCGTATCAATAACCATTGTGACCCCCTTTTCCGCTAGTTTCTGTGCTATTTCACTCCAGAAGCGCTCAATTACTGGGCAGGACAAAACCATTTGTACCATGCCAGCATTTTCTTCGTTACATTTGGGACATGTTTGTCTTCCAGCATTTTTAAATCTAGATATCCTCTGGGGTGTCATATATGCCCTGTGCGTGATATATAGTTGTATCTGTTTTAGCCTCGCATTTCTTGACACCTTCTTGTGGTACCCCAGGGCACATTTCCACATCCCGTCCTCTATCGAGGTTCCTACTTCCGCTTCCCAGTCTAGTCTTAGTTGTGTTAATTCTTTCCAACCTTGGACATCATCATCTCGTACAGTCTAGAGATCTCGTGCCCCCCCTCCATTATGTCATAAATTGTATCTATGCTAGCATCTGGTTCTTCTTCCAGTACCGTTTCCTCCCCCAGCACTTCAAAATCTATGATAGTCCCCTCTCGCCAGATATCTCCCATTGTCACTAACCCCACCGACTCCCAGTGGTTCCTGATTATCATCCTCAGCTGCCTGTCTCCCCCTGCCAGTGCAACTAGTGGTACCTGCGGGGAGCATGGGAATGGGTTCTCCATCATCTGGCATGCCCGGCGCCAGATCTTCCAACCCAGCATCATCATCTTAGGGCGCTCTTCCATTTCTGACTTGGGCAGCCAGATCATCTCTTTAAGTAAAACTGGGCACAAACCTGTCCAAACAACCTAGATTCGGGGGTCTGTTCATCTGAGAGCCATTTGGCAATATATTGCAGCTGGCTCGCTACATAATAAACCTCATAATTAGGCAGTTTTATCCCCCCTCCTTCATAAAAGTTCTGCAGCTTCCATAGTGCCACCCTATTCCGGTTACCATGCCACAGGAAATCCCTACAGATGCTGTTCAGTTTAGTGAAGAACTTCTTGGGTATTGGGTATGGAATATTCCCAAAATAGTGTAGGAGCCTAGACAGGACCACCATCTTAAGCATTGCCCCCCGTCCCATCATTGCTAGGGGCAATTTCACCCAGAATTGCATACACTTCTCGATTCTCTCAATGGCTACCTCGGTATTGTGTCTGTGCTCCTCTTCCACTGTGTGGTACACATCTATCCCAAGATACCGGAAAGTACCAACCGCCCATGGTATTTGTAACACTGGCAACCGTCCCACAGGGATTCCCTTATAACTGCCCAGCGGGAAAATACTGGATTTTTGAGGATTCACCGCTATACCCGACAACCCCGCATATCTGTCCATCACTTCCAGGATGTACTGGAGATTTTCCTCCGGGTGCCTCAAGTACAGCAGCAGGTCATCTGCATATAAGGAGATCAAGTGTCGGCTCCTATCTCGATACCTATAGTATCATATTGTTGCCTAAGGTATATTGCTAGGGGTTCTAGGGCTAGTATATAGAGCATTGGGGACCATGGACACCCCTGCCTGGTGCCTCTACTAAGTTGCCATCTTTCGGATATTACTGATCCTGTTTTGACCCTGGCCAGCGGTTCACCGTATAGCATCTTCGCCCACCGTATGTATCCAGGCCCCATACCATAGCCCGCCAGGGCCGCCAGCAGCCATGGCCACTTGACCGTGTCGAAAGCCTTTATCACGTCCAATGACACGATTGCCATTTCGCCTTCGTTCTTACTTCCCCATTCAACAACCCATTGGAGCCGTCTGTGATAATGAGTTATAGTTCTATTTGGGACATAGCCCGTTTGGTCAGGGTGTATTAGCTTGCCAATAACTCTCTGCAGTCTGTTTGCCAAGACAGCCGTTAATATCTTGCTGTCTTGGTTCAACATCGACAGGGGTCTGTAGGAGCTACAGCTATGCCCAGGCTTGTTGGGTTTGGGAAGCGGTATTATGATTGCCTCTCTAAGTGACTCCGGCAGCCGTCCCGCCTCAAATGCTTCATTTAAAATTTCTAATATTGGGGGGAGCACTTCCTCCCTATATACTTTATAAAATTCACTTGGGACCCCGTCCGCCCCTGGAGTCTTACTAGTAGGCAGCTGCCTTACCACTTCTCCCAACTCCTCCAAAGTAATCGGTGCATCTAGCTCCTCTCTTTCCTCAGCACTTATCTTGGGCAATCCTATGTCCTCCAGAGTTTGTTATCTCCCCATGACTACTCCCCTCCTTATCTCCATATAGTAACCTATAATAATCTGCAAACTCTTGATTAACTCCCTCTTGGGTGTCCGCTACACTACCATCTTCTCTCGTTATCGTTCTAATCGGGGGTCTGGGTGTTTCGCTCTTACACAACCATGCCAGAAGCCTTCCTGTTCTATCCCCTCCCGCATGCTGCCTCTCTATGTATTTTTTATAGTTGAGGTTGCACAATCTTTCCCATTGCTTCGCACATTTCTGCTGCAGTGTACGTATCAGCTCCATGTCACTCTCCGTGTCATCTCCCCCCTTCAATGCCTTTTCCAGTTCCTTTTCTGTTTCCTGTAGGTCAGCCAAGATCCCACCCTGCAGGCCCTTTGATTTTGCTATGGCTACACCTCGCACCACCACATTAAAGGCTTCCCATAATGTGCTTGTTGAGTCCACACTACCCGTATTTGTCTCAAAGTCATTTATAATCTCCTCCCTTATGTCTTCTTTAAAACAGGGGTCCTTGAGTGCCTCTGCCCGGAGGCGCCATGTCGGAATCCTTGCCCTCGGGGGTAGTATTGCCACCCGAGAACGAGGGGCGAGTGGTCCGATAGGACCCTCACTTTATATTCCGCTTGAGTAATCTCAGTTATTACCTCTGACGTAGCAAAGACATAGTCCAGTCCCGTATGTAGCCGCTGCGGGGCAGAATAGTGCGAGTATTGCCTTTCTTTGGTGTGTCTCGTTCTCCACACATCTACCAGACCAAAGTCGTCTAGTAGTGTCTGCAACGCTTTAGCCGCTGGGGCGGGTCTATCAATCTTCCCTTCTGATCTATCTACTCTGGGGTTTAATACACAGTTAAAATCCCCACCCCAGATCACCGCGCTCCCCATAGACATGCTAAGGTTAGTACACAGAGTTCTGAAATATGCTGCCGTATTCTGATTGGGGGCATACGTATTTACAATGTTTATCTCCCTATTCTCCACCAATCCCCTCAGTATGACCATCCTTCATCTGTTTCCGCCTTTTCCTGCAACAGTTGAAACGGTACATGCGGCGCCACCCAAGTGAGCACTCCTCTAGCATATGCAGAATATGTCGAGCCCGCCACCAATCCTTTCCATTTCTTTGCAACCATCTCTATCTTTTCCCGCTTCAGGTGAGTCTCCTGCAATAATGCAATGTCTATCTTCTGTCTGCGCAGGTACAACATAACCTTGTTCCTCTTTAGATAACTATTAAGTCCCCTGACATTCCACGTAATTATTTTAAGGTCCCCCAAGGCTCATTAGAGTTCCCTTCCCCTCCCACTAGTGCCGTCCAGATCACACCTCCATCTCGGTCTATATAGGCTCGTTCTCCCCTTCAAACTTTCTCTAACCACAAACACCCCAAACACCCTTAACACAACAAACCTCCCACCCTCCCGCCTCCCTCTCCCATCCCAACAACACCCTCCCCAACTGTTGCCCAGCTCCATCCCTGGATCTCAGGCCCCCCCCCGCATCTAGCCCTTTCTGGCAATAGCCCCTACTCTCGGCTCAGCAGGGTCAAGCGGCCCTAGTGGCTGTCTTACTACTAATTCTTGGGGGGTAGACTGCCTCCATTCTACTGCTCCTGTTTATTGTCGTTAGCATTTCCGAGTCAACTCTATCCTTATTATTATCTATATTCCAGTCCAACAGGATCAATAGGTCCAAAAGTGACATAATGCAGTTCGGATATTGAAACATGACATAATGGGCTCCCCTCTGCTCAGCAGCCCAATGGTTTTACTGCATCCCTCTCACTTATCGCGCTTCTCACGGTCTTGTTCTTCATCTCGATCTGGGCAGCCCTGCATTGCATCTTACATTGCTTGGCTTTGTGCTGCCAGCCCACAGGGGGGCGGCACAGTACAAATCAGTCCAAGTAATCGCAACTCGGCTCACAGCATGTACCGCGCTGCTTATTAATTGGGCCCCCTATCTTTATCCTGTTGGCTGGGCGCTTGTCCCGCGGACAATGTACTTTCCGGTGCCCAGGTAGTACTTTTAAGTGCCCCGGCGTACGGTCACGGCCCGCAGGCCCTGACTTCCTCACTGGTTCTGCAAAACGTTGTCACACACAGTGCTCATTGGCGCAGTATTAGGGTCTGGGTATCTTCTTCAAAGGCCTCGCAATGTGCAGGGTCTCCCCATCTTACTTTGCTTGGCGTTGTGCTGCCAGCCCACAGGGGAGTGGTACAGAGCGAATCAGCCCAAGTCAGCGCAGCACGTCTCCCTGCATGTACCGCGCTGCTTTAGTTAAGTCACTTATCTGTACCTCATTAGCTGCTGGCCGAGCGCGTATCCCGCAGGCAACGTGTTTTCGGGTGCCAGGGTTGTACTCTTCAGTTTCCTGACCTGGCTTGCAGTTGCAGTCCGCGAGCCTTCACTCCCTCACTGGATCTGCAAGTGATTGTCACCGGCAGCCGCACACACTATTCATGCGCGCGCGGTGCCGGCATCACTGCTGGATAAGATTCGGCAGCTTCTCCTGGCAGCTCCTCACCAGCACAGGGGGCCGGGTCCGCAGTTGTGTCCTCGCAGCAGCAATTGGCCGCCGCGCGCTCCTCCCGCAGCGCCACTCCGTGCCTCAGTCTGCACTTTCCTCAGGGTTCCGCTGCATCTACCTGTCAGCGCAGCTCCGACCCAGCTTCTGCCAGTCCTCTCTTCCCTCTATCGCCACTCCAGCTGCCCGTTCTGCAGACTTACCAGCTCGTCTCGCGGGTCCCTTTGTTCTGATGCGGCCGCCATTTTGTCACCATTTGGCTGCATTCAAGCCGTGATACAATGTATCGGATCTCCCGCATTCCTTATCATATTTGCTCGCGGGTAGACTCATCTTCTTCCCGTCACCTTTAGACGCCCATGCTGTTATTTCTGTGTGATAGTTTGTTGGCTGGTAGCATACGCTACAGAAGATCAATTGCCGGATCACGGAGCACGATGGAGTCACAGCCTACTCCATGGCTGCCAGGCCACGCCCCCTCGCCTATTCATCTTTAATCTAGGAACATGATGTGAGACCCCTGCTGCGTTGCTCTTATAATTATGTGCTCCTGATAAATCTAGATGATAATGCTGCAGGCAGGACATGTGTTAAACACTTCTGTTAATGGAGAATATGACTGAGACTGCTCTCGGATTACCATTGACATTACCCATGGTTTAATCTGTACTTTTTTGACAATGTAGTCGTGTTCACTGTCTGATCAATTTTGACAGCAAGAGCTTGGCCAGTGGTCTTTAAATTTCACTGCAACATAAACCTGACTTTAGGTCGTATTTGAGCAAAGTGGTGGTAGACAAACCACATATTCTCACATGGCTATGGTAATCGCTGGAATGTGTTCAATTGGTCTAATTACAGGCGGTGTAGGATAGAGCAAACGCCTCTCTCTTCCCCCTCCCACCACGCAATGTCAACTGAGTTGGAGGAAAAGTGTGCTTGTGAAAGGTGAATGGACATTACATGTCTTTTCTGGTTATAGAGTTTTGTATCTTGTGTTTCTTTGCATGAAGCTCTTTGATGGTGCAGTTATTTGCAGTTCATAAGGTCATAGCAGAAAACTGGTGTGTAAAATGTCAATGATGTTGCTGCCAATGCACAGTGCTTTTGTTTTACCTTTTTGGGCCTTTCAGCCAGGTTGTCTTTGGCACAACATTAAATAAAATGGCTTAAACAAAAATAATCACTGGGACTGCAAGATCTGCCAAACTCTAGTCTTCCAAACAGAATCAGATAATGGGGATAGAGATATATGTTGTATGTAGGAGTAGGACCAATAATTTGTATCTTCCTTATGAACACTGAGAGGGGTCAGAAATATGAGTCAGACAACTTTGTGAAGGTCTTTCAAAAGATGCAATTTTATTAAATTCAAACGGTTGGATACATGCCTCACTATCCCTGCCATAACAAGGATTTCCCTGCCTAAAATAAACTAAAGGAAACACACTAACAAAAGGTTTCTATCCCTCGCACTTGTATATAAGGAAATATATTGCAGTTCTACTGTTATATTTGTTATAGTTGAATTCACACCACAACAGCTGCTTCTTCTAATAACCTGGGCAAATTCTCCTTCCCCAGATTCAAGCAGGCTTTTCTTTAAATGTTCACAAAGGATAAGGAAATCCTGTATTAAAACGTAAAAGTCCAGTTCAGTTCTCTACCTAATCCAACTTGAAGACACAAAGTTCCAATTTGGATTCCAAAGATGATTCACAATTGTTAATAAATCTTTCCTCTTTCCACTTGGAGTCAAGATATTGATATAGCTTCTTCTCATCAAACGTGCATACTTCAACAAAGATATTGAAGCAGTTTTTCTTTATCAACAAAGAACATGTCAGCACTACATTAGTTTCAAAACAAATGTCTTTGTCAGGATATTTTGGGACCGCTTTAGTTTCAGTACTACTTCACCAAAACACTTCAGTGATTCTTCAGCTAAAACGTCATAAGTGTTAACCCACCACAGTCTTCATGAGGTTCCACCTGGCCTACTCTCATGCCAGGTTTACTACTAATACAACTCTCTGCTCCGGTGTACTCCTGCCAGAACAGAACCAAAAGTTAGAAAAGCTTTTGGTCTGGTATACTCTCCTGCCAGCCAAGACAAACTACTGTAGTTCTCTGTTCGGGTATGCTCCCCTGCCCGAACAGAACCGTTTGGTATAAAGTTCCAGGACCTGGTATACTCCATTACCAGGTCAAACTACTACCAGTGGTAAGGGTCAACTTCAAAGGTTTTAACAATGTTTTCTGCTTCACATAATTAAGTTTGAGAATGTCTTCAAGGGAAACAAGAATCACACTGGTGCTGTTCACTACACCTCAGTGTTTGCCACACAAATGCTTCTTCCTCTTGAACCTCTTTTATTAGAAGGGCAGCCCTTTTGCCAATCTTGTTCCACTTTTGTATTGTTAACCAGTTATTTCTCTCCTTCACACTTTTTTGGCTTTGGCAGTGTGGGTGTAAGACCTTCTCTACACCTGCGTAATATTTTTTACACACTCTGTTATGCTCAATTATTTTCTTTTGGTTTAGGCAACCCTGGTTGTTTATCAATTGCCTTAGTGTGCATCCCTTTTGACTTTGGCAATAGTGGTTTGGGTTCCCTTCTCGAATTGTTGCCCCTTCCTGTGGTTGTTTGTTATTATTACCCATTATATAACAATCACCTCCTTCAGGTGGGAGTTGTAAAGTCACTTTATGCCAACTGCTTTAGTTTACATTAGCTTGGTATGTGCCAAAATCATTAATTTGGTTTAAATCAGTTTGGTATTCTGAAAGAAGTCTGGATTCAGGCAGTACGTAGTCACAGAGCGCTCCCGGGCCACATTGTAAAAGTGAACTCACCAAGTTTGGCATGCGCTTCCGTGTACCTCGCTGCTTCCAGCTCATCATCTTCAGTTCTCCTATGTAGCCTGGCAACCTCTCCTGCACGGCTTCCCACGTCTCTCGTCTTCTTCCTTCAGAGCCCTCGCGGCTCCCCTAGCGATCCAGTGCTCGCCCTCCACTGCTGAACGCTCCACAATGGGGAAAGTTACTGTAATGTGTGCTTCCTACTGCGCAACCTCTGCAGCTGAAATCTCAGGCCTGTATGACACTCCCAGGACCGGCATCAAATTCTCTCAACACTCTGGTTCCGGTGTCCTGGCTCTTCTGCAATTTCTTCCTCTGCTGCTTCGTGGAGTGTTCAAAGCTCCTCCGCGCTCTACTTCTACTGCCCTCCTGCTGCTGTTTTGCCTTCTTCCATCTTGGTTTCATGGCCTGCACCTGAGGGGGACTTTTATGCCTCTTAGCCACCCTCAGGTGTGGTTCATCAACTTAATGGGCTGCACGCTGCAGCCTTGTGTGTCTTGTGAGAAACCTGAGGGACCATAGCTTTTTTATTCCAACTCTGGGGGTAGATGAGCGAGGGAGGTTAACCTGGATAGGGGGTCCTTGGGGACAGCGGGCAGAGCGCCCGAGGGCGAGACATGTTATTTCCCCCCTTTTCCGATAAATCCCCACTCACATCCCCTCAGCCTTCATGGGATATTGCCACCCAAATCCCATCCTACCCCAGTACTTTCCCTCAAGAAAGGGAACAAGGAAATATCACAGGAGACCCAACTCTTTCACAACCCTTGATACCAACCTTGTCTATCTTTCTCGTAATCCCACAGGATATAATATAGACCCACCTTATCCCATCCGGCAATCCCTCTCTAGTAATGCCCCAAAACCAAGGGAATTAACATCAGCCCCCAGGTATTATCGCCATAACCTGAATAGAGGAAGTCTGAACATACCACCCATTTACACTACGAGGCCCCAATATTATCACTCCCAAAACCCCCCAGTCTCCACTATTTCATCCAAGTACTGAGACGAGGAAGAGAGAGCCAAGAGTTATGCAGGCTTCCTATGGGAAACCCTATTATAGTACTGGGACGAGGAACATGAGAGCAGAGGCAAACCTATATATTCAGTATAGATGTGCCACTAACGAGGTCAGGCAAAGTCAGGCACTTAAAACTGACTACCATCTCCTGCAGCCTATCAACCTTGCGTGGAAGTATACAAAAGACACAGGCAGACAACCGAATGAACGAGCCCTGGGAGCGGAAAGCCAGAAAGCAGCAGAGAAGTCCAGAGGTACCCGGTGGAGAACGGGATGCCGAACCTCTACCCCGTTGTTTGGTGAGGGTCAGAGTGTGGTGAGGGAGCCGTGTCTCCAAGGAACCGGAGTTCTGAATCCTGAAGGGCAGGCTGAATCCTGATTCAGACCCCAGGAATGTCTGAGGCGCAGGAGAAGAGACCCTGACATCAACGCTGAGAGAAGCGGACATCGTGAGCAGCATCGTGCTGACTGGTGAATTTCTGAAAGCAAGAGAAACCCGGTGCGTGTGAGAGTCTGGAGTTAAGAAATGAAAAGGTGAAGAGTGCGAGTGACATGGAAAAATAAGCAGTTGAAAATAAAGTGTCCAAGCGGCTTGAGAAAGAAAGAGAAAAGTAAAGTTAGAAAACAGTAAAAAAACAGTAAAAGCTAGAACGTGCAAGCGGCAGGGAAAAGAAAGCAGACCAAGTACAAAGTGCAAATGGCATGGGAAAGGAAACTGTGTGAAAGCAAAGCAAGAAGAAAGTGAGACTAAGTATCAGAGTGGTCGGAAATAGGGGAACACAAAAACTTTGCATTCTCGAAAGTCTCTGATATACAACTATGATGAAAGCCATTTATGAGACAGTGAAAAAAGGACGGGTGAAGCTAAACCCCAGCGGCCCGGGGTGTGTGACCTGCAATGGGTAGACTGTGCGGTCTGACAAAAGCGCCATGACCCAGGGAGAACCCCACTGCGTAAGTGTACTGTAAAATACCCTCAAGGAGGGATATGAAGTATGGGGAAGGGAACCCTGAATTAAGTAAATTAAATCCATGTCAATTGAACTTTGAGTTAAAGATTGGGTTTGAAAGGTGAACTTGGTGGAACCATTTGAGAGTGAACCTTGGAAACCAAGAGGAGTTGATACAAAGAGGCTCTGAGTTTGGGAGGAGGAGAACCCGGAGAAGCCCCTCAGAAGCTATTGTGAACTTTTGAACATTTAATTTGAACTTTGATAAATCCCAGTGTCCTGAACTTGGGAGAATGAGTTGTGAGAAAGGTCCAATGTTTTTGACTGACAGACTTAGACTATTCTTAATTTATTTTACTGATCAAGACTACTCCCAGTTAGAAATAGGGCTAGTTGGGTATTATCCCATCCCATGTGACCGAATAAAGGTTTTTTGAACTTGTATCCTTGTGTCTGTCTACCTCTTGATACCATGCTCGCCTCACACTCTGCAACCCTCTTCTTCGTCCCCGTACTCTGGGAATTCTGTGAATTGAAGTCTATAACACAAGTTAGTTTTCTCAATAATATTTTTCCCACCAAGTTCTTTTCTCTCCTTAAACATATTTCTTAAAGAGTATCGTAAGGATTAAAAGATAGATTTGGTTTTTAGAGAGGATTGAGGTTTATCCCGATTTAAATTGGTAATTTTTATGAACCCTCTCTGCATCCTTTTCCTGGTCCTAATATGGTTTTCTATTTCTGGGAGTGTTATAACATTTGCAAGAGCTTTATTCACTTTTAATACAGGACTGGTTATACTTGTCGTCGCTCACACTGTTACAGTTAACCTTAGGGAGTAACCATTGTCTTTGACAACATGCCATTATATGTGCTGGCATTAATGGTATTTTCTTCCTTGAGGTAAAGTACTGCGTCTCATCCCATGAAGTCCTCCTGTTTCTCTGGGGCCCTTCTCCTCACAGGTGGTCGTCCCGGCTCGTACTGCCCCTACAGTCAAGTTCACGAAGCGTCTGCCTTTCCCTCGCCACCTGAGAGGAGACTTTAGGCAGGGTTTTCGTGAGCACTCCATAGGATTCATCACAACATATACTATACATCTGCCTAGAATTGCGTATGTTTTGTAAAATTTGCAAAGTTTTATTTTTCTTGGCTTTTTCAGTAATGTCTTATGTTTTAATTAATTATTTCTGTACAGTGTCCAACCTTTGTTGAAAGCAGTGTATTCTTGAATTGTCTAAATCTGGTATCTTTTGCTAGGATACTCGACATAATTGATTCCTACGAAAGCCAGATTAATCGTCTACAAAAGGAACTGAGGTATGATTAAAGCTTTACACTATTCACTCCCAAGCAAACCTATGAAGCCAAAGTGATCCTTCAATCTGAAACTTTGTTTGAAATTCCAGATCAGCGGTAGCACAACTGCAAGCTATTAGGATTTTCAGTTGGATGCACTTTTCTTAACTGAGATTTGGCTTTTCCTTATTCCCCACCCATTTATTTTCAAATATCTTTATTGTGCAAGGAGTGATCATGCTTCAGTACAGGTGAATTACAGTAGTTATCAATACAGCATTATTCAGTCTTTGCATTTTTTTTAAACAAATGAATACAACTTTCCGAGACAAAAGAAACAAACGATCCATACATAAAAGAAAAAAGTGATAGCTGGCAAGGGTAACGGAGGGGACCTTGATAGGATCCATTATGGGTGTGCCTGCCTGTGCTTTGGTAAGGTCAGAAAAGATTGGGTTTGGCATACTCACAATCAAATGGAAATGTAAGGAAGTTGGCTGTGGGATTCATGGCGGTTTGTCATCTGATGGATGGAACATGGTTTGGATAAGTGATTTCCAGGCAGTAAAGGTTTCAGCGGGGTCATCCGCATTAGTTCGTGAAGATGCGGCCCATGTTTCCGCCGCACAGGGGGCCGTTTGGGGACTTCCAGGACATGGCAATACGCCTCTTAGTGAGTATGCATGCCACATCAATGAATTTAATAACATGTTTGCGTTTGCTCTGTCAAGCATATGCACCTAGCAGACATTCCGTCGGGCACCATTCATATCTAGTAATCCCAGCCCCCCTGCAAGCCTGCTCAACAGGCACAAAAACAACTGCACCTTTGGCAGCTCCCAAACATGTGAATGTGATTTGCATTCTCTCGGTGGCACCAGGGACTGTCGGACAATGTGTTTTTATTAAATTTGGCCACTCTATCTGGGGTCATGTAGTGTACAATGGTGGAGGACGTTAATCTGCGGGAGTCTGAATCAGGCATCTCATGATAGTTTCTGGGGAAACAAAGCATGCGTTCCCATTCCGCCTCAGTGATTGCGATGCCCAGGTCAGTTTCCCATCTAGATTTCAGGTCAGGATTCCTAACACTAGTGCCACCCAGTAAGCAGCTGTATAGTCTATCCACAGGCCTCCAACCTTCCTCTAGCATATAGATCAGGGCCAACAACTTGGATTCCTCTGGCTCCTCAGGCCACTCATTCCATTTGCGGCGTGCTGTTCCCCTCACTTTCATATACTTAAGAAATTGCCCTTTGGGTAGGCCTGATTGTTGGGTCAAGCTTTCCAGATCTCTGAATCTACCACCATCATACAGGTCCCCCCATGTATATTTGCCATACTCCTCCCAGCGTCTAAGGGCACCCAGGTCATCCCTATTTGCGCACGTATCTGCTACTATTGGCACATTAGGGAGTAGGGGCGGCTCACATTAAGCACCTTCCGAGTCCTAGCCCAGATTTGTCTGCCAAGCCCCACCAGTAAATGTAGAGAGTCCATGCAACATTTCGGTAGCCTCACTATTTCTTTAAGCCTAGCCAGTGCTACTAGGTGTTGGAGCAGCATTGATTCCGATGCGGTACCATCAGATAGCCATTTTGAGGTTTAACTTAGTTGGGCGGCTAAGTAATAGAGATCAACGCTAGGTAGTTGCGCCCCACCATCTTTATAGGGTACGTACAGCACAGCGAGGGGCAGTTTGTTGCGGCCTGAACCCCAAAGAAAGTTCCTGATCAGGGAGTCAAGTTGTCGAAAAAACTCTGCCCCTATGTAATAGTGAACATTAGTAAAATTGTAGAGGAACCTGGGGAGGATTATCATTTTGACAATGGGAATTCTGCCCATGAGCGATAGTGGTAATCAAGACCAAAAGGCCATAGACCTCCCATCACTTGAAGCGTGTTATGTTTGTGTGTGTTTTCTAGTGTGTGTGCGACCCGGATTCCCAAGTATCGAAAGGATTGTATCGCCCACGGGAGTCCTAGGTCCGGCAAGTCAGCAGTTCCTTCAGCGCAGAGTCCACAGAGGGGGAAGAGGCATGATTTACGCCTGCTGAAGGAGATCCCGGTTAACTGCGCACATCTATCCAGTGCGTCTTGGATGATGAGGAGATTGTGGTGAGGTTCACACAAATAAAGCAGAACATCCCAGCATAAAGTGAAATAAGATGCCTGTACCTGCAGACCAATGCCAGGGGTTCCATATCCAGTACATATAGTATGGGCGAAAGTAGGCAGCCCTGACGGGTCCCGCGACTTATATTCCATGTTTCAAATATCTGGCGACCAGACTTGACTCTGGCGGTCGGGGAGTTGTAAAGTAATACTACCCAGTGGAAAAAGCGTTCTCCCAGCCCAAAGCTACGCAGCGAGGCGCTCAACCACTCCCAGCACACTGAATCGAAAGCCTTAACTGCATCAAGAGACGCCACCACAGCGTGCTCACTTTGAGGGTTTGTTTGATCGATGATGTGCTGGAGTCTCCATAAGTTTAGGGCTGTACTGCAACCTGGTATAAAAACCTGTTTGGTCTGACTGTATCAGGGAGGATATAACCCTGCAAAGTCGTGCCGCCAGAACAGTTGTAAGTAGCTTGATGCCGTAATTTAGCATGGCGAGAGGGCGATGGGAGTCACAATTATCCATTGGTTTAACAGGTTGGGGGATGGCTATCATCAGGGCCTCGTGCTAGCTGGTAGTATACCTTTTTCGTAAGCTTCCTCAAAAACCTTTAAAAGTATTGGGGCTAGAGTGGGGCTGTATGCCTTGTAGAACTCCAGAGGAAGCCTGTTGCTGCCGGCGTCTTACAGGTAGCACCTCGCATATCTCTTCCAGAGTAAGGGGCTGATCTAGGACGGTTTACTCAGCAGCGGTGAGGTCCGGGAGCCGAATCAGCGATAGGGCCTCCGTTATGTCTGTTTGGGGGACCAGGTTGTCATGGCTGTATAGCAGTGTGTAGTATCTAGTAAGTGTCATTAATCGCCTGTTGAGATCTCCACGGGCCCCCACACACTTCAAGCAGTAGCGTGGTCGGGGGTCTAGGATGTTCGCGTGTGCAAAGCTATGCCAGTAACCTCCCAGATTTGTCTCCCTCGGTATGGGCCCGAGCCTTCTGCGTGGTATACTCACATTTAGCCAGACGTCCCCATGCGCCATTGCATCGGGAGCGGATTTCAGTTAAAGGAATGGTTTGGTCAACATTTTTTATTGCCCCTACTGGTCAGCCATGTGTTTTTAAGCCTAAGTCGCTCGATTTTAGAAAAATTTCCTATGGACCTTACCCGAGTTTTCATCCATTAAACGCACGCGAAAACAGGCATCAGGGAGCCGCCATTTTGTGATAATCCAATCATTTCTCCCATTGCCCTGGCTGACCTGCTTTTGCAGCACTAAATCATATCCCCCGCCCCTGAGCCTGACATTATCAAAACATTCATATTCCCTGCCTCTCTTCGTGACGTTTCTGTGCTGCGTAAGCCAACGCGCCTAGTCGTCTTCTACGCGACTTCACACAGAACCCGGAAACCAACAGATCAGCTCACAACACAGCGTGCCACAATTCGGAATATGAAACTGTACTTTAAAATCAAACAGCAACACGGTACATTTGGTAAAGTACATTTATTTGACATTAAATGTTTATAGAATATTCAGCAATTGCCATATGAACTCCGAAAGTCATTTATTTTCTTTTATCTCTATCCGCAAATCCGTAAAAGTTTATCCTTTTCTCGCACGTTGAACCGCAAGGCTGTTCCATCAAGTAGGCACTAGGCCCGCGTAAAGGTTGATATGTTGCTTCTAGCCGCTAGTACCGCGTAAGGGCATATGGGCCCTTGGCGATCGTCCCATAAGATCATCAGGATGGTGCAGTTGTTTACATTAAGCTGCAGCTGGCGGTTAAAAAAAAAACATCTGCCGGTGTCTGAAACTGGTGGCAGTGGCAAAAGGGAAGGATATACCTGTTTTGAAAACATAAAATTTATAATTAGTCTCGCCAGCCGATCTTTATTAATATTATTCATTTTATTTATTACGGCCGAGCTGAAATTATTTGCTTTCAAGGATAGTGCAATGGAGTATGTTCGGCTCTAAAATCAATGCGAAAACTAACGAAATAAATCGAGGTTAGTACACAATGAGAAACGACTTTTTGTCTACATGCGTGTGGAATGTGGACCTGCATGCCCATGTGCCCGCTACAAGGACGATCCCACAAACGTTTTCAAAGCTCTTCATTCATTCATTTATTCATGCATCCGTTCATTAATTCTTCATTCCGGTATAAAAGTGACTAAAGAGTTACTTACTTTATATTTGCAATTTCCATTGTGTCTCTGCGTAATGCAGTCCGTAAATCCCACTGTGCTCTTGACACCGATTTTTAGTATACTGAACTAACATGAAACTCGGTCTAGTTTCAGAATTTTCTGCCTTATCGTCTCTTACGTTATTGCACCCCCCACACCCCCTTCAAATGAAGTTCTTTCGGCATGGTCCCTGTCTCTCAAGGTCAAAAAACAATAGAACCTTATACTGCCAGTGCGAGTTGTGGATCTCTTCAGGGCGCAAGCTGAAAATCAAAGCCGCTGACCTTCTCTAGAAATGAGCATACATTCTTTCTTTACAACATCCCGTAGTAAAGCCATCTGTGAGAACTTGAAGTTTCAAATCCATTTATGTAGTGCGTCTCAATGTGCAAATGCGGACTGGCTTCTCTCCCATCTGCTTCGGCTCGCTTGGCGCGTTCTAAGGCCCCCAATTTTGTCCTCGTTGTCTGTGAGCTTTGAAGCCCTAAAGAACCATAACTATTGAGACTTTTAATTTTTTGGGGAAGGTCAGGGAAAGTATAAAGTATCCGAGGAGTTGAGTTGAAAGTGAGATTTATTGTTTGTTTTATTATTTGCAATACGCAAGCCTCCACTCGGTTAACAGTGTCCAGCATTTAGAAGAGATTGCGAAAATTAGTTACATCAACAGAAATATATACATACACATATAGACAAGGTCAGCAATATGAGGTGAATAGAGAGAGAATTCAAAGGTGACACCCAGGTTGTTCGGCACCCAGGATGGTGAAGGTAGGGGTTAGGGTTAGCGTACTTTGTATGCACACTGTACAATAATATTTATTTGCAAAAAGACAATCGTATTACAATTATTTAAACCAGGATTTGTACTTCACAACCAGCTCTCCTTTGGGTGGACATGGCACAGTGGCAATGTTGGGTGGCAATGGATCAGTGCTCTGCACAGAAACGTTCAAAATTCCATATCTGTGCTTCTCTAATACAGCAACAATAAGGCTTTTGACAAAGTCGAACTCCATTTCCTCATAGACTCGTTTGATCACCCATTGCTTACTTCTTTTTGAAAAAGGCCTTAGTGTAGTGAGGCATCCTTACATTACCCTTAGTCCTAGATTGTTCACCACCGAGATTCTCGTTATGGGCCAAGACCGCTAGTAGAGTCCTTTGTCTCATGCCCTGTTTGCTGAAATGCAAGCGCTTTGGCCTGTACTTTAGGCACATATTGTGGAACACCTCCAAACCTCCTGTGTGACAGAATTCTGTCAGTCCCCTCAAACCTCTTGATAGAGTTTTATCGAAAACAATCTTCTCAATGGCTTTGTGCATTGGTGAAGATGGATTCAACCACTTCTTCTTCCGTGCCTCCACTGGGGACAAAGGGCCATGTTCACATTGGTGGAAATGTAGGTTTTCTGACCAGCGTTGTACGTTGGTACAGTGGTGCATCAGTGACCGCCATTTTTCAAGTAGTATTTCCACTGACCCTTCACAAGTTTTGGAGCTCCACCAAAGATGGTTGCTGATAGACTGGGACCACTCTGAAATACTTTCCAAACCTTTTTTTTTCCCTGCAGCCGAGATTTTCTTATTGATTGATTTAGCAAGATGCCATACGAAAAATTGATGTTTAATATGTGGGAACTGCTCTCTCATTGTCTTGGCAATTGAAACGTGGCTGTCCGTGGCTATGAGGTCGATGTGCATTCCCCTCGATTGCAGATATTCCACTGATTTTATAAATCCTAGTTTCTCCATGGCCACTGAGGATGTACATTGTGTTACCTGCACGACCACCGAACTCACAATTTTCTTACTATCCAAAGTGGTAGGTGCAGTACTTGGCAGAAAATCCAGGGCTGTCGCACTGTCCATCGCCGGCTAGCCTGAATCGTTTGCCTTCGAATGTACTTGCTAGAGACAATTGTTAAATTTTCCAAGCATCACTAATGGCCGGAAACAGATAATCATGTTGGTATTTGTAGTACTGCGTTTTTTAAATGAAATGGAGTCCCACAAACTGAAAGAAAGACTTTAACTTTCGAAAACTGGAGCCACTAAAAAGTGATGCAGCTGCACACAGTAGATTGCCTGCTGGCAGTTTCCCCAGCATCGGTTGTGCAGACAATGAGAACGTATGATGTAATCTACAGGCGGCATGTATTGTGACGTTACTGCCTTGTTTTTGACGAGTCACATGAATCAATGGCTTCCCACATACTTTCCCTCTGACGGAATGCCCACATTTCAGCATACTTATAACATCCATCAAACAACTGTCGAATACTATGTATTTGCCCTCTTTCATTAGACTGTCATCCTGCGTCAAAGTTGTTTCCGCCTGTGACGTTGAGGGCATTTCACCACATTTGAATGAAATATCGCTGCTATCAAGTTCTGATGCGTCGGTGAATGCTGCTGCTAGTTCATTCTCTGTCATTTCAACATCTGCTACTTCAACATTGATGGGAGAACACAACAATGTCGACAGCTTTTTTGGTGGCAATTTTTTGGCGGGTGTAGATTGTGTAAATTGATCTGCGACTACTTCAGAGCTATCTTCAATACATCCAGTATCATGTTGTTGCGGTGGTGCGGTCGTACTGTAGCAATGGTCCTTTACAACTTTACTGGATTCTCCGGACACATTCATTTCATTTTCTGTACATTGGACATGAGCATCCCGAGTCTCAACACGGCGCGCCTGAATTAATAGTTCCTCCATAGTGTAAATGGTCTGGCAAGCAAAATCTCTCATTCGCTTCACTGTCTGTGTATGTATAGTTCGTAGACCCACGGGTAACTAGAGGACAGATTGGAAAAGGGATGTTCAGTTTAAACACAAGATATAGTATAGTACAATTGACTTGAAAAAAACATAAAATAGTCCCCAGCACAAAAAAATTCCTAAAGTTATGAACTGTTTGTAACTAACCTTATTTTTGTTTCTTTGCAACTTTTTTGACTCGACCTTCAACATCTGCACGCTGTTGCTCCGATACGTATCTGCATGTCTCCCCTTCCTCTTGCGCTGCAACGACTATATTTTCTGTATCCGCATAGACAGCACGGAATGAGGCTCTATCGACTCCCTGAAACATAGTATTTTCATTACTGTGTATCAAAATATTGTTAGCATAAAACACACGTGAGGACGAACACACATGTATATCTCAATAGCCAAACACGATTTAAACATTGTGTGGAACAATCAAACGACAAGTATTCGAGCTCTGATGACCTAGTTCGATGGAGCTGTCAGTATCCATACCTATGGCTCTGCATGGACTGCCACGAATGATTGTATTGAAGAGGAGGCATCAGCACTCCCTGAAACACAGTACTTGCGTTAGTATGGTTTTCAATATTGTAAACATAACACAAACTTGGGGTCGACGGCACAGGTACATATAAAGAGATAACCACAAATGTTGCATTGTCTAAAAGAATCAAGAAATATTTAAATATGATCAGATTTAATCGACTTATTTCTCCGATCTCTTTACATCTGCATCATCTAAATGGGATTTTGTGATTGTAGTGGAAGCTCCATTGTCTCCCTGAAACACAGTACTTGCGTTAATAGGGAAGAAAGTATAGCAAATGGAATCACGTTATATGATCACGCTCGGTGGAGCTGTCAGTATCCATACCTCGTGCTGCTGAAGAATATCTAGGGCTGTTGTCAATGTGGTGCGCACTTCCGAAAGCTGTTGCGCCGATTCGTATCCGCATGGTCCCGCTTCAACCGGAATTACTTGAATGTCAGGCTCTGCATCAAGTGCGTGGGTTGACGATTCAACAACTGCCTGAAACATAGTATTTGCATATGTAAGGATTACAATATTGAAAAGAAAAACACGCGCTTGCGGTCGACCGCACAGGTCATATCAACAGCTAACCACGAATGAAACATGGTGTAGAACAATCAAACGACAAGTGTTCCAGTCCTCATGATCACGGTCGATTGAGCTGTCAGTATCCATACCTTGTGCTGCTGAAGAACATCTAGGGCTGTTGTCAATGTGGTGGACGCTTCAGCATCTCCCTGAAAGACAGTACTTGCATTAGTATGGATAACACTAATTATAACTGAAAACAAACACCAGAGGACGACAACTAAGGTGTATATCAATTGGAAAGCACTAACCAAACAATTGGTAAAATAATCACACGATACATACAAACTCTTACTTGACATGCATAAAACAAGTCTGTAGCGGAATAGCCAAGTATGATTACCTGATACGCGCTAGAAGTGGTTGATAACTGCGAGCACGTGACGGAAGTAGAATGTTCTTGCTTCAGATTCAAGGGATAGTCAAGTTGTAAAGGTAAATTGTTTGATAATGAAAAGCCAACTTTTAAAATTGCCATGTAAGGAGACAGAATACTTGAGTAATGCACAATATAGCACAGTTCCCTGTGCCCATATATAGATTTCTGTTTGTGGGTTATGAAATCTAAAAATAATATATTGATAAATGTCATTATTCAAAAAGCTATACACTCATATCAATGTCAAAAGTGTTACAAATTGGAACCAATACCTAAAATATCAATGAATCCATTTGGCTACCTACACAGTACCGCAAGGCCTAAAGCTAAAAACGGACACTTCACTCACCAGTGGCGGAATGCGGACGAATAGAGTGGGAATAGCGTTTGCGAGCAATTTGTGTGTCGATCGCCGTTTATTCTTCTTTGTTACCCAAGATGTGGTGTACATGTTCGAGGGAAAGTGCCGGCTGCAGATGCGGTATCGATCACCCCTCTTGTCCTCAAGGACTTGTTGGACTCTACTTTCCAGCTCATCCAGTGGATATCCGCAATGTCTGACCCATTCTCTTATTCGATCAACAGTTTTCGGGAATACATGCATTGTAGTGCCTTCAGATTTAGCATGGGTCTTCGAAGGGCAACCGCTAATCGAACAGGCAGGCATTGTTGAAAATTCTGAAAAGTAAATATCAAGATTATTATAAAACCTTGATGAATAAAAATTTCATAAAGTAAATGAAACATACCATGCTCAATGCAAGGTTTGTTTTGGTCGCCGGAACTATACCAGTTCATCATGTGCGGCTTAGTATTTGCATAAATTACAGACATTTTTTAAATTATGTGACTAAACTCTGAACATGTGACTCATCCCTTGGATGTTCTGTCTTGCACGAAAAGGAACCATGCTTACATTATAGACTGTGGACCCCCGAAGGATGCAATTCGATGACAATTGACACAGATGAAAATAAATAGATCCATTGATAGCATAACAATTGAAACTCTAGTCAATAGCAATGAGACCAATGACCATAGCTCTATTGGGTACTGTAATAGCAAATAGATTGAAATGTAAAAATGACCGAAATATGACTAGGATACATGGCCTTACCTTGACCAACAAACAGTTGGATTGGAGACACGGGGTCTGAGGAGGCCATGTGAGCGATGGCCCCTGGCCGTGGGATACCTTTTGAAGTGTACATGCTGTTTGGCACCTTGGCCGTTGGCGCCCGTGACAGCCCCCTTGCCAGCGCTCATCCCCGGGTGCGAACCGCCTTTGATAGAGGGGGGTGGGATGGATGGGCCTGGGGTGTGCAGTCAAGTGTGTGGGAGCGAGGGGCTATCGGGCCCCTCTCATCCTTTACTTCTCAGTAGAAACTCGTACCAAGTGCCTCCAGTAGTGGGTTCGCCCATTGCCCTTATGTGATGTTAACTTTGTATGACATTTGCGTAGATGGGAACACTGAGCAGGACACTGGGCATCCATTTTTGTACTTTCCACTCCATCTTGGTGACCAGGCCTCACTGCGATAGTACAGCGCGCAGAGCACATGGCCCACACCCTCGTTCCCACTCTGACTGGAAAACTCCAGAGGTATTTGCAACAGCTAATAAATGTAACACATCACTCTTCCTCTGAAATCACGGTCCTGCATGTGAACCAGCCTGAACCAAGCACATAGCTCGTTCATCTCCACAAACGTGTCCTTGCCCACGCACCCTCGCCAGTGGAAACTTACTGCCATTCTGACCCTGTGTCCCTGAAAGGTATTCTGTTCATGTGCCAGACCACTAGTCACGCCATGATGCCCACCTAGCAGATCCCCAACTAACATTAGACCCCTACTGCAGTATATCGTTGCCTATCAATGACAAATGCCACATACCAGAGATTCTTGTGAGCACAGACCCACACTTCAAACAGTGTATTATAGTGGTCAAGACCCTTGACCCAAGGCCTGTATAATCCAATGTTAATTGATAGTATAGATATATGTGCGACTTTTATAGAGACATAACCGACTGAAAGACTTTGAACAAGTGTTATTTAGTGCATGCATTATTGATAATATATTATGTTAGCTTAGATAGTGACCACCCCGCTTCACAGCTACCTGAACTTCACCCATTCCGAGCACAGATGTCTGACGTCCATCCTTGAATGGAGACGCACTTGATTCATTTAAAAAATCGAAACAACCGTTGTTAAAATATATGTGGTGTTTTATTTTGTATCTTATTTTGATGACACAAAAATACAAAACTTTACACATTGTACAGTTCAGGTTGCAGCACAGAGAGAGAAAATCCTCTGTACTGACCGCTGTCACTCGGGAACGTTTCTCTTATGGCACGAACGGCATAGGCGGGTATCACTCTTCGAATGCGGTGTCCAAGCCTCCCGTGAAGCCACCATGTAAAGGAACAATTGGCCACCAGCCTGTACCACCTATGAAAAGGAATGAAACACACTGTTTTTAAATGACCAAGATAAGTTTAATAAACGTTTGTTGTCAATGACAATTCTTGTAACTAATGGCATTCTGCTCGGACAAATGCTATCTAGACACTGCACACTATTGAACGACTTTCGTGCGTTACAATGATATGTATATGTAATTTTGGATATAGTAGAAGACCGTGAAATTGGAGTGGCATGACAAGCAGAGTATACTTACTCGTTACTCGGATTACGAGGACGAACAGTTGCGTGAAGTTCGTGCATAAGCACCATCATTATCCTCAACACAGACCGTGTGAGGCAGGCGGCCCTGAAGTCTGGCAGCTTGGTGATGCATTGCGGTCGTGGCTCGCCTTCTGAAATGTAGGCCACGCATCCCGAG
This sequence comes from Ambystoma mexicanum, assembly GCF_040938575.1. Lineage (NCBI taxonomy): Eukaryota > Metazoa > Chordata > Amphibia > Caudata > Ambystomatidae > Ambystoma > Ambystoma mexicanum. The sequence goes on along the minus strand of NC_090931.1, from coordinate 1,281,615,127 downwards.
TTTTCACAGCAGCAGCAGTTCTCATCCTCGGTTGGCATTAGCTCGCACCGATTGCATGTGCACCAGGTGGAAACACCGTCCATGCGACTAGGTCCAGGCTCTTCAGCTGTTGAATCATCCTCCCAACTGCCGTCCGAAGACCCATCGTTTTCGCGTGTTTCCCTTTCCAGTAGTTCCTCCTCGGTATACTCGGGCTCGTACATGTAGGGCATTATTGTAGCCATTGTGTGTTAAACAAGCTAAAATAATTGATAGCGGTGGTACTGGTATCTGTTCACACGGGCTACAAGCAACGAAGGTAGCTGACCAGAGCACAGAAACGAGTCACAGAATACTCAAAGTAACACAGAGAGAGGAATGGAATCGAAAATCTGCTGCTATGTGTTGTGAAACAGTCTGTTTATACTTATTGAGGAAAGAGGCGTCCTGCCATGTCCATGGCGACACGTCATTAGCTGAAGCGCAGCGAATGTTGACACGAGACGTGCTTTGGCGTTGTGAAATGGGCTGTACGCGTCTGCTGATGACAGGCTCAGGGGCGGGGGATATGATTTAGTGCCGCAAAAGCAGGTCAGCCAGGGCGATGGGGGAAATGATAGGATTATCACAAAATGACAGTGCCCTGATGCCTGTTTTCGCGTGCGTTTAATCGACGAAAACTCGGGTAAGGTCCATAGGACATTTTTCTAAAATCGAGCGACTTAGGCTTAAAAACACATGGCCACCCGTAGGGGCAATAACATTTTTTGACCAAACCATTCCTTTAATTTGCTCTTGTTCGTCTGACTGTGTGGGCGCTGGGCCTGAAGCACTCTAATTTCTTCCTCAGTGGCCTCCAGTTCCTCACGCAGTGTCCGGCGAAAGCCGCCGGCCCTTGCTTTGACTTCACCCCGGCTTACCACTTTCTTTGTCTCCCAAATGGTGGCCCAACTGACCACACTGCCCTCGTTATGTTCAAAGATGCGGGTCAGGGCATCTAAGAGCTCTCTCCTAAATACTTCATCAGTCAGTGCATTGGTGGGCATACGTCATGTTGGATTGGGAGGTCTCGGAGTAGTGCGATTCCATACGACCATTAGGGGAGAGCGGTTCGACATTGTGAGGCCCATATATTCTGCGATGCAGTGTTCAGCGAGGTGCCCAGACCATACAAAGAGGTGATCAATACTGGCGTGCAGCTTCTGGGGGAAGAGTAGTAAGAATATTCTCTCTCGGTTCGGTGCAGCGCCCTCCAAATGTCAACCAAGTCCAGGTCCGTTAGGGTTGAATTCAGGGCTCTTGTAGCTAGGGTTGGGCCGTCACGGGGGTGGGGGGTTGATCTGTCAAGCATTACATCTCTGACACAGTTAAAGTTGCCTCCCCATAGAGTGAAGCCCTCCTTCCTGGAAGCAATAAGGGTGCTGAGCTTGTGTATGTAGGGTGGAATTGTGTGGTTTGGGAAGTAAGAATTGACTATACAGACCTCTCTGTGATTGAGGTACCCTTGTATGATTACATACCTCCCGTCCCTTTCCACCTCAAGTAATTGGAAGGGCAGATATCCGCTAATCCAGGTCAGCACCCCTCTGGAGAATCTGGATTATGTGGCTTTTTTTTTTAACGCTGCAAATAAGATTTCAACCGTTTCCTGCGGGGATAGGGACCCTGCACGTTCCAGGTCAATGTTCTGACTGTAGCCATACCACTGGCATATACAGATTAGGTCCAATGGGGCCAGGAGGACCCCAGCATTGTTCGAGGCACATTTCTTGCTCATTCGCAACCCACCACTCTACAGAAGGATTTACATGTTGGTGTATGGTGCATAAAGCAGTGATATCACACAACACTTTTAAGAGCAAAAGATAGGTTCTAACAATACTGATTTACGTTTTACATTTAATGTGTATGCTACCGATGTCCCCAGGCAGAAGAACACCCTATCCCAATAGGGTGTTGCTGTCCCTAGGTCGGTGGTGGTGTGTCGTAGGCTAAAAGGAAAGGAGAGGATGGAATACTGTCCCTGTTCCTACAATGTATACAGTTACAGCTTTAACATACAGATAAAAGGTTGAACCAAGCCTGCCTCATTTTCATGAACATTTCCTAGAGGGAGTATTTCCTTAGGGCACAGCGGCCGTATTCTTGCTTTATTCACCATCCAGGGAGTGTGTGCATGTGGTAGCTAACAGATGTTTGTATAAGGTAGGGCGTTCTTCTGCCTAGCGACATCGGTAGCATACACATTAAATGGAAAAAGTAAATCCGTATTGTTAGAACTTATCTTTTGCTCTTTAAAGTATTGTTGTGTGATATATCTGATGCTTTATCTAACACTGAAGGCCATCATTGATCTTTAATCGGGTTCCCAGATAGTTGTTGTACATAAAGAAGTTACCCATTTTCGAAACGGTGTCCATATCGACCCCCAGCTAAACCCAGAGTACACCCTTGCTGGCCATGATGTATGGAGTGAACAAAAACGTAACATTAACAACACAACCGTATAACATTGCCCAACAAATCCTGGCTGTTCGGGTATTCCAGTATCATCTAGGCCTGGGTTGGCCATTGTATACCGACTAGTGGGACCAGCAACAGACCTGTACCAGTGTCAACTTGCGGGCGGATAGGACTAGCAGTGGGTGCTAAAAACAGAACAGAAAAAGGATATTGGTAGCAGCGACTGTGCGTAGAGCTAATGTCCCTGGGCGTGGGGATCCCACCCATCAAACCTGAAAATACAAGCTTGTTCTGACAGCCGATCAGGAGCCACTTGCGGATTCAGCATGTTAGGCAAAGTTTGTATGCAGTACCCTTTGGGAACACTACAACAACTCTGATTACAGGTATAGGAAACCCAACCTTTGATAGAAGCTTGTACTACACAGTTTGGGTAGCATGTTGAGCAGCCAGGCTTATCTCAAAAGGGGTCAATGTGAGCTGTACAGGAGTTACACAGAGATTCACAGTGACAAGTATTCAAATAAACTCTTACACACAAGGTTTCCTGAATAAACCATTATTAATTTATCAGTCAGTTAGAATAAGCCTTCCTCAGAAGGGAGCAATATAACAGTAACACACAAACACACTTCAATACTGTACACTCTTAGTTTCTAAATCAGTAAAGACCCTTTGGGGATTGCCCACAGACACAACCTACACCCTCAGGTGACTTCAATAGCTACGGTGCTGGGGACATTAATATCTTACTGTTGGCATTTAGAATACTCTTAGAAGTGGATAAAAGGAAAAGGTTACTAGTACAGACAAGAGACCACAAATATTCTTAAGCGGGCAAATACTTTTGGATCCCTTAAGCAGAGTCATTCAGTATAACAGACTAAGCCAAAGTCAATGGTCAAAAGTCTTATATAGGATGAAGCATCTCTGGTAGGAAAGTAGGAAAAGTCTTTGCACAATGTTTTAGAAATCGTTGAAGAAAAGAAGAAACACATGTAGGGCCACAAGCTGATTAGACTTGTGAGTGGGAGAAGATGCAAGCAACTCTACAATGAGAGGTAAGTTCTCTCAGACTTTACAGTACCTTTGTATTGAAGAAAAGGTGCAGTAGACTGCTGTTCCTGTGCAGATCTCACTGTTCCTGGGCCTCAGTCATGGGGACAAGAGGGAGGACTTCTGGGGACACCTGCACTGCAAAGATACGGCCACTGCTCGCAACCGGCAATCTTTCAAACAAGTGGCACTTCGGTGTTTCAGCTCCTCGGGACTACTGCAAATAGCAACACAGCGGTTTCTGGCTGTCGAGATGGACTTTCCCTGCTTTGGGGTCCCGCACTCAAGGGGGCTCAGGCTCGGTCAGTACTGCTTCCTGGGATTCCAGAGGATCTTCCTCTTCCTGGAGCTCTTGGCCAACTTAAAAGCAATGCACACAATCTGGTGTTCCTCTCCCTGGCTATACGGTTTCCAGCAGCAACTCTGTGGAAATTCAACCAGCTCTGAGAAGGATGTCCAGGTGGCTTACTTTGGAGTTGATTGGTCCCACCAACTCAAGGGGAGAAGTCGTCCTTGCAGGGGCTTCTCTGTCGATACGAATTTGGAATTTCAGCACAGCAGCAGGGCTTCACCGGGCAAAGCAACGGTCCAGGAGTTGCAGCAGGCGTCCTCTTCAAGTTCTTCTTGGGTTCCTTAGTCCAGTGGTCGACTCTGCCTTCCAAGCCAAAAACCTCGCTTTTTATTCAGTAGTCTCCCATTAATTCCAGCCTAGCTGTCAGTCACCCAGCAGGGTGTCTGTCCTTGCCGGACAGTCAGCCGGCCAATCACCACAGAGTGCATTTGGGTCTCCTAGGAGAATAAGCACGGGGAGTTTTGGCCACCTCCCTCACTTCCTGCCTACCCCAGACACCCTGGAGCCAGAGGCGGGCTTCACTCGTGAAACCCGCCAAAGGCAAAGCGAACAATGGGACCAAACCTGGTATGGCACGCAGAGTAAATCTCAAGAAGGACCTTTCCACAAAGAAATGGTGAAAAAAAGACTGGGGCCATTTTGACAAACATGGCACCCTTGGGTGCTTTACTGCAGCTGCAAACGCAGCCCATGGTAAATGCACACCACAGTAGTTAAAACGAAACCACTGCCACCAGCTATTCAGTGAGGAAAGGGTAACATAAAAATGTTACATGAGAAGCTAGACAAAGGTGATACTAGGTAACCCCTCCAGCACCCTATTGTAAGATAGTGTGTGCTGGTTCTAGAAAGTTACAAATGGAAGTAAAGTCAATTTCACTTTACTGCTCTGGGAAAACAGTAGTCTATCCCAGAGAAGGTATTTAAACTTTGGGAGATGTGAAAGACTTCCCTGTGCCACTGCACTGAAGGTGCTGTGTGACACAATGTAAAAAATTATGCCTATGGAGTGTGTCAGACTCCATAACCAAGAAACACAGAGTTCAAAATCACATTAAAATACATGAGAGTGTGGGGAAAAAAGGGTCTCGCTCTCTCCAGGTTAAAAAAAATCAAGTCCTCAAAATCCAGCAAAGTTGCTGCGGGTCTCTAAGGTGGAGGGAATTAGCATATTTCTGAGAATTCTCCCTAAGACACATCTGTGTCTTTGTCGATGCATGGTGACTCACAACAAACCGGAGGAGGGTGCAGCCGTCTCAGGAAAGAGCTATGATGAAGCATTGTAGGCCTGGATTTATTTAATCATCTGCGCCTTCCCCGCCGGCCAAATTGTTGTGCTGCATCCACATGTGTGCAGCTTCGGGACTTTTCCGGAAATGTGACTTGCCATTATGCAGGATTTTCAGTCTGGCAGGGTACATTAGCATATATTTAAGCCCAAATTGTCTGAGCCTCGCTTTAATAGGCACAAATGTATTTCTGGCTCTCTACCCGTATTATACCCCAGCAGTGCAGATGGTGACTCTGCAATTGTGTAATATCTCACCCCCCTCCCTGGAGTATGGCCGAATCACCTCCCTGTTGCGAAAGTTAAGGATCTGGGCAGTCTGGGATAGGAAACTGGGAATGGCCGCTTCTGAAGGGATCGATGGGCTCTTTGTACTGCGAACCTCTGTGACAATTTACCAGGACCAATCTCTTGCAGTAGTAAATGTTCAACATAAAAGGTCGTTTCAGGTCCCTTGGTGCCCTCCGGTACACCAAGCACGCGTAAGTTGTTTCTGCGTGATCTGCCCTCAGCATTTTCAGCACGAAGTCCCAGCGTGGCGTTTCTTTGTTCCAGGTCCTTAATTCTCACCACCAAGTCCTTGTGGTGACCACAGTGTCATTTAGGAGTGATTCTGCCATTGTAACCCTTTCTGACAGCTGCATGACATCCTCCCGGAGTAACTGCACATCAACCTTTATCTCGTCTATTTGGTTTTCTACAGAAGTTCATAGTGCCACAATTGCAGCTAGCACTTGGTTCTCCTGGGGATCTTGGGCAGGAACTTGCAGTGATGATTGTTCAGTGCCTGTTGCTTGGGATGCATCAGTGCGCTTGCTCAGGTGAGCAAAGGATTCCATAATGGTGGCCTTCCCCTTATGTTTAGTAGGTGACATCTGAACAGGGATACGCGTGTGAGGAACGTGCCGCTAGGCCACACTGTTGAATGTTCCAGAATCGATAATGCAGTGGGGCACCAGCCGTGTTCCCAAATGTTTGTGTTGTGCCCTCTAACATAACCCCCTCTGTTGGTTGGGCACACAAGCCAGTGGTGAAGGAGGGCACATTGTGGAGCTGCCCTGTTATTGGTCTGTGCCAGTGCCCCCAGCAGGCTTTAGGGGTCCCACCACTACAGTAAAGATCCTGTCCGCAGTGGTGGCTGTACAGGAGCCGTAGGCTGCCCACAGGGTGATGCTGTTGATGTTCCGGGTCAGAGCCACGGGGGGAGCATGGGAGTCAAATGAACCTTTTAGGGAGAGTAAACGTGCTCTGCTTTGATGTGGAACGAGCCGCTGTTCGGGCTCCACAGCCGTGAAGTCAGCCCCAGTCACAGGTCAGCCGAGCAGGCAATGGAGTGGCCCTGTAGCGTTGTGTCCCTGTCCTCCGATGCAGGGTGGTCTTCCCGACGGGCAGCCCCACAGCAGGCAGAGGGGGCTCTGTAAAATTACTTCTTGACACCGGCTCGGTCCTTCTTCCTCAGGCGCGGGGTGTTTCCTCTAATCTGCCCGCCCTGCCCAACGAGGTGCGGAAGTCCACACCTGGGCAAGCAGAGGTACCAGGTCCAGCGTTAGGGCGGGCACACTGGCAGCAGGTCACGGGAGGGATTATGGATCTTGAGGAGGAGACCAGCGCCGTCATAACGTGCAATCAGCTCTTCAGTCGCACTATGAAGCAGCGACCGCCATCTTGGGTCGAGGGGGACCGCAGCCTCGGCGCATGTTTCTCTGTGACACCAGTTCTGATTTTTATTGGGGAAAGGGCAACAGATAGAGGGTGGGTTCCCCCACTCGGAAATTTATTTTTAGGCAACATTGTTCAATGTTGGAAGTCGCAGTCAGGATCAGGCCAGGATCTCAGTGGGAGCAGCAGTAAACCACAGCCTCACTGCATGTGCTCCGGATACGCCTGTTCCCCACCCATATTCAAAGAAGTAGTACTAGATGGATGTTGCCTGTGATGGTGACTGTTTTTAGGGTTTGGGGGAAAAGGAGGTGGGATTGCAGTAATATGTGGGTCTGATTGGAAATGGACATTGCTTCCATGTTTGCATTTTGATACTTTTAAAATAACTCCATACTCTGTGCTAATGTTAAATCTCAACTACTTTATTTCATATTATCTGTGGGCCTTTTGATCATGATATCTTTGTTAAAACTATCTGGCTTTGTCACTTTGTATCTTGCATAAGGTGTTAATAAGTGATTTAATCCTACCTGGGAGTGCTGCAACATTGGAAGTCAAGACAATTGGAGGCAAGAATACTGACATTTTAAATTTGCAACAATACATAAGCAGTGCCAAGCGTAAGAAAGTAAACCTTTTAGATGTTATTATTGGGCATACAAACTGGTTGCCTTGTCATGCAACTGTTTTATTTGACTGGATGATCATTACTTTTTATCACTTTCTACATGACTGACCTAGTTAAAAAATATAACGCAAGAAAAATGTATCAAGTCTCTATTAGTCATTTTTTTATTAAACTTATTTTTTATTAGTTTTACATAAATATTACATGAAGAAGTTAACATTGAATCTTATAACATTCCCTTCCCCCCCTCCCCCCTCCCTCCCCACGGGATGGATGGAGTCATTTTGTCCAGGGATCCTGTTAAGCGTTAAATATGTCTGATATTTTTATGTTATGGGGGCACCATTGCTCCATAAAGTCTGACTGGAGGTATTGCAGGGTCCCTTCCCATTCTCTTACAAATTGGTCTCCTGTTCCTTGGAGTTTGTGAGTAATTTTCTCCATTGTTATATGGGCCCAAACTTTCTGTAGCCAGGTGTAGGTCAGTGGGGTATTTTTATTTTTCCAGTTCTGTGCAATGGTGGTCCAAGCTGCAATGAGTAGTCCCATGAATGATCTCCATTGCGTTTTGCTGTATTGCCTTGCTGTGTCGTCTTTGATTCCACAGAGCCACACCTTCTCTCCCATCAACCCCACATCCGGGAATATTTTGCCCATCTCGTTTTTCACTTCTTCCCAGAAGGGTTTTATGCCTTTACAGTCATGCCATATGTGTCTCCAAGTCCCCACTTCGTCACATCCTCTCCAGCAGTGGCTGGACGTGTTAGGGTACATTGTGTGGAGCCTCTCTGGAGTGTAGTGCCACTGTGTCATTATTTTGACCCACATCTCCCTGGTTTGTGCCGAACGGGTCATTCTGGGGATCTGTTTCCATAGATCCTCCCATTGTTTATCTGTTGGTTCCTCCCCCAGTGTTCTGCCCCATTTTATTCTGTATGACCATTTAATGCTTTCCCCTTGTGAGTTTATGTATTTGTATAACGTTGAAACCCACTTTCTCTCCCCCGTGTTGGATATGATGTATGTTTCGAACCCTGTAAGGTCCCTGGTTGCTGCCTCGGTGATTATTGGAGAGTTGAGCCAGTGTTTTAGCTGTTCATATCTGTATCTATCGCTTTTAGGGATTCTCGTGGTTGCCACGCACGACTCCAGGGGGATGATTTCCTTGTCCATAAACATCTCTCCTATTTTAGTAATGCCCGCTTTCTCCCATGTGTAATATGCCCCTTGTTCCATCCCCGGTGGAAATAGTGGGTTTCTACAGATGGGTGTAAAGGGTCCTATCGCTGTGGTCATTATGCCTTTTTTTGTTTGGCTATCCCATGCTTCTAACGTGGTTTTCATGATTTCGCTTAGCCTTAGATTTTCATGCCTGTGCTGCTTCTGTTTCCAGAGAAGTTCTACCAGTGGGGTCCTTGCTACTGCTCTGTCTTGTTTGGCCCATATCTGTTGCGGATCCTCCCCCACCCACTCCCTTAGAACTTTGAGCTGTGCTGCCTGATAGTATTTTCTAAAGTGGGGTAGCGCCATTCCTCCTTCTCTGGTTGGGGCCGTGAGGACCTTTCTGGCAATTCTCGGTGCTTTCCCTTTCCATATGTAGAACGATACCATTTTTGTTAAGGTTTTGAAGAACGTGTCTGGGACCCCCACTGGGAGAGCCTGAAAATGATATAGTACCTTTGGGAGGATGGTCATCTTGATTGATTGTATTCTACCCCACCAGGATATCTGTAGTGGGTTCCATCTGTTTAATTCTCTTCGGATGTTTAAAATTAGCGACGGGTAGTTTTCCCCGTAGAATTGTTCTATTTTTGGGGGTATACTCATTCCCAAATATTTAATGCCTTTCTGTGCTATCTTGAGGTCCAGTGTTTTTGCCTGCTTTTCTATGTTCGTTCTATCCCCTGCCAGGATGAGGATCTCTGATTTTTTCCTATTTATTTTTAGGCCAGAGATGGTCCCATAGTTTTCTAGTTCTCTAACTGTGGCCGATAAAGTAGATTCAGGGTCCTCTAAGGTTATTAGCATATCGTCTGCATACGCAATTACTTTGTGTTGCTGACCCGCCATTTCTATCCCTTTAATGTGTATTGACTCTCGTATTTTAATTAGGAGGGGTTCTAAGAAGAGAGCGTACAATAGTGGTGATAGGGGGCAGCCCTGTTTCGTTCCTCTCGTTATCGTTACCTTGCCAGTAAGCTCGCCATTAATGGCTATTCTGCTGGATGGGGAATTGTAGTTTGCTCTAATACTCGCGATATATTTTTCCCCAAACCCCATGGATTCCAGAACCCTAAACAGTATGGACCACTCCACTCTATCGAAGGCCTTCTCGGCGTCTACTGACAGTAGTATCGCTGGGGTGCGGGTTATCCCTATTTTTTCGATCAGGTGGGCTAGCCTCCTAGTATTATCGTGGGTCTGCCTGCCTGGAATGAAGCCTGATTGATCCTCACTAATCAGTTTAGGGAGGAGCGGGGATAGCCTTGTTGCCAGGATTTTAGTATATATTTTTGCATCTAGGTTGATTAGGGAGATTGGTCTGTATGATGTGGGATTAGTTGGATCTTTGCCTGGTTTATGAAACACCAGCACTTTCGCTTCATTCATTGTGGGGGTCACATTGCCGGTGTCTTTGAATGAGTTTAGGAGTCTTGTTAGGGTCGGGGTTAGTATGTCTGCGTATTTTTTATAAAATGGGGCCGTAAACCCATCCGGGCCTGGAGCTTTGTTACTTGGGAGTCCTTTTATGGCTTTAGTGACTTCTTCTTCACTGATAGGGGTCTCTAGTGCCTGCTTGTCTTCTTCTGAGATTTTCGGGATCTTTAGGGCCTCAAGGTATGAAGTCTGGGCGTTTATATCGGGGTGCTCTGTGGAGTAGAGCGTTTGATAATATTGCCTCATTGTTTCCCCCATGTCGTGCGTAGAAGTATGAGTGGCACCTTTCGCATCACATATGGCCTTAATCATTGTTTCTTTTTGATTCGCCCTTAGTTGTCGTGCCATGAGTCTATCTGCTTTGTTCGCTCTTATATAATATCTCTGTTTCAGATAGAGTAGATTCCTTTCTGCGCCCTTTGTACGTAACATCTCTAGTTGGCCTTGTGTATGTTTCAGAGATTTTTTTAATATCTTTGTGGGTTGAGTCGTCAATTTCTCTTGGATCTCCTCAATTGTTTTTTCCAGTTCTTTTTCCCACTGATCCCTTTGTTTGTCTCTCGTGATTTTCATCGCTATCATCTTCTCCCTCAAGACTGCTTTAAACGCGTCCCAGACTGCGCTCATTGCGACCTCCCCCGTATCATTTTGTAAGAAGTATTCTGCTATCATTTCCCTTATGGCCTCCCCTGCCACTGGGTCATGGATCAGCTCCTGTGGTAGCCTCCATTTCCATAGCCCGCTCTTCCTCCCTGGGAGAGTCACGTCTACCCATAGAGGGGCATGGTCCGAGAGGGTTATAGAGCCCTTATCTAGCCCTTGTATCTTTCCCAGTAGCCCCACTGACACCCAGAGATAGTCGATCCTGGACATAGAGTTGTGAACATGTGAGAAATAGGTGTACCCCCTCTGTTCACCCTCCAGTTCCCTCCAGACATCGTTCAGAGCCATTTGGTCCATTTGCTGTTTCAAACGTTTTGATGGCGCCCCCTGTCCATGTGTGTTTCCTGCGCTCCTATCTAGCATTGGGTTCCATGCCAGATTAAAGTCCCCCCCCCAGTATCACCTCTCCTCTAGCGAAATCTTCCAGTTTCGATAGTGCGTTTCTGAGGAAGCCATCCTGTCCCTGATTGGGTGCATATATTGAGGCGAGCGTCATGCGACAACCTTCAATCTCTACGTTGGTAAAGGCGTACCTCCCTTCCTTATCAGTTATGGTGTCTAGTGGTTTTACGTCCTTTCCTTCTTTTATCGCTATCAGGACTCCTGCTTTTTTTTCTGTTGTCGTTGCCTGTGCCCATATTTTATATCCTTTTATCCGCATTTTGTGCTTATCTTTAGTTTTGATATGGGTTTCCTGGAGGAGCAGTACATCCGCCTTCCCCCTTTTGAATTGTTTCTCCAGTTTCGTTCTTTTTGTTGGGTGGTTCATGCCTCTGATGTTGTAGGTCATAAAGCGTATCATCCCCATTCTATTTTGTTTGTATGTCCTTGCCTCCGGTCCCCTTCTGTTCCCGATTCAACTCTTTCTTTCATCCGATCCCTTCCCATCCCTTGAACTTCCCTTCCCCCCCAACTTTGAACTTTAAACCAACCGAACTGTCCCCCGAGTAGGGCGAGGGTCCGCTTGACTCGCTGTATGCTGAATGAAGTTTGGTAGGGTACCCTAAATGAGGCTGTGAAGCAATTTGTTGGTTGGTTACTCCCTGAAAAATGATACTTTCAACAAGGGGGAAAATATATCCTTGAAGGACAGTAGGAAAGTAATTGGGAAAGAGAGTGAAATCTGTCGACCACGTAGCTCCATGGAACATCTAGCACACTTGCAGAACTTTGGAAAGAAAGAAAACTGAAAATAAAAGTGGCTGAATCTGACTTAACAAAATAATATTGAAGTGGCAGGCCCTTTATAAAGCAATGTGTTGTTGTCACACATTCTTTTAGATCTGGAAAGGAATCACTCAGTTTGGGAGCCAGCAGATTTAAATCATTGCGTTGAGAAAATCACTGAAATTTGCGATGATTTACATCTGCAACAGATGTGAATTTCCCATTCTAATGGGTAGTGTTCTCGCACAGATTCCTCGTCTTAGATATATTCCTGCAGCGCAGTTGGATCACGGAAAACATTTTACCCAGCTGGAGGTCCGTGCAACTTTAGCATCGGGATCTCTCGACGCAGACATTCCTCGACACTGTATATATCAGATTTTGCAGGTGATCCGTGACCTATGCTAGTTTTGTTTTTAAAAAAACTTTTTTTTAGCACGCTCGGCACTCCTAACAGAACATAATGTTGACATTTTTTGTCAGAAAGTACTTTGACTAAGCTGCTGAATTGTCTACTCTCAAACCTCTCCCCTTAGTGGATGCTGCCACGCAGACCACATTTCCTAATGAAAGTGAACAACATTTTCCATCAACCTGCAGTCTTTAACCAGACATAATGGCTCGTGGGCACTTGTAGTATGGTTACTTGAATCTAATGACTGAATGCATTTCTTTTATTTATTAACATTTTTGGCAACAACAGGAAAAACATGGTGGCAATAGCAGTCAGGATATTGATTATACATTAATAGAACCCTGGAGTCCCATGAACAGAAATACACCTTCCCAGCAAACACCCCAGAGGTCCCCTGCCTCCTCCAACCCATCCTTATCCCCCCAAGGAGGGTTAGTTTGAAATCTTGGGATGGGGTAGTTCCTGGTGCATTCAACAAATGACAACAAAGTATTAATATTATTAGACATTTGGTTGTTCAATTGAGGAGTCACTTTTTCAGCCACCAAGATGTCCCAGATCTTGACCTACTATAAAGCTATAATAGAACCTTCAGGACACCACTAAGCTCGGGCAATCGTAATTTTCGCTGCCATCAATAGATGTGTAATGAGTGTTGGGTAAAATTTTGTAAAGTCCAACTGGTGTGGGACTTCACAAGACATATCTGCTTGGTATTATAGGACCCAAACTTTGACATAGGCATGTACTACACAAATTGGTAGGCTTGTACTACAGAGTAAAAGCCAAGATGATGCACTCAATAGTGGTCCGAGGTCCCCTCGCATTGGGATTCTACAGCCTAGGAAAGTCACAGCAAGTTGGGGGATGTGCCAAAATGAAGCGGGTATTGAGGCTAGTTAGTCTCACCAGCCTAAGGAAGAAAGGCATCCTTCACAGATCTTCCCTGTCGAAACTAAAACTGGGTCAGCACAGGTGCAAGGCTTTGCCGGTGCTTCTGCAGTCCTGCAAGGTGCTGCTGGCTTCTCTCTGCATCCTCTTCTTCGGATTTGGTGTTGCAGTGGTCAACTCTGCCTTCAGTCCCAAAACCCTCACCTTATATGCAATTTTTTCATTCATTTACAGCCCTAGGGCTGTCACTCACACAGGGGGTGGGACGTCCTCCAGGACAGCCTCCCGCCCAGCTGAAACTGGTTTCGGTCAGGCATGCATATTAACAAAGGACAGTGAATTTTCGTGCTCCTCCCTCACTTCCTGCCTTCACAGACACACTGGAGCCTGGGCTGGCTTCAGGGCTAAAGCCCGCCAACGACAAATCACTCAAAGAACTCAAACCTGATCTAATTGACACAGTAGAAGTCGAGAAGGAATTAACAAACAAGAAATGGTGAAAAAAGAAGGGGCCATTTTGGAAAAATGTTCAGCCATGGGCGCTGCACGGCAGCTGAGAAATCAGCCTGGAAGTGTCCTGCACGTAAGGTAGGTAAAGGTAACCACTGCCACCAGCCATTCAAGTAAGTTAGGGTAACAACATCTTTCTTACATGAGAGGTGGGATAAGGAGGTAGGGCAGAGGAAGATCCAAGGAAGGACAGAAAACACTAAAATGGCGAAAAAAGACGACCAGGGCCATTTTTGGTAAAATGGGCATCCATGGGTGCCTGCGGTAAAGGTGCACCGAATTTGTAAAAAGGGTCACTTCCAACAGCCATTAAAGATATGTTTGTCCTGGTAACATACATGTTACCTATAGAATGAGATTGGGGATACATGGTATCTCCCCAGCACTCGACATAGGGTGTGGGGGGTGGGAGGGTGCTGGTCTCACCTAAGAAAATGTAAAAGGGATCCAAAGATTTTTCGACACTTAGGAACTGTAGTTCTCACAGGGCTAGACAGAGAAAGTTAAAAGGGGAGCCCCTAGGGCAACCCAGCAACAATAGGCAGTTTATGCCAAAGTTGTCAAAAAGGATAACTTTTATAAGACATATGGAGAGTCTTAAAAATGACACCCATAAAAAGAATAAAGATTCTGTGAGTGGAAAAAGGTTCCCACTCACTGACGTATAAGGAAATATTATCCACCAGTAAAAGTTCTGGGGTTGACACATGCCAGGAAGATTTATCATTACTATGAAACCTTACCTAACACCCGGGGCATCCCATCCCCCATTGTTTGTCGTGGTCTTCACTCTCCTAGAGGTGCAGCGTTTTTCCCCGCCCAAATAAAGTTAAACATTTTATTCTGCAACTGTTGAAGAGGTGTGAGCGTGATCCTAACAGGCAGAGCCAAAGAGGTATAGAGCAATCTGGGTACCAGATGTATCTTGATGGGGGTAATGCACCCCATCAATGAGATCTTTTGTTTGCTCCATTTCTGCTGGTCCTTAATCATTTCTATAAATAGCTTGGGGAAGTTAACACAAAAGGTTTCCTGGTGGGTGTAAGATCACCCAGGTAAGGAATCAAGTCATCCACCCAATTCAGCGGACATATATTTTGCAGTGAAGTCAACTCTTCCTCCAAGATGGGAACTCTCAAACCATTGGATTTAAGATAAGTAACAGCAAAACAGTAAACCAGCTTTCTAACTCAGACATAACGGTAACTAACGAATGTACATGGTCTGTGAGGGTGAGCATGAAGTTATCGGCATAGAGCGAGACTTTATAGGGGACCCCCATAACCCCTTTAATCTTTGGATTGTGCCTGATTAGCCTGGCAACAGCTCTAAAGCTAAAGCAAAAATTAGTGGGGACAAGGAGCATCCCTGCCTGGTGCCTTTGCGAGATTACAATCAATCCAGTGAGCTCACAATTAAGACAAATTCTCGTGGTGGGGGAATGATAATTGGCAAGACTCATTTGTTGAAATACAGGCCCGAAATGATATGCCATCAACATCTGCTCAATACCTGACCCGTCAAAAGCCTGTTGCGTCTGAGGCAAGGACAGTCAGTTTCAGCTTGTTTCTTATCACTATCTCTGAGATGAAGCACATGCCTTTATATTGTCGTAAGTGCATCTAGCAGGGGATACATCATTTCTGGTCCGACTACACCATGGCCGGAAGAAATAGGGAGAGTCTGTCAGCTGATATTTTTTAATAGGGTTTAGCGTCTATATTCAGTAAGGTAATGGGTCTGTATGAAGACCCAAAATGAGAAACCTGCTATTCTGAGATCTTTCTGCGTCTTTTGAGGAGCATTTTTGTTTGTGTGTGTTCTTGCTTGCCTGAGCCCTCTCCTTTAAAACCTCCCTGAGTTTAGCGTGCCTTCTCTCTCATAAGCAGCAGCATGGGCCTTAAACTGCCCCCTGATGATGTCCTTCATGGCGTCCTAGAGGATTGAATCTGAGCTAACCTCAGATGAATTCACTAGGAAATAATGATCTATCGCTGGGGAAGGTGGTGCCTAAGTTCCATATTCCGAAAGGACAGGCTCATACCACCTCCAGGGAGGATTACGAGGTGGGACCAGTTGCTGAATGCACAGTTCCAACAAGACTGGTGCATGGTCTGAGAGGATGTGTGTCCAATTTGAACATTCGGGATAGATGGAACCGGGGTGGTGGACCCCAGAAATAAATCAATTTGAGCATACGTTCAGTGGACATGTGAAAAGGGAATGTAATCTCGTTCCACTCCATGCAGAAGACGCCATGGGTCCACCACCACAAGCTCTCTGAGGTGTCTAGCAAAAGTTGGGACATTTTTAAAATGAATTGAGGATGGGGATGGGCCTTGTTGTTCTGAGGGTGAATGGTTAAGTGAAGTCGCCACCTAAAATCACATAGCCATTGGTGAATGGGGACATCTTAGAGAGGAAACCAGCAAGAAATTGCTTTTTTTAGCATTAGGGGCAGAAAGTGAAATGAGGGTGAACACATGTCCAAACAGGCATCTCTTGACACCGATGTACCTACCTAGTAGGTCTCGTCTAATGTCAAAAGCCTCGAAGGGAACCCCATAGCCACTAGAATTCTAGTACCACCCTTCTTGGTGTCAGAGGATGCTAGATATTGGAGTGGGAAGCTCCTGGAGCACAGTCTGTGTGTGACTGCGTGGCATAGGTGAGTTTCATTTAGGAGGGCAATCAAACAGTTCTGATCTTAGTCTTCAAAGCAACAACTTGCACTTATTGGGAGAGTTGAGATCCTGTACATTAAGGGTGAGAATCATGAGACTCGGCTGTGAGTTATCAGTCATACGCACGGTCTTAAAAAAGCAAATCGGAAATAAGTGTAAATGCGCAAGCTACCCAAGTAACTGGTATATTAAAAACATGGTTGCAACCAATTTTCCTTCGAGCACAAAGAAAGCCCACCTTCCCACCCGCTTGAAACAACAAAGAAAAAATAATCACCAAAACGACAGTATGAGCCAGAGCTATTACCAACGTAGTACTCATTCCTGTGGGCATTGTGCCCGACTACCAACATGCCATAGCAGTCAAGCCAGAGGATAGGAACCGCAACAGTTTCGGGGCTGTGACAGGCTGCCTAAACTGTCCATGAGGCATAACATAAGGCCAAAGATGCAGATGACGTGGACAAGGCTGGCAGTAGTAAAATGCATAAAATCTAACATAAATGGAGACGGCAGTCCAGAAGACAATTTGGTCTTCATGGGAATGCCAGACTTGTGTGATTTCTTAGCCTTCAACCATGTTCTGTGCTGAGGTCTGGGATCCACAGGTTCCACCAAGGTCGGGGAGGAGGAAAGTTTGTCAATGCTGGGGTCGACAGGTTCTGGGTGAAGGAAGGCCAGAGCCAATCTCGGCATGCTTATTGGCCAGTTTCTACCAGCCCACCTGAATCAAAGCATAGCAGGAAATCCCCAAGGAGTCTTTTTCTTTCTGAGAGTGACCGGTTTGAGGGCTCTGCGCTTCTGTATTGTGTTAACTGCAAGGACACGACCTTGAATGGATGCTCCATGGAAAAAATGATGCCTGGGGTACTGCGGGGTGCGTGCTGTTTTCAACACACAGAGGAGGTAACCCACGTTCAATTATTTTAGAACAGGGACCCAAAAGCGGGATTAACAAACCAAAAGGAGAGAGGTAAAGTCCCTGTTGATTAAGAAAGTCCATGCCATGCAATGTAGGTACAAACTTCAAACAAAAATTCAGATAAAATATTTATTTGCATGTTATACTAAAAGAGATATTCAGATTTCCATTTTTGTATTTATTTTTTTAGGCAAAAACCTCAACATAGGCAGGGAGTCGAAGGAAGCATCCTCTTCCTTCTCTGCACCATCCCAAATAACTTTCAATATATTGGAAGTTTAAAAACACCTCAGATAAAACCTCAAAATTCAAGGCTGAGTCGCAAACAAGCCAAATCAAGTCAACCCATCGGTAGGAACAAATTGTTCAACATAAACAGTACTTACCTCCTGAAGATCCACATGTAAGTGGTGAAACACGTGTTGAGGTTTTTGCATAAAAAAATACAAAAAGGGAAATCTGAATATCTCTCCTGTACTTCACGCATGAATTACGAAGATCTACTTTTCTTGTGAATCAATTACTGTTTGGCAAACACAACAGTGTATCTTTAATCAAGCGAAAACGAAACTAAAAAATAGACTAATAAAAAAACGTGCCTAGAAATGGAGTAAATATTTGCAAACAAACCTTCAAAATGATTTTTATATGTGTCAAGTTCACTCTAAAAATGGGTAGTGTGATGATTCACAGGATCTCGTCACTTCTTCCCAGAGGGTAGCTCTTCACTATGAGGGTAGGGAGGTGAACCCGCTAGGCAATATTCCCTCAGAACAGCCGATACAGGAGAAAAAGCCAATACGGCTGGAAAAAACCCTGCTGGAATGTGCTGGTCAAATCCTGAAGAGTGCAAGGTTGCAGAGATTCAGAAAAGAACTCCAGCTAAAGTTCCGCCAATTAAGTTGAAGGCATCTGGAGTGCCGTACAGACAATAGGAGGACAGAGCAGGCAGAAAGACTTGCAGCAATCCTAGAAGGAATTCTGTGTGGACGAGGGAAGGAGGCAGAAGTCAGCATGGTGAGAAAGAAGCAGACTGAGCTAAGCTCTAGAACAAAAACTAGCGTCCTACCCACAAGGAGTAACAAGGGTTGCAACACCAGGCTGTGTTCCTGGTGACTGAAGGTATATTTCCTAGCGGCAGCGGCCTTGGAAAAACACTAGATCGGGAAGGAATGTTGGTAAGGAACGTAACAGCATGTGAATGGCAGACCGTCCCCTGATTCCATAGGCGCCAGGGAAGGTGCGTGATGACAGACTCATTATACTCGTCTCAGTAAGTGTGAAAACAGCAAAGAGTATAACGAATACCAACGGACACCACATACCCTCCCTAGTAACTGAACGTCACAGAACATATGACTAATCCGAAGGGACTCGTCATACTCGTCCCAGTAAGTCTGAAAGCAGCAGAGTCGATATTGAATCCAGAGCAACTCCTCACATTCGTCCCAGTGATTACAAAAACAGTCAAAATTGGGAAGAAAGTCAATAGTCACACACACTCACACAGTCACACACTCTCTCTCACACACTCTCGCTCTCACACTCTCTCTCTCACACTCTTTCACACACTCTCTCTCTCACTCTCTCTCACACACTCTCTCACTCTCTCACACTCTCACACACTCTCTCTCACACTCTCGCTCACTCTCTCACACTCACACTCTCTCTCACACTCACACACACTCTCTCTCACTCACACACACACACACACACACACACACTCTTTCTCACTCTCTCACACACTCTCTCTCACACACTCTCCCACACTCTCCCCAGTCAGGATCACTAATTCCCCAGCACAGGTTCTGACATGGATTCACATGCTCATGTATATTCCCTGTCGTCCGCTGGGAATCCTTGGTAAAGGAAAAAACTGTTTCACTTTCATTCAAAACTGTATTTCTCTTTTAAACCAATCACTTTTCTCTGGGTCACATACTGCCCATTCCAATGACAGTCCTCTCCCTAAGCCCCGCCTCTGGCAGCGATCTTCATATAATTTCTTTAAAGGTAATTTTTATTGGCTTTTTTAAATGTTGAAACAGTAACAAACCCTGCCATGAACACTGCTGGAGCAGTAGTCAGCCCTGCACTGACGCCCTGGAGCCCTGCCTAACTCCAGGTATGCCACAAGCCTCCATCAGATGATATTTGGAATTCGGAGCCCGAGTGTGCCATTTTTCGGCAATTCGCGGCGGATTATTTATTAATATATCCGCGCCGCTCCTGCTTGCCCAGTGGCCCACTTCCACATAGGATTTGCCCCCTTACTGCACTCGGAGTGCATCCAGCCACCATTGGGAGACACGAGGTCTGCTCCACTCCAAGATGGCCGACCGTCACTGCCACAACCCTCCACTCGGCCCCACAGCCCTGCAAGCATCGTGATTGGCTCCTCTCCCCTACTTGGGAGCCAACCACAAGCCGGCAGGCTTGGAGCCGGCCCACCACGAAGGCACCCACAAAGGCACTGTGCCTGTCTCCAGCCTGTCTACACCGTCGAGCCTAGAGCCAGGACCCCTTGCCCTCCAACTACAGGGTAAGCATACTGCCCCCCTCCACAATCCACTCCTAACCCTCGAGCTAGAGTCCTGAACTGTTCCCAGCCATCACGGACATGCACCTCCCAACATTGCTACGCCCAAGGTCCCACCTGCACCGTTGTGCTCTCGAACTGC
Organism: Ambystoma mexicanum; assembly: GCF_040938575.1. NCBI lineage: Eukaryota > Metazoa > Chordata > Amphibia > Caudata > Ambystomatidae > Ambystoma > Ambystoma mexicanum. Next base: position 1,281,595,108 of record NC_090931.1, on the reverse strand, counting down.
AACAAAATATTTCAATGCATAATCTGTAGCTAATTAACCATGCTCTGGCCTTGCATTGCGGTATACTGTCACTTGATAATAGCATCTGCACCACGGTCGCCCAGAGACCATTGTATTACTGTGTAGTGCCTTATGGTCGCCCAGAGACCACTGTGATATTGTGTAGTGCCTTATGGTCGCCCAGAGACCGCTGTGATATTGTGTAGTGCCTTATGGTCGCCTAGAGACCACTGTGATATTGTGTAGTGCCTTATGGTCGCCCAGAGACCATTGTATCACTGTGTAGTGCCTTATGGCCGCCCAGAGACCATTGTATCACTGTGTAGTGCCTTATGGCCGCCCAGAGACCACTGTATTACTATGTAGTGCCTTATAGTCGCCCAGAGACCACTGTGATATTGTGTAGTGCCCTAGGGTCGCCCCCAGACCACATCTGAACTGTGTTGTGCCCTATGGTCGCACCCAGACCACATCTGAACTGTGTTGTGCCCTATGGTCGCCCCAAACCACATTTGAACTGTGCTGTGCCTTATGGTCGCCCCCAGACCACACTTGAACTGTGTTGTGCCCTATGGTCGCCCCCAGACCACATCTGAACTGTGTTGTACCCTATGGCCGCCCCCAGACCACATTTGAACTGTGTTGTGCCCCATGGTCGCCCCCAGACCACATTTGAACTGTGTTGTGCCCCATGGTCGCCCCCAGACCACATTTGAACTGTGTTGTGCCTTATGGTCGCCTAGGACTTAGCCTGTCTCTGACTGCATTTAGCCTGTCTCTGACTGCATTTAGCCTGTCTCTGATTGCATTTAGCCTACATATGATTGCTCCGTCTAGCCGAGAGGTACCTGACTCTTGCAAACCAACTGCCCACGCCTAAAACCAGATCACAATGATACTAACTTTTATTTACCTGTCAGCCTTTTGGATCACAATGCCTAAAGTAAACCACCATCCGAGGCCTACACTACAGGGCATACCGCCCGTGGAGGAAGGACTCTTAACTCCCCCCCTAGAGCCCAGCCATCAACTTTCACACTCACTTATTACCTACCAATCGCTAACATACCTTCCCTGTGACATTGCAAGTAGAAATGCAAAACTACGTTCAAGATTACCTAAAATTTACGAACCATTAGCTAGACACAATACCTCTTACAATAGAAGTAACACTAACATCCGAAACACTCCCCCTATAAAAATTGACCTCCATCGCAATAACCGCCCAAATAAGCAGCCCAATGCTAATAATAGCATACCTAAAAAGAAAAGTAATGCCACCCAGGCCACAGCAAAGCCGAACATCCAATTGAAGTGCGCCCTTATTAATGCCAGGTCACTAATAGCACACGCTACCGAAATTGCGGATCTTATTCAAATAGGAGACTACGACATCCTCACCATAACAGAAACTTGGCTGCACCAAGCTGCAGGACCTGCCCTAATGCTTGCCTTACCCTATAATTACACCATACTTAGAGAAGACAGAGTCAACTCTCGAGGAGGTGGCCTAGCTATTATTGCTAAAAATAATCTCACCCTAAAAACTGAATCAAGTTCAACGACTAATTCCTGCGAATCACTAACGGCTAAACTCCTCGCATCTCCCTCTCAAACTATCACTATTCACCTTATCTATAGACCACCAGGCCCTATTGGCACGTTCGAGGAGGACATTTCCACGATCCTCTCAAACAACCTAAAAACTTCATCCCAAGCTATCCTTCTGGGAGACCTAAACCTAGGCTACAATGACCCTAAAGACCTGCAAGCAACTAATGTCACTAATGTCATCTCAGAACTAGGCTTCTCCCAAAAAATCCTACAACCCACACACGAAAAAGGCCGTATACTTGACTGGGTTGCTGACCATAACTGCAATACAACGATTGTCGATATCACCCCACAAATCTGGACTGATCATGCACTGATAACTTTCCTCCTAAATGTCAACTTGGCCCTACCTATTGAAACTGCTTTGGCTCCCCCCTTGCCAACCAGAAACAAAAAACTTATAACTACAGAAAAACTGCTACCGCTCATCCTCCCCAGACTAAACTCTCTACCTGACTTATTGGACACCTCATCACTAGTAAATGAATTCAACTCTTCCATGGCTACAGCTCTAGATACTATTGCCCCACTGAAACTGAGAAAGAGTAAGCCTAGAGCCCACCTAAACACCTGGTTTACTCCTCACCTCAAATCTCTAAGACTTGAAAAACGCAAATGCGAATCTGCTTGGCGACTAACCCCAACAGAGACAAATAAAAGTACACTCATCAATGCCTCCAAGATTTACAAAAATGAAATAAAGAAAGCAAAAAGAGAGAATTTCAACAACAGAATACTGCAGGCCAAATCTGGAACTAAAGAACTATTCCTTATACTAAAGGAACTAGAAAACCCTATTCCTGTCCAGGATAACTGTGACAAAAATAAAATATGGTGTTCGAACATCCAAAAAGCACTAAATGACAAAATTGCCACACTCCAAACAAAAATTGAGATAAAGAAACAGAATATTCCACCCTCAACTAACCTAAGAGGCAAACCACCAATCAGCACTAAACTAGACCTTAAATTTAACTTCTCGAAAGTAACTATACTTGAAACCGAAAAGATAATACTTTCACTCAAGCCATCCAATTGCCGTGGCGACCTATGCCCAGCCCAACTAATAAAAGACGCGGCCAGAGACCTCTCCCCATTCATTTCTAAGCTCATCAATGCCTCCTTTGCATCAGGCACTATACCAGATAACCTCAAGCAATCTTGGGTCCTCCCCCTCCTAAAAAAACAATCATTGGACCCATCCATCCCGACTAACTACAGGCCTATCACAACGGTACCCTTCCTCTTAAAAATCCTAGACAGGGTAGCCTACCTGCAGATCCAAAAACATCTCGAGTTGCACCACCTTTTAGGCACAAGACAATCAGGCTTCAGACCTCAGCACGGAACTGAAACCGCGCTCATCGATCTTAAAACTCAGGTTGACGAGCTGAGAGACTCCGGAAAGATGGCCCTACTCCTCTTACTGGACCTCTCTGCAGCCTTCGACCTGGTGGATAATGATGTGCTCTGCACCCACCTAGAAACAGCTGCCCATTTCTCCACACATGCCATCGCATGGATCAAATCATTCCTAACCGGTAGAACTATGAGAGTCTTCTCTATTTCTGCTGCTGCTGACCCTGTATCCATCACATGCGGAGTCCCACAAGGTTCTTGTGTCTCCCCCACTATGTACAACATCTTCACGAAGCCCTTGTTCGATGATCTAGATAATCTGGGTGTCACCTACACTAACTATGCGGATGACACTCAGATTCTCATACCACTTTCAGAGGATTATGAACAAGATTTGGCCTTGGTGAACAAGATTTATCTCATCATTCAGGCATGGATGGCCACCCACGGGCTATGCCTGAATGATGACAAAACGGAACTCATCATACTGGGGAACACACAAAACATCAATAGATTAAAAGAAGAATACTCCTCCTTCGTCATAGACGGTAACACTATCAAGGTGGCAAAAGAGGTAAAAACATTAGGGTTTTACCTTGACTCCCACCTCACCCTAACCAAACAGGTGAGCGCAATGGCATCCAGCACCGCATATACCTGCAAGCTGATTAGAGCCGCAAAACCATACCTATCCACTGCCAACTGCCTAACCCTTGCTCGAGCACTAGTGCTGTCGAAATTGGACTATTGCAACGCACTATATATAGGGGCCAATAAACATACGTTGCAAAAAATTCAAACACTACAGAACAATGCTCTCAGAGCTGCCTTAGGAAATCCAAGAAGGGAGCATATTTCAGAGGCCAGAAGACAATCCAACTGGCTCTCCACAGCGGACAAAATCAAACTCAAGACAGCTTCTCTAACTTTCAAAAGCATCAACCATCTAGCACCCAAATACCTAGCTGCTAGCTTCAACAGAAAAATCTCCACTAGACCCACCAGAGAAGCATACTCCAACCAGTTAGTGATACCCCATTTAAATTAAGTACGGCTGGAGGAAACAGCTTCCCGGTCAAAGCTGCCCAGCTTTGGAACTCCCTCCCGCCCGGCTTGAGATCTACCCAATCCTACGCTCTCTTCAGATCTAACTGTATCAATTGGATCAAAGAAAATGACCGATAGTCCTGCCCTACACCAACATAACCACTGTTCTACAGACGTACTATGTACATAATTATATTCTATCTATCTTCCTACTGCATATTTCCTGTATATTTTATGCTATATGTATATATTATGCATAATGTATATTCTCCTTACTGTCCTGCATTATTTAATTTCTACGATGTATAACCACTACTTGTAAACATGCGCAACCTGTAAAGTTTAAAGTATCCTTGAACAACGCGCCCGGTTACCCTCGGGTCTGGCGCGCGCTATAAATAATAAACAAACAAACAAACAAACAAACCCTTCCACCCCCAACCCCCGCCCTCCCCCTCCTCCACCCTACCTCTCCTGGATCACTGCAATGCATATGGTTCGTAGGTGTTCGAGAGTCAACCTCAGGGCCAATGTCTATAAAACATCCATAATTCAGATTCTTTGGGGGCACCATAGTTCACAGAAGTCTTTGTGCAACAAGTCTAATACCACGTCCCAGTCCTCCTTAAATTTAGTGTAGTAACCTTAAATGGTGTAGGTAACCCATTCCAACGCTGTATAGTGCCATTTTCTTTGCTACCCATTCTTGCTCAATGGGCATCGTTGCCTGCTTCAATTTTTGCGCTATTAGAGATATGGCCACCACACTCAGAACCATGTAAACCTTCTGGGATTTCTTAATGTGTGTCCAGAACATCACCCAGCCCCAGTAAGGCCTCCCCGCACTCCCTTCGAATCTGAGAGCCAAAGATAGCCTTCATTGCCCCATTGATTGCCTCCCAGAAAGGTTTCAAGATTGGGCATGACCACCAGATGTGAGTCCATGTGCCTACCTCCTTGCAGCCCCTCCAGCATGTCTGGGGTGCAAAGGGGTGGATTATATTCAGTTTCTCTGGGGTTAAATGCCACTGAACCATCACCCGAATCCACATTTCCCAGATCTACACCCCCCTCATTAGCTTTGGGATCCTCTGCCACACTTCCCACCATTGTTACCCAGAGATTGGGAGGGGTAGTACGTCCGTCCATTGGGACTGGGTCGCTGATGTGGAGAGCAGTTGGTATAATTTGCTTATCATTTGGTGGTCTCCCGAGTTCGTCAACAGGTATTTTTCCAGTGGTGTAAGTTCCCTGGTTATAGCTTGCTTCATGCCCGGGGCTAGCAACCAATGTCCTAGTTGGGCATATCTAAGCCGATCCTCCTCCTCCCACAGGCCCATAGATTGTTTGCATAGGTGGAAAGACTTGTCCTCCTACCCATCCATCATATCCCCTGCTCGGAGGCATCCAGCGTTTTCCCACCTGGCGAACGCCCCTTTCTATAAGCCTGGGGTAAATTGTGGGTTACGAAATAAAGGTGTGAACGGTGATGGGTAAGATGTGATGCCCGTTCTCTTAAAAGCTGCACCCCACGTGTTGCCAACCAGGGCTGTTATCTGACTTCTGTACATGTTGGCGGGTCTATCCGCTTTTGGGTACCACAAGACAATCGATCTTATCCGGATCCTCGCCATACCACTCTCGGATTACCCTTCAATGGCCCGCTCGATAGTACGTCTGAAAGTTGGGGACCCCCATTCCGCCAGCTCGGAACTTTCCACGCCACACAGGGACTTTCTCTACCAGCCTTTTCCAAAAAACTAAAGGTTATATTAATGCTAATGTTTAAGTACATGTGCAGGATCAACACATTTCCATTTCTGCTGCTGACTTAGGAATAGTGATTGTGGCATTGGTAGCTTCATCAATGTTAATCTGACCCATCCATGACACATTGAGAGGGCCCTGCACTCCGAGCCATATCTTTATTGATTCTAGTAGGTGGGGGAAGTTTGTTTGGTACATACCGCCTAGGGTGTTAGTGCCATCCCTAGATAACGTTCGCCCAAAGTGACCTGCGACTGGGAAGTTGGAGGGCGTGGGGGGCTGCAGCCCTATCTCCTTGCAGATTCATCAGTTCAGATTTTTGGTTGTTGATTTTGAGACCCGCTACCTTTCCGAATTCCCCCAGGAGGGATGCTAGCTCTGAGATCGAGGCGCTGAACTCGGTTAGTGTCACAAAAAGGTTGTCCGCAAAGGCCATAACCTTGTGGTCTTCCCCTCCAAAAGTGACCCATCACTTGTCTGATCTTCGCTAGTAGAGGTTCTAAGTAAATTGCATACAATATCAGGGACATGGGGCAGCCCTGTTTGGTGCCTCTAGATATATGTATCACCTTGGAAATACGCCCGTTGATAGCTAGCCTTATGACTGGAGAATTGTAATTCGCTTTGATCAGGCGGAGGAACCCTTTGCCAAACCCCATGGCCTCCATATTGTGGAACAGGAACAACCACTCTACTCGGTGGAAGGCCTTCTCAGCGTCCTTGTTAAACAAAGCAGGGAAGCCATCGGGCCAGGGGCTTAATTCAGAGGTAAATATCGGATTGCCACCCTGACTTCGTCCTCTGTGATACCACTCTCCAAGGCTTCTCTTTGGCTTTGGTCGAGTTTTTGCAGCTGACAAGACCGCTCCTTATCCGTGGCCTTGAGGAGTAGAGAGTAGTGTAGTATTCCGTAAATGCCTGGAGGATCTCCTCCGAGGCTGTGGTAACGGAGCCCCTGGGGGTCTGGATGCAGAAAATCGTCCTAGCCGCCTCCTTTTTTCTTACCTGTCGAGCTAGGAGTCGGTCGGCCTTATTGGCCTGTATATAATATCGCTGCCTCAAAAATAATAGGGACGTTTCCACCTGTTTGGTCTGGAGTATGCTCATTTGACCTGTCTATATTCCTTTCTAGTTGCTACCCCATTATTGGTTTCCATTCTGGCCATCACCCCTTTTATGCGTCGTTCTAAGTCATCTTGTAGGGCTCTTCTCCTGTTCAGAACGCAACGCTTGCTTAGCGATTAGTTCCCCCCGTATGGTGACTATAAAGGCGTCCCACACTACCTGTTCCTTCTGGGCCGGGGTCCTATCGAGAAATTTGCGGATGGCATCCCGTATCTCGTTACAGATGACCGTATCCCTCAACAGGTGAACGGGGGAAACGTCACTGCCAGAGCCCCAACCCTCCAACCTCCCATCTGAATTCCAAGAGCAGGGAGGCGTGATCTGATAAGGCTATTGGTCCCAATTTCATGTTCTGTATCTGACTCAGAAGCGTGACGGCAACCCAGACGTAGTCTATTCTCGAAAAGCTTCGGTGCACATGGGAATAGAACGTGTACCCCTTGGCGCCCCCCTGCATTTCCCACCAGGCATCAACCAGGTTTAGTCGGTGGAAACTGGCCCGTAGGTTCTGGGACATAGCTCTAGCCGCGGGAATCCCACCTGCACTTCTGTTCTCACCGGGGTACCGAGCTTTGTTGAAATCGCCAGTTAAGATAAGTTGCCCCACCAGGCATTGGGCTAGCTTTACCGCTACCCCCCGCAAGAAACCATCCTGGCCAGAGTTGGGGACATACACAATTGCAACTGTGAGTGACTTGCTCCCCCATCTCAGTCATACAAAGAGAAATCTGCCTTCCTAGTCTACCTTTGTCCCTTCAATCCTTAGATCTGCAAGATCTCTGAATGCTATAAGGACTACTCTTATTTATGTTAATGTTATTGTTAAAGGTCATTTGTACCGCGCACTATCACCACCGGAGTGGTCCCCTGGCGCTCTGGCGGCTCTGAAAGAGGGGGGGAGGGTGGGTTAGTGGGTGGAGGCTGGAAAAGTGCAAGATTGCAGTGATGTGCTGTTGGCGTTCACATGAAGTACGGTCGATCCCCTTCTTGCTACCCATCTCCTTGGTTGCCCTGTGTATTCTTATCATGCCACAGTCCCCCTCCCTCTCGAACTCCCCTCCCTCCTCCACCATCTAAACTCGGTTCCACCCCCCCCCCCCATGTTCTCAGCCATGGGTGCCGAGTTTCGAGTACCCAGAGTCCAAAAATGCGGGTCGGGCTATTTCCATGCCCCCTCCATCTGTAACGGATCTGAGCAGGGGATAGGGCATTTGTCACTGGCCCCATTTGCCGTTTTCTTTTGCCAGCGTAGATTCGGCAAGGTCTTGGAATAGCTGGATCTCTGTGCTATTGACCTTTATGAGGGCCCCTTTACTTGCGCATGTATGCTCGCTTCTTTCTGGTCGTATCTTTGCAGGGGGATTACCACCTCTCTTGGCCTAGACCCTGGCTCAGATCTCATGGGGCCAACACAATGGATTCTGTCGATTGGTTCTCTCCCCCTGCCGCTATGTCCAGGTGGTCTTTGAATACTTACTGCATTGTCTCAGGCAGGTCGTTTGCGTTTTCCGGAAGTCACTTTGCCCTGATGTTCGCCCTTCTCCAGATCCTCAGTTTGGAGCTTGAGATTGTGCCTTACTACAGCTAGTTGGTCACCAGAGGATCTATCTTGCGAATGTCTTCGGTGAGTTCCTGGATGGCGTTTTCAGTAGTATCGACACGGTGCCCTAGTTCCACAATTTTGCTTTTAATTTCCTGCAAGGATTTGGCGAGATCCTTTCTTATTAAGCTCAATTGTGTTTGCAGTATGTCTGTCATTTGGTCAAAGAATGCTTTGAAGCATTGTTGCAGGACGTCCCTCGTGACCACCGGGCCTTGTGTTTGCTCAGGGGATTCCTCCATTCCTGGCTGGTCCATCGCCTCCTGTTCTTCATCCGCTGCATTCTCCCCTTCTTTCCTCCAAAGTTTGTGGTGGGCTCCTTCTTGTTTTTTGCCGTTTTGGTCACCGGGGCCCCCTCCTTGAGCTCCTTAGTATTGTTCAGCGACATAACTCGGGTCAGTGGGTATGTTTCGAGGCTTGTTATCGGGTTCGGGGTACTGTTGATGAGGTCTGGGCCCCTGTTTGCTGAGCCTCTGGGGGGGGGGAATGGGTTCTCCTTACTTGCTCTGAGTCTGGTGGTCACAGGGTGTTATTGCTGCGAGTAACTCGTTGGGAGTCGGGCTGTAGTCAGGTTTGCTTGCGCTCTGCCCAGGGAGTGGGCCACTACCTTCATAATTAGTGTGATTTGTAAGTGCTCAGGGTTGTTCGGCCCGTTGCCCCCCAGGGGAACTATGTTGATGCCCTGCTTTCATGCTCTGCTCCTGGGTCCCCGTGGGGGGCAATGCGGCCAGTGTCCACAGGTGGCAGGTGAGTACGCTGCTTGCCTGTAGTATGGGGGCAGGGTCGCTGTCTGACCGTACCTGCGGGTGCCTTATTCCTTTGGACCCGCCCCCAGTTGGGCCTCAAGGTGGGTGGTCGATGTTGGGGGCTTACCCCTGTGGGGCGGGCCGGATCCCCACAGAGGGTTCTGTGGGGTTGCCTCTCTCCAGGGCGCCAAAGTGACCGGTGGCTGTTGATGTGAGCCTTTGGGGGTCTGTTGCTTGCTGTGGTGTGGGGTGGGGGAGCAATGGGCCTTGATTGTCTGTGCCGGGGTTGCCCTGATGCGCCAAGGTTCCCGTCCACTGTTGAACTGTTGGGTGACAGTCTGGGTGTTTGCAGTTGGGGGTTAACCTTCCCTTTAGAGGCCTGGGTGCCCTGTGCCTCCTGAGTGGAGCTCACCCCTGTTTTTCCTCTGATGTCCAGTTCTTAGAGGGGCCCCGGAGTCCCCTGCTTGATCTGCGTGCCAGGTCACATGGAAGTGGAAGTGCGCAGTGCTTCACCACTCCGCCGGCCCGGGGCCGTCCACCTGCATGTACCGCAATGGGTTGCATGTGGTTCCTCCTCGGGATGCGTCTGCTCTGTTGGTCTCCCCGTACGGTGCGCTTCTACTTGGGGTGAGAGCTGGGTGTGCGCCTGCAGGAAAGGGCAGTGGAGATGGTTAGCGGCCTCTGGGGAAGAATGGGCAGCGCGGTCCTAATCCCCTCCCCTGTCGGGCAATGTATGATGGGACTTTTTCCCCCTGTGTTCGCCGCAGTTTCCTGGGGGCACTTTGACTCTGGGGAGGGCCCGTTCCCTCTCTTGCTTGACTGCCCCCTTTGGCTGGGGTTGTTGGCAACTTCGGAGGAAGATCTTCATGTCCTCTTCGGACTGCACGTTGAAACGGAGCACTGCGTTTCGGGGCTCCAGTGATCCAGATCTTCTCACCTGCTACGTCCGGGCACCTCCGTGAGCCCATTGGGGGTCTTTCTCTCTCTCGTAACTTCTTATTGGAGGGGAAGCACTTCAGTGGGCCCCCCTCCCGGCTCGTACATTGGTATGGACTCGTCTCGGCCTGGTGCTGAGTTGGCCTGTCTCTGCCCCTGATGCTGCGGCCCTCTATCTCCCGAGCCACTGCTTTGCCTGTGCACTCTTTATCTTTGGCTACCGAAGCCAGTCTACGGTAGCGGACCTTAGACCCAGGGGTCCTACTGCTTTGCCACCTTAATCCGGGAGGAGTCTCTCTGCTTATTGCACCTTATTTCGGAAGTGCGTCCCTGACAGTGGTGCGCCTACAGCGGGTATCTTGGAATAATCGTCAGATTTCTTACCACACATTTCAGTGTTGGGAGTTCTCGAGTTGCTCTCCAAGTTTTTCTGCTTTTTTTCCTAGTATTTTTGGGAAAACATCCTATTTTTGTTCCCTCTCTTTCTACTTCAAGAATATCTGCTGTCAACAAGGATCCGTTGCCGGCGAACTTACACACCCCTCAAGGACAGTTCCGTTGAACTTTCCAGGAGGCCTACTTGGGCCTACTTCGCACCCTCATTTCATGACAGAGCAGAAAAAGGAGGGAAGGTCCATCTTCAAGGCCTGCACCAAATACAGCTTACGGGAGGACAAGCATGATCATTTTCTGTAATGTCTCCACCCGCACCACGATGAGGAAGGATGCTAAATATGCTGTGGTGTTTCCAAGAATATGATGGACCAGCACAGCAGACTGGCGGCGTGGCTGATTTCTAGCAAGGCCTCTGCCCCTGCCGAGGGTCATGCCTCGTCTGGTGCCGGCAGGACTGGAGAGCGGTCTCCCTCCCAATGGAAGTCTAAGCCCTTTGAGGATGCCCTATCCGTAGTGATCCAATACAAGGCTAAAGACAACAAGGCCGCTTCTTCCGGGTTCGCCGCTGATGTAGGTCCTAGGTCGGACAGCCTAGATCACCTTCACCAGCCAAATCCACGGGCAGCCGGGCATCGGTTCCTCCTCCAAAAGGAAATCCTCCACCCTGACCAAACTTCAACATCAATCAGAGAAGCTGGCGAAGCAGAAACCGGATATGGGCATAAAAGGCGCACAGCCCACACTGGGCGCTCCTGTGACGATGCAAGCAAAAGCTCTGTCGATCACAACCAGGACCGACTTGACTAGGGTGGCCCCAAACGGATAGAAAACCAAATAATAAAAGCAACACTTTCAGCAGAGGATCAGATGCCGGTGGTCATCCCGGTTCAGAACCCTCAGTAACTGGAGAAAGGGGGGAGACAAGCGACACATGTAAAACCCCCAAACATCCATATGGATCATCCATTGGACATTTATTCCAGTACGGACAACAAAGACTAGGAGTCCGTCCACTCGATCCACGAGGACAACAGAGAACCTTCCACACCGCCTCCCAAAAGCCAACTGACCAGTCCGGAACCTGCACCACTTGCCCCGTTCACCCCTCGGCCCAGGGATGTGTCCTTGGACATTCTATCAACCCTGCATGCCTTGGTGACGGAGGTCCAACAGAGAATGCCTTCACCACCACCACAGGCCCCGGGCCAACCTGGTCAGCCTATTAAGAAGAAGAAGCATCACCCTGTGCCTCCGCTTCAGCCTCCTCCCCACCTCGCAATTCTCCTCCAGTTGACCCGGATACACACACAGATATGGGCACAAGTACAGGTACGGACTCGGACTACGACTATGCCCTGGCACACTACGAATCGCCTAACTTGGGCGCCCCTCACAGAGCTTCCCCAATGGATGAGATTGGCTCTTTTGAATGGATTGTGTCCTCCCACGTATTCCTTATCTTTGATAAATCCACTTCCAGCTTGCTGGCCTCAGAATTATTTCGGTAGAGGGTGCTGCGCATCGACGTCCCTCGAAGGCCTCTGTATCGGTGCCGACGTCACCATAGGTATAAAAAGCCTTGCGCAGCGTCCGTTGCTCAGTTCCATTTTCTGGCGCTTCATAAGCCTCTGAGACGCAACGCTCGGTTCCTCAGTGAATCTTCCAAAACTTAAATTTTCTTGAAGAAATCTTCAAATCTACGATGGCATCTTCGTCCGCTTCGACGCCACGATCCGGTTTGGAGCCCAGAGCACCCATGTTCGGAGTGTGACGAGTGTATGTCCATGACGGCGAAAGCCTTGAGGGAGCGTAGGGGAAAGCTGGAAAATCTTCTACCCCTTCGAAATTGTCCTCAGTCGAGACATTTGTCCCCTCGTCATCGGAGAAAACATTCCCGTTCGAGATCTCGTAGTGGTTCTCACCACTCATCCAGATCGAGACATACCAAGAAGAGGCGCTATAGATCACCTTCCTCTTAATTTTCCAATTCACCAGAAAGGGTCACCTGCCCCACAAAACACAGCTCTCCAGCTAAGTGGGAGTAATTTTGCAAAACAATGCTAAGGGTCTTCCAGAGCGCGGCCTTGTCCCCCTCGGAGATGCCTGGAGGTGATACCCTGGGTGATAGACCCAAAAAAGAGAAATGCTGTGAGTCGTTGACCTCGGCAAATAAAAACCCTAGGGAGCGTCATGAACCCTCGAGTAGCGACAAGGGCCCTTCGCACAAGACTGCGTCATCGACGGCGCCTTCGACGCATAAGACAACATCATCGACGCCGTCTTTGACCCTGATGGAGAAGCCATCAAAACCTCATGCCCCGACCGCACCATCGGCACTCGGGGCGTCGAAGGATCCTTCGAAGGCATCAAAAGGGGCTTCGGCCCCATCAACGACATATAGTAGATTTCCGATTCAACAACATCAAGGCCATACTCGAGTATATCGACGCCATTTGTGAGTTTATGACGTCTACATCGACGACTACAACCCTATCTCAAGCAGTATCGACAAATTTGGCTCCCTCATCACTTGAAATGGGTTTTACTCCTTCCCCACGCTCTGACTACTTCAGAGCTTTGTCCTCTATTTATGAGGAAGGGGAAGACTCTGATAATGAAAGACCTTTTGGCTCACAACCTACAGGAATTCCTATTCCAGAGGAGCTAATATCAGAGGAAGTCAGATTGAAAGATCTTCAAGTGTCTTTACTGGATGCCAGTGGCATAGATACCTCCCCAGAGGCAGACTTAGCCAGACCATAACCTGGGGAGCATGCAGAGATGTTTTATAGATCTCTCATGGCAAGAATTATGGAGTTTATGGGGTGGTCAACACCTGCACCCTCTTTTCACCAAGATGACTTAACAGACATCTTAGATAGGGACCTCAAAAAGACCCTATAGTTCCCTTTAATGCAGCATTACAGAGAAAGATGACTGCAAATTGGGAATCACCAGAGGTTACCCCTGCAGTAAACAAAAAGCTCTCAGATCCTCTGCACTTAACTAAGCTTCCAACCCCAGAGAGCTTGGTAGTACATGCTGCGACTTCGTCAGGCAGGCAATCGGCATACACCACAATACCACAAGATAGGGACGACCAGAAATGTGACGCAATAGCCAAAAAGGTCTTCTCGGCATGCAGCATGGCACTTCAGTCAGTTAACGGCACTTGCACGCTAGCGAGATTAGTCACACCCATTGGAAGTGCTATTCATCGGTGGCTGACTGACTGCCAGAAGGGGAGGAACGAGATGCATTCTTGAATATCATCAAGGACGGGAAGGATGCGATGTGCGAGTCCCTGCTAATAGGTCTTGACTCTGCTGACAGCATCAGCAGAGCCATGGCGGCCAGTACCACAATCCGCAGATTAGCGTGATTGCGAAAATCTGGTTTTGCTCCTGATGTACAAGCCAGACTTCTAAATATGCCCTTTGACGACACCTCTCTATTTGGCAAGAAAGCTGATGACAGTTTGGAGAAATTACAAACCTCCAAAACGGCAGCCAATTCCCTTGGGGCTGCAATTCGTCAAACTCCAAACCACCCCACTGGTAGGTCCTGGAGGGGAAAGCCCTTTTTTTTTTTTTACGCCACATTCAGAAATGGCAGAGGGCAGCTAGCTCAAAGGGGCCAAAGACGATTTACCCGTGGTGGACGGGTTAAAGGTACCAAGTCCGCATCAGCAGGTGCTGCCTTACCCTCAGCATCTACGTCAGCCGCTCCAAAACCCCTCTGAGGTCTCTCCACATAAAAGACCAGTAGGAGGCAGGTTTACTCAACATCTGACAGAATGGCAGGCTATTACGTCAGATGCTTGGGCATTGGAAACAATTGCCCAGGGTTACTGCCTGCCTTTCCTACACACTTCTCAGAGTCATCCAACGGTGAGCAACTCTTTGAAGTTTCCAGACCCGCTCCTTATGCTGGAGATTTTAGATCTGCTAGAGAAAGGTGCCATAGAACCGGTGTTAGGCAGAAACCTGTGCAGTTCCCTCTGGGACCACTGCAAAAGATTTAAGACTACAGGTGTTTGGCAGTAAACCCACTTGGTAGCAGTCTGCACCACCCAGATTTACCTGGTAGCTGTGGCTGAGCAGTCAGACTTCCCTCAAGAAGAGTTAGGCAGTATATAGAGCATACATAATAGGTACAGAGCATACATAATAGGTACAGAGGCACAGTAGTACAAGCAAACACTGACCAGAGCTAGGTGTAAAAGTATATAATTATTTATTTAAAAGACACACTCATAAATTACACTAGCACAGAAAAGGTAAGTAAGTCAAAACACAGTCACTATTACTTATATGTACATCCCTAGTTATTTGTTGGACAAGTCTAAGTTAACACCACTTATTTCCAAACAGAGGTGAGCGCTTAACGTTAGATGGCACTCCAACAAGTTAGTTAAAAAGGGAGGGAAAAGGCAGAAGTAATGAAAACAGCAAGGTAAAACACTTTTCAGAGATTCACAGTAAGTTTTAGAAAGGCAGTCTATTGCGGAGCAAGGAAGTTCGGTTGCCAGGCCCACTCTAGGGAAAGCCAGGCGGAAAGATTTCCAAGATCACACAATGTCACAAGTCTTTACAGGTGAGTAGGAAAGGTTTTACTAAATTTAGAAAAGTTAGTTAGGGTGTCCCAGGCTTACCCAGGTTCGAGAGCCGAGGGCTAAATCTACCCCGTACAATCGGTGGCAAGGGAAGCCGGGCGGAACACGGTACCTTTAAAATGGAAAGGATCCTCCAGCGGTGGGAGTGGTTCCTGGTAGTGGGTGCAAGTCGCGGCGTCGTCCAGAGGAAGAGAAGATCTCGACGTGGAGGAAAGCTGAAGGTCGTTGCACTACCAGGGAAGAAACCAGCCGTGGAGTTTTCCGGTTAAAAGGATGTTACCCCTCTTTCGCGGTTGAGGTAAAAAGTGGTATCCCGGTTGCTGGGGTGCTTGGCACAGGCAAGGCGGCCACGAGATGCTTCAGGGAGGCGAAAAGAAGGCAGAAACTGGTTGTCCCCACCAGTCAAGGGAAGAATACTCTCCCGGCTGGAGATCTCCTCTGTCGTTGGGAAAAGTGGTGAGACGGCTCCGCAGGGCTCCACCGGTGGTGTCGTCTTGGCAGGTCGGCTCGGCTTCTCCCTCTTCGGCTTCTTAGGTCCTGTGGCGACTTCTGAAGAACCAGTCCCAAAAACCCTGCTTTTATGCAGCAAACCCCCATTCATACAGCCTAGCTGTCACTCAAACATGCTAAGTGGTGAGCGGGGCGGCTCACCACTTGGGCCAATCACACCAGAGTGCGACATGAGTTGGCAAGGCAACTCAGTCCAGGGTTCCTAAACCCCCTCCTACACCCCCTGTGGTACCCAGACAGAATGGCACCACTTTGGAGGGCTTCTGTGCAGAAGCCCGCCAAAAGTGGAACAAAGGCTCGACTTGGGTTCAGGGTTACTGAAGTGAACCTAAACGCCATTTTGGCGGCGAGTTCTGGCAAAAAATCCCAACCGGTATATTAAATAAATAAACCGGCGGTATCTTTAACATTGCACCAAAAAGTGGTGCATTAAAATCAATGGGAAATCCCATTGGGAAATATTCCGGTGGAATATTTCCGTGGTATCCACTGCCACCAGCCAGAAACTCGGCGAGGGGGGACGGGACAGTACCCCCTCGACAACAGACCCAGGGGCAATGTAATTGCCCCTACCAGTACTTCCACAGTATGATGGTTTGTACTGGTTAAGTTCCTAAGTTAAGACTAGTAAAGTCAATGGTGACTTTACAGACCCAGGGAGACAGTAGCCAGTCCCAGGGTGTGGAGTCTATGTTTGGGGGTCGCTATGACACCCCTGTGTTACTGCACTGAGGGTGCTGTGTAACACACATTCAAAAACCAATGATAGCCTATGGGGAAAAAATACCCCATAGCCCATAAGCACATAGCAGGTCACAGAAACACTCTCAAGTCATGTCCAAGAGTGAGGGTAAAAGAGTCTCACTCTTGGCAGGAGAAAAAAATAAACCCCAAAAATCCAGCAAAGCTGCTGGGGGACTCACTAGGTTAGGAAATTCAGCCTAAACAGAGAATTCTCCCTAACACTCGCCCCCCCCCCCAGACTAAGGGACAGGAGGATTTAATCCACTCCTGGATGAACCTCATACCTCTAGTCTATGACATACATCCTAGAGAGTCCATCAGCATTTTGATGGTGACGCCCTGACCTGGGTTCTATGGTTATGTCAAAGGTTTTCCTTTGTAAGCTATATGACCTACAAACCCTTTGAGGAACATCAGTCTTTTTAAAACTATAGGGGATCTGGTTGACCAGTCCCTCAGAAGTTGGTACAACTTCTGAACCTGCTTTAGGCTTTTTCAAGGGGTCCTTATAAAGGATACCCTTAGATCTAGAGGGCCCTCCAAGGTTCCTCACCACCTCTCTGTGGGGAGCAGGTTGGGTCTTAGGCCTCTTGGGTGGAGGGGTTGGAGATAAGCAAGGTACATGCTTCTCCTTCCTCTTAGATCTAACCTTACCTACTTTAGGAGATTCCCTCCTAGCATCAGGATTTTGGTTGGGGTCTTCTATAGAAGGTCCAACAGTCTGAAGGTTTTTGGCCTTAGACTTTTCTTTTCTGGTTTTCCACCAGCACTGAGAATTACCAGTTCTCTCAGGTCCAGATAGGGGCCTAGTTGGTCTATCCACCTCTTCCTCAGAAGCAGGGTGGGAGTCAGAGACTCTGAAACTAGGGGAACAATGATGGAGCTCGGTTGGGGCTCCCATGTTCCTAGCATACTATCCTGAAATGTGCCTGGGTTAGAGGTCAACTTACTAATACCAGGGCTTGTAGTGGGGTTCTCAGTAGAGGGTCCCACAGGCTTAGAGGGGTCCTTCAAGGTAGCCTCTCTAGCCAATTTGGTTAAGTTCTGCTTCTCCATACTCGGAGGCCTGGGGGTATGTGACACTACTCCTAGAGTTCTTAGGTCATTCCCCAACAGGACTCTCCCAGGTACCTCAGTCTGAACACTGACAGGGATCGTCACTGTCATGTTGTTACACTGAATGAGGGCTGATAGAATAGGAACCATTTGGACAGGGCCTCCAGACATCTTAGTGGGACCTTTGGTTGCTTTGGCCACATCCTCAGGTTGAAAGAAGCTTTCATCCACTACTGTTCTGCTGGCCCCAGTGTCTCTCCTGGCAGGAGTGTCCTGGCCATTGACAAGAACACTGTCCACATAGTACACTTTAGAGTTTGCAGGTAGGGAGTTATACACTACCCTATTCTGGGAGCTAATCAGATCCATGGACTCTATAGATACAGTTGCTTGAAGTCCCAAGGGATCTTCAGCAAAGAGTTCAAAGTGAGCACTAGACATCTGTACTTCCCCCTCAGGAGTGAAGGCCAAGGAGACTGTGCTGATCCCTGCAGGTTTACCCTTGCACCTGGGATCTCCTTTGATATGGTCAGTACCCTGACAGATATAGCATTGTCCAAATTCTCTCTGAAAGGGTGGCTTGTTCTGGCCTCCCTCTGGTTTGTGGCCAGAAGGTACATTAGCCTGATGGGGTCTACCTTGGGGCTTACCCTGGTTATTTTGTTGTTTGGGGCCCTCTTTGGGATAGGAATTTTCAGAATTCTCTTTGGAGTCCTTCTTAGGCTGTCTCCCCTCATCCTTCTTCTGAGTTACCCCAGAATCCTTGTGAGTAGCCCTGTTGGCAACCCACAAGTCAGCAGCCTTAGCTAGCCTTCTAGGATCTAATTCCTGTGAATCAGCCAAGTGCTGTCTGAGCTCAGGAGAGCAGGCATCATAAATTGACTCCATCATTACAAGATTTCTCATTCCTTCATAAGTGTTCACTTTGTAACCCTTAATCCATCCCTCTACGTTTTTCAACCCTTCACACACCCAGGTAGCCCAAGGGGTACCATCATGCTTTTTGAGGCTTCTAAACCTCCTAAGATACTGGGAAGGGGTCTTCCCAAACCTAGCTATCAAAGCTAGTTTTACACATTCATACTCTTTCCTATCCTCCTCCCCCCCCAACTCCATTACTGCATCATTTGCAACAGGGGGAAGCCTAGAGAACAACCAGGTGAGTAACTCATTACCTGTGATGTTCTGGAGCCCATGATTATACTCAAACATAGACAACCAATCCAACACATCCAACTTAGGCTCATACATACCAATCAATTCTTTAGGCATCCGGGGTCTTTTAGGACTGGAACTTCTAGAGGAGCCAGAGAGAGAAGCATTCTCAACAGACAATTTCTTCATTTCTAGCTCATACTTGAGCTCCATTTCTCTTAGCCTTAGTTCTTTGTCAGTTTGAGTATTAAGTTTCTTGTACTCTAATTCCAGTTTCATTTTCTCTAGTTCATAGTATTGAGGACTAAATGTGGGACCTGGCAAAGGTCCAGTAGTTACAGCTGGTAAGGCAGAGAGAGGCCTAGAGGGAACATCTACAGCAGTTTCATCTTCCTCTTCTGGTTCTGACCCAAGATCATCAATACTTTGTTCAATATCAATATCATTGCTGTTCTCTACATTTGCTGGAGTGGTAGGTTCCTCTGAACCATCATCCAGACTTTGGTTTTCTAACAACCTTTCTATTAGCTCCATTTTCTTGCCTTTAGTCATGAGATTCTTATGCTTACAGAGAACTCTTAAACATTCAGCAGTTTTTGTAGCAAGGGACTCTTGACTATAACTTTCCATAGCAGACATGTTAGAAAATGACTTTTTTTTTCTTTTTCTGCTTAAGCTTTGTGGTTAGTTGCACTAAGGTATCTCAAAACTACACTAAAGTGTATACTCAATACAAATCCCACCGCTGTACACCAGTGTTAGGCAGAAACCTGTGCAGTTCCCTCTGGGACCACTGCAAAAGATTTAAGACTACAGGTGTTTGGCAGTAAACCCACTTGGTAGCAGTCTGCACCACCCAGATTTACCTGGTAGCTGTGGCTGAGCAGTCAGACTTCCCTCAAGAAGAGTTAGGCAGTATATAGAGCAAACATAATAGGTACAGAGGCACAGTAGTACAAGCAAACACTGACCAGAGCTAGGTGTAAAAGTATATAATTATTTATTTAAAAGACACACTCATAAATTACACTAGCACAGAAAAGGTAAGTAAGTCAAAACACAGTCACTATTACTTATATGTACATCCCTAGTTATTTGTTGGACAAGTCTAAGTTAACACCACTTATTTCCAAACAGAGGTGAGCGCTTAACGTTAGATGGCACTCCAACAAGTTAGTTAAAAAGGGAGGGAAAAGGCAGAAGTAATGAAAACAGCAAGGTAAAACACTTTTCAGAGATTCACAGTAAGTTTTAGAAAGGCAGTCTATTGCGGAGCAAGGAAGTTCGGTTGCCAGGCCCACTCTAGGGAAAGCCAGGCGGAAAGATGTCCAAGATCACACAATGTCACAAGTCTTTACAGGTGAGTAGGAAAGGTTTTACTAAGTTTAGAAAAGTTAGTTAGGGTGTCCCAGGCTTACCCAGGTTCGAGAGCCGAGGGCTAAATCTACCCCGTACAATCGGTTGCAAGGGAAGCCGGGTGGAACACGGTACCTTTTAAAATGGAAAGGATCCTCCAGCGGTGGCAGTGGTTCCTGGTAGTGGGTGCAAGTCGCGGCGTCGTCCAGAGGAAGAGAAGATCTCGACGTGGAGGAAAGCTGAAGGTCGTTGCACTACCAGGGAAGAAACCAGCCGTGGAGTTTTCCGGTTAAACGGATGTTACCCCTCTTTCGCGGTTGAGGTAAAAAGTGGTATCCCGGTTGCCGGGGTGCTTGGCACAGGCAAGGCGGCCACGAGATGCTTCAGGGAGGCGAAAAGAAGGCAGAAACTGGTTGTCCCCACCAGTCAAGGGAAGAAGACTCTCCCGGCTGGAGATCTCCTCTGTCGTTGGGAAAAGTGGTGAGACGGCTCCGCAGGGCTCCACCGGTGGTGTCGTCTTGGCTGGTCGGCTCGGCTTCTCCCTCTTCGGCTTCTTAGGTCCTGTGGCGACTTCTGAAGAACCAGTCCCAAAAACCCTGCTTTTATGCAGCAAACCCCCATTCATACAGCCTAGCTGTCACTCAAACATGCTAAGTGGTGAGCGGGGCGGCTCACCACTTGGGCCAATCACACCAGAGTGCGACATGAGTTGGCAAGGCAACTCAGTCCAGGGTGCCTAAACCCCCTCCAACACCCCCTGTGGTACCCAGACAGAATGGCACCACTTTGGAGGGCTTCTGTGCAGAAGCCCGCCAAAAGTGGAACAAAGGCTTGACTTGGGTTCAGGGTTACTGAAGTGAACCTAGACGCCATTTTGGCGCCGAGTTCTGGCAAAAAATCCCAACCG
This sequence comes from Ambystoma mexicanum, assembly GCF_040938575.1. NCBI lineage: Eukaryota > Metazoa > Chordata > Amphibia > Caudata > Ambystomatidae > Ambystoma > Ambystoma mexicanum. Next base: position 1,281,574,175 of record NC_090931.1, on the reverse strand, counting down.
GTGAATTTATATTAAATAAATAAACCAGCGGTATCTTTAACATTGCACCAAAAAGTGGTGCATTAAAATCAATGGGAAATCCCATTGGGAAATATTCCGATGGAATATTTCCGTGGTATCCACTGCCACCAGCCAGAAACTCGGCAAGGGGGGACGGGACAGTACCCCCTCAACAACAGACCCAGGGGCAATCTAATTGCCCCTACCAGTACAGTATGATGGTTTGTACTGGTTAAGTTCCTAAGTTAAGACTAGTAAAGTCAATGGTGATTTTACAGACCCACGGAGACAGTAGTCAGTCCCAGGGTGTGGAGTCTATGTTTGGGGGTCGCTATGACACCCCTGTGTTACTGCACTGAGGGTGCTGTGTAACACACATTCAAAAACCAATGATAGCCTATGGGGAAAAAATACCACATAGCCCATAAGCACATAGCAAGTCACAGAAACACTCTCAAGTCATGTCCAAGAGTGAGGGTAAAAGAGTCTCACTCTTGGCAGGAGAAAAAAATAAACCCCAAAAATCCAGCAAAGCTGCTGGGGGACTCACTAGGTTAGGAAATTCAGCCTAAACAGAGAATTCTCCCTAACAACCGGTACCTCTAGCGGAGAGGAACAAGGGTTGGTACTCCCCTTACTTCCTAATACCAAAAAAGGATGGAGGATTGAGACCCATCTTGGATTTACGAGAATTGAACAAATTCCTCAGGAAGGACTAGTTCAAGATGGTAACCCTTTCTCAGATCCTTCAGGCCCTCCAGTTTCAGGATTGGTTGGTATCTTTGGACCTTCAGGATGCTTACTTTCATGTGGCTATCCATCCCAAGCACAGAAAGTACCTGAGGTTCGCCATTGGCAGCTCTCACTATCAATACCGGGTTCTGCCATTTGGGCTGACCTCCGCCCGAGGGTCTTCACCAAGTTAAATGCGGTCGTGGCAGCAAGTCTAAGGAGGGGAGGGATTCATTGTCTACCCCTACCTGGACGACTGGTTGATCAGAGCAGTGTCCCCGGAACAAGCTCAGGTCCATCTAGATTATGTTTGCCACTTCCTCCACAAGCTGGGCTTCTCCCTCAACTTAAAGAAGTCACAGATGACTCCAGTTCATTGGAGCAGTCCTGGACACATCCCTGGGAAAGGCCTCGCCACCAGAGGTGAGGGCTCAAGATTTTCTACAGGTGGTGAACAGATTTCAAAATGCCCAGTGTCTACCAGCCTTCATTTCTTTTTGAGGTTGCTCAGCTCATGGCATCCTGCATTCTTCTAGTGCCAGAGGCTCACCTGAGAATGAGATCTCTCCAGTGGGTGCTAAGAACCTAGTGGTCATAATTCTCAGTAAGGATGTCAGATCTCCTACAAATGCCGAACAGAGTAGCACAATACCTTCAGTGGTGGGCCTGTCGGGAGAACATCTTGAAAGGAGAACCGTTTTGGCAACCATGGCCGGAGGTAACAGTAGTCACAGATGCCTCACTCACGGGGTGGGGACCCCAAACCAACGACTTAACCATCAGCAGTCGTCAGTCTCCATCGGAGTCCAGACTACACACTTGCTCAGGAAGTCCTTCAAGAGATCTTCACCCTTTGGGGAAACCCTCAGGTAGATCTGTTTGCAACGAGTGTCAACAGGAAATGCAAAGGATACTACTCAAGGGAATTTCCCCCGAGAGGAGCTCTAGGAGATGCGTTTGTGGTGGACTGGGAGTTTCCACTTTTGTACGCATTTCCCCCAGTCCCCATCAATCCTCACGTAATAAGGAGGCTCAGGAGATTCCGGAAACCCATGATTCTAATTACCCCGGATTGGGCCAGGAGAACATGGTACCCGGATCTTCTAGGAATGTCCATCTGTCTTCCGATTCGACTTCCACAAAGAGAGGATCTTCTCTCGCAAGAGGAAGGTCAGGTGTTCCATCCGGACTCTCAACCTTCACGCTTGGTTTCTGAAAGGTTGAGATACAAAGATTGGGACCTCCCGGACAACGTAATGGAGGTGTTGCTTTCGGGGAACAAATTCTGCAGCTGGTGTAGCAATACGGATATTGACCCTTTTTCATGTAGTACACCGATGGTGTTATCTTTCCTGCTATATTTGGCAAATTCAGGACTTCAAGTTGGCACAATCAATGGTTACCTCACTGCGCTATCAATCTTTAAACGCACGGCTGAGGAACCTTCATATTTCAAATTAACTCTAGTCATTCAGTTTCTGAAAGTGTTGACTAATGTCTTCCCCCCAACTCCTTTTCAGGTTCCCCTGTGCGATTTTAAATCTAGTCTTAAAATTTCTAATGAGCAGTCCGTTTGAACCTCTTAATTCCTGTCCATTAAAGTTTCTTACTCTAAAAACAGTCTTCCTAGTGCAGGGTCGGACTGGGACAAGAAATGGGTCCGGCCACCCCAAAAAAAGTGGGCCCCCCTCGCCTCAAAAAAGTGGCCCACCCCTCGCCTCACGACCCTTGACCTCTGAAGACATCACCGGAAGTGATGTCATTTGACCCCACCCCAAAGTGACATCCCGGGAATCGATGAAACACAACCTTTCACCCCTTGACAAAACAGGAAGTGGCATCAAATAGCATTGGCCCTAAGTACACTTGGGGCCTGATTCATGGAACATTTTCCTAGGGGATTGTGCCATTATAAAACACTTCCATGAATCAGGCCCTAAATTACTGTGAATCTAAGCAGACGTCCAAGGCCAAATGATGATATGTTATTGTATAGCACTTATGCTTAAGCTCTTTTTTATAGAACAAATATGCATACAATATCTCCCAACCTGTGTTGGTACTCATTTATCGACTTAAGGAGGATGAAAGGCTTTTTGAAAATAAAATAAAAATGTGGAAAAAAAGAATATTTTTTTCCAATTTTTTTTCCTTTCAAACCGGCCCAGGCATGGCCAGAAACCATGTCCTAGTGGTCTTAACATCTGCCAGAAGAGTGAGCGTACTACAAGCTTTATCTTGCAAACCTCCTCAAACTAGTTTTCACAAAGATAAAGTAGTTCTTCAAGTGAAGCTGAATTTTCTCCCAAAGGTTGTCTCAGAATTCCATATCACACAAAAAATAACCTTGCCTTCATTTTACCCTCTTCCTCACCCAGGGAAGGAGGAAGAGAGATATCAGAGGCTGGATCCAAGGCGTGCCTTGAGTTTTTACATTAACAGACTTGCAAGAATTAGACAATCAGACAGTTGTTTGTGGGGTATGCAGGACATAAACTAGGTTTACCTATCACGAAACGGACCATCTCAAGATGGATAATTCTAACTATCATAGAGTGCTATAAATTGGCAGGAAAAGATCCTCCTCGACACCTCGGGGCTCATTCAACCAGGGGTATTGCAGCCTCGTCAGCTCTCCAAAGAGGAGTTCCAATTAAAGGCATCTGTGTGGCTGCTGTTAGAGAGAAACCTGTGCAGTTCCCTCTGGGACCACTGCAAAAGATTTAGGACTAAAGGTGTTTGGCAGTAAACCCACTTGGTAGCAGTCTGTACCTCACAGATTCACTTGGTAGCTGTGGCTGAGCAGTCAGACTTCCCTCAAGAAGAGTTAGGCAGTATACAGAGTATTCACAATAGGTCAAGAGAACACAATAGAACAAGTAAACACTGACCAGGGCTTGGTGTAAAAGAGATATAATTATTTATTTAAAACCACATCTAGAAAAACACACAGGCACTAATAGTAAGCAATTCAAAAACAATGTCCCTAAAAGATATACACTCCCTTAAAAAAATATTAGACAAGTCTTAAGTAAAGCCCCACTTATTTTCAGACAGCGGTGAGCGCTTAACGTAGATGGCACTCTAATAATTCGTTTTAAAAATGGAGAGAAAAGCAGAGAATAAATTGAAACAGATCCCAACACTTTTTCACGAACACAACAAGAGAGGAAGGCAAAGTAACACCGTGAGTTTTAGAGTCAGTAGGCCGGATCCGCTTTAAGAGGATCGAAACGAAATGTGTCCAAGGTCACACAGTTGCAGTGCACAAAAGTCTTGAAAAGGTTCAAAAAGAGTTGGACCAAAGAAAGAGACCAGTTAGAGGGTCAAGGCGGCCAGCCCAGTCCAGAAGGTTAAGGGGTTATTATTACCTTGTAGCAATCTTTAGAAAGGGAGGCCTGGCGGACACGGTACCTTAAAGTGGTGAGAATACTCCAGCGGGGGCAGTTGTTCCTGGCAGCGGATGCAAGTCGGTGCTTCATCCGGGGGAAGAGAAGATCTCTTCGGGGAGGAAGACAGGAGTCCGTTGCACTGCCAGGGAAGAAACCAGCCGCAGAGTTTCTCAGGTACAAGGAGCGGTCCGTTGATTCGCGGTTCAGTGGTAAGTGGCTATCCGGCTGCCGGGGTGCTTGGCACGGGCAGTTCGACCACAAACCGGTCTGTGGTGCGAAGAAAGAAGATAAACTGGTTGTGCCCACCAGTCAGGGGAAGAAGCTTCTCCAGCCGGGAGATCTTCTCTGTCGTCGGGAAGTGGTGAGTCGGTTCCGCAGGGCTCCACCGGTGGTGTCGTCGTGGTAGGCCGGCTCAGCTCCTCCCTCATCGGATTCTCAGGTCCTGTGGCGACTTCTGAAGTTCCAGTCCCCAAAGCCCTGCTTTTATGCAGCACACCCCCATTCACTCAGCCTAGCTGTCAATCAAAGAGGTGGTATCACACCATGCCATCACAGAGGCGGTGGACTTTGCCGACACAGGTTTCAGGCAGATGGTCAGCAGTGTTTCTTTGTCACCAGGGATGTCTGAAGGCCGCAAACTTCTGCCAGGATATGCAGACAAAGGTGTTGGACATGCCGTTTGACGGAGAGAACCTCTTCGGGAAGACAGTCGATGAGTCCCTAAAGGTCATCAAGACAGACACAGAGACAGCACGCTTTCTGGGCACTCTACAACAGAGCTTCCTTTCGTTCCATCAGAGGAAAGTCCAGTAGATCCGCCAAGGGAAACTCCATGTCCTACCGGCAACCCCCTCGCTCCTCCTCACAAGAAGCCTACAGGGGCCGCTCCCAGTCCTACGGGAGCAGAGATCTGCGTCACTGTCGCCCTCAAGGCAGACTACCAACGCCCAAGCATGCCTGAACCGGCCGGGACGTCCGGCCCCCACTCATGCACGCCAGTGGGAGGCCGACTAACTAATTTTGTCAGCTCGTGGGAAGATCACCACTGACAAATGGGTTCTGGATGCACTGACTCATGGACGTGCTTTGGAGTTTCAAAACAAATGTCTGCGTATCCCCCGATCCATTGTCAGGAGCAGCACATTCCTGAAATCCTTCAAGAAGTGCGGACCTTGTTGTGAAAGGGCACAATAGAGATGGTTGCCCAGAGTCTATTCCAGATACTTTCTCGTCAGAAAGAAAACCGGAGGCTGGAGACCCATCCTAGACAAAACAAGTACATAAAGTCTCAAAAGTTCAGCATGTTCTTAGTCAGCTGGAAGAAGGGGACTTCTTAACATCACTGGACCTGGAAGACACTTGCTTCCATATTCCCATTCACAAGAAACACCGGAGGTTCCTAAGATTCGTGGTCCAGGGCCAACACTACGAGTTCAAAGCCCTTCCATTCAGCCCAGAGAGTATTCACGAAATGCCTGGCCCCGGTTGCGGCCAACCTGTGTCTACAGGGCATATGCATGTATCCGGATACCTGGACAATTGGCTGGTACTGGCTCTCACCTGGACTCTAGCCAACGAACACATGTCGACGACAGTGCATCTGCTGCGGGAGCTGGGATTCTCTGTGAACTTTCCAAAGTCCTATTTGACGCACTGTTTCTGGGTGCCAGACTCCACACATTGTCTTGCCTTGCGTCCCCCTCGGAGGAGAGGGTAGCTGCTGTCGTCGGAAAGGAGTGCAACGGGGCGTGCCATCAAATCCTTACTGGACATGATGTCTTCCTGCTTCAACCTCGTCCGTCTCTGCGGGCTGCAAATGCGTCCCCTACAGCAGTTCCTGGATGCACGATGCACGCAGGTATCCGGGAGCTTCAAGGAGAAAATCCCTCTCAAGAATGAGTTCTGCCAGGCGATAATGTGGTGGGGCGTGCTCCCTCCCCTCGTGCAAGGCATAGAGTTCTGGATTCCACCACACCAGGAGACGGTCACCACAGACACTTCCCTGGAAAGTTGTGGGGGGCCCATACCGGACAGCTTCACGCCAGAGGTCTTTGGCTTCCGGAGGAGGAGGACCTGCATATCAACGTCCTGGAGCTTCGAGCGGTGTTCTGGGCCCTCAAGTCTTTCCTACCGTCACTGAGGGGCAAGGCGGTGACGAATTTCATGGACAACACCACCACTATGTTCTATATCCGGAAAGAAGGGGTCGACCTGTTCCCAGGCTCTGTTGACAGAAGCACATAGGCTGTGGAATTGGGCCGTAGGACAAGGGATATTCCTCGTCTGATTCCACCTGGCAGGTGTCAAGAACACAATTGCTGACTCTCGGCAGAGAACTGCGCTCCTGGAAGCTTTGTCAGAAACAAGTGGACCGCCTGTTTGCCAAATGGGGTAAACCTCCAATCGACCTCTTTGCCACAGTGTTGAACTCGAAGTTCCAGAGATTCGCCAACAGATTTCAAAGCCAAAGAGCATCGGGGACGCGTTCTCATTCCTGTGGGATGAGCTGTTTCTGTACACTTTTTCCCCATTTCCTCTCCTACTACGTTTGATCAACACACTCAAACAGTGCCACTGCAAGTTGATTCTCAATGTCCCGTCGTGGCTGCAACCGATTTGGTATCCTGACCTGCAGATTATGTTGGTGGTTCCCCCCCATCAAGTTGCCAGTGCTCCAAGACCTCCTCCCCAGGGAGAGGGGAGCGATTCTACATCACGATCCACGGTCATTGAACCTGAAAGCATGGCTCCTGCAGCCTTAGAGTTTGGAGGCTATGCACTGCCGACAGAATGCAGGGAGGTCCTAACCAGGGTCAGGGCGTCGTCGCCACTCGTGCTACGGTCACAAATGGAAGCGTTTCGCCAAATGGTGTCAGTCTCAGAAGATTACCCCTCGTAGGATCAGAACTCCCCAGCTTCTTCCGTACTTGCTTTCCTTTGCCAAGTCCAGAATGGTACATGCCTTGATCAAAGTACACCTCGTGGTCATCTCCCGCTACACAAGATCCACAGGAAGGCTGTTGCTGTGGTCCCACAGGCTCGTCAGAGTTTCTCAAGGGGCTTTTTCAGACTTTTCCCCCCCAGTGAAGGCTCCAGTACCTGTGTGGGAACTGAATGTGATAAACTCATGGGAGCCCCCTTTGAACCTATGCATCAAGCTTCACTCAAGTTTCTCTTGTGGAAAACGGCATACCTTATGGCCATCACCTCGTCGAGGAGGGTTGGGGAGATCCATGCCCTCTGCTGCAAGCAGCTGTATTTAGTTTTCCATGCATCGAGGGTAGTACTGCATACTCACCCCATGTTCATGCCAAAGTCCCGTCGGAATTTCCCCTCAATGATCCTTTGATATTGCCGGTCTTCTTCCCGAATCCTTCTTCGCCAGCAGAAAGAGCCCTGCATTTCCTGGACGTTGCTCGTGCTCCGAAGTTCTATGTGGCGTGCACAAAGAGTCTTTGGAAATCCTCTCAGTTGTTCGTCAACTTTGGATCAGTTAATCATGGAAAGGCCTTGTCCAAGGCATCCATTTCAAGGTGCGTCTCCCGCTGCATTATGTTCTGGCTAGCTAACTGTCGGGCCGGCCGAGAGCCCACTCCACCATAGCCATTGCTGCAATGACGGCGTTCCTCTCTGGTGTACCCCTGCTTGACATCTGCAGGGCTGCTACGTGGAGGGTCACTCACACCTTCACAAGATTCTACTGCGTCGACAGGGTTTCCTGGGAGGAGTCCTGGGTCGGCCAAGCAGTGCTGCACAGCCTGTTAGCCTCCTAAGGCGAGTTTGTTGCAGGGGTAAGTGCTATTACTTCTGTTGAGCCTTGGCACCTCCCATGGTTGTGTATATGTACTGCGATTTAGTGTTATTCATGAGCATGTGAATCCATGCCAGACCCCATGTTTGAGAAGGAACAAGTTACTTATCTGTAACTATTGTTATCCAGCAAGGGGTCTGGCATGGATTCACATGCGAACCCTCCCTCCAACCCCTCTGCCGCTCTTCTTGGTCATCTTGCCTTTTTAAGTGCTTACCAAATCTGAAGATGGTTGCCAGAGGCAAGGCTGAGGGAGAGGACTGCCATTGGATGGGGGCAGGGTGTGCTAGAGGACAGTGATTGGTTTACAAGAGAAATTCAGTTTTAAATGAAAGTGAAATTGTTTTTTTTTTCTTTACCGAGGATTCCCAGCCTGACGGGGAAATATTTATGAGCATATGAATAGTTACAGGTAAGTAACTTGTTCCTTCATTACACCCAGACATACTGGCACCAGTTTGTGGATTGGGATCACACCGTCCCAGCCCACTTCCTGGCAGCCCACACCCATAACCCTCCAGTAGCTCGCCAAAAGCTTCTGCTTTCCTGGGCACTGGAAGTCCTTGTAAAGTGTTTCCTAGCCTCACAGGCAAGGAAGAAGGCTAACAGATAAGATGGCCAAAGGACAAACCTCGTGGCATGACCATATTTGACCAGTAGCCACAGTTAGTAGGTAAACATGGCACGGCTAAAGCGAAAAGTCCCAAAAAGTCGGAGAAAGTAACTGCTGCCACCAGCTTGTCCCTTTAGCACATCTAGAGCAACCAAAAATCCTCTGAGTGTTAGTCTAGGGTAAAACAAAATGTGCACCCCATTGTACTGCATTGTAAGATGCTTTGTACAATGATAAAAGTTACCACAACTGATTACAAGTTACTAAAAAGTAGCAAAAAAGTAACATGATTAAGGGAAACATTGTTTCCCAGTACTGACAGCATGAAGGACATGTCAGTTTCCCCGTAACAGATGAGCAAAAGCTAGTATAGTGAAGCGTAAGGCTTCACGCACTGTCAAAAGATCAGGTCATATTTGAAAACAAAAGCAAAAACTTTAGGGGTCCATAGAAATGGAAGGAAAGGTGCAGTAAAGAGAAATCTTTCCTAACAAAAAAGAGAGAATAATTGGGCACCTGTTTCTCATACTTTTGTAATCTTGTTAATACATTCTTCGATTCATATACATTTCAGAGTGGGGTGCAACCCACATTATCACGTCACTATGCTGGGCGCGTGTATAGCTGATGATATGATATAGAATTTATTACATGCCTATACGCAAGTGTTTTAAAGCGCAACGAGGCAAGGGAGGGGAAACAGAGGGAAGACTGAGACAACGATCCTACTAGGCCAGGTGCCATTGAGAATGTGCAAATGCAGGGGAGGGGGGAAGGGTACAAGTGCAGGAGGAAAGGGGAGGGGCAGTGCAGTACATAGGATACCAGTAAATAAAGAGATAAACAAAAATACAGCCAGCTGGTGGCAAGTGCAAGGGTAAGTGCCGACATAAGGTGTCAAGTGCTAGTACGGGCTGTAGGGATACAGTCCCCGAGTGCAAGGGTTGCCAAGGGGCCATTACAGGTGTGCAACTGGCGGGAGGGGACCTGGGCCCGAGATCAGAGGGTAGCCAGGTGTCAATGCAATTTCAGATTCAGCCAGGAGATCAGCAGGGGAGAGGAGGCGAGAAAGCAGAAGCAAAGAGGAAGGTCTTGAGGTGCTTCCGGAACCAGAGATGTTTCTCCTCAAGTTTCAGAGAGGCAGGGAGGCTCTCCAGAGGGAGGCCCCAGCAGAAGAAAGAAGAGATCTACCACCAACTCGCTGCTTGGAGAAGCGACTAACCATGAGGGAGTTGGAGGCGGATGAGCGAAGAGCTCAAGAAGGAAGATATTTAGGAAGAGTTGAAGGTATTGAGGTCCCAGGTCCCAGAAGGCCTTGTGGACAATGCAGAAGGTTTTGAACTTAATCTACGCCGCCGCTGGGGGCCAGTGCAGAGATTTGTGTTGTGTATTATGCTTTATTGGAAGGTGTGGAATCTCATCGTCGAACACCAGGAAAGGGCTCTCTTATAGAATGCGTGAGTCTTCTGCGGGGAGAAGTCTCCTGAATGATGGGTGGGGGTCTTTGTACTTCTTTGCATCTTATAGAATAAAAGGTAAATCCACGCCATTCTGTATCTGCGGTCCCATCTTTTATATTAGCAACGAGGATGGCATGTGCAGTATAAGACCCCCAGCCTCGAAGAAGTTGAGCTGTACAACAGTGCCGGTGATGTTTTGGTGCATGAAGTCAAGCCGTTCCCCGATGATATGCAGTAAGGCAGCGGAGCGGTTGAAGTGCGCATAATCCTATGCTAAAGAGTATAGGGGGGCTCAGCGTCGCATTTGAAATGACCCACTGTGACTGTTATCTGCTACAGTACTGGTAAGCACCCGCTGCATGTTAATGTTCTGCGAACAAGCTCGGGGGTGCTTTGAGACTGTTATGTGGAAAATCGGGAGAGCCTACTGCAATATTGGATCTTCGTGGGAGTGTGTTTCGGAAACCGGCAATCACCACATTACATCTTCCGTATGTGCAGCTTTCAAAAGGAGGGAGCCATAAGTCAGCGTGCCACTACATTCGGAAAAAGAATTTGGAAAGAATTACCGGCACTCGGCAACAAGAAGCAGAGATCATGTATCCACGTTTCTAGACGCCTTCTCGTCCATTGTTGTCAGGATTCATTGAAGTATTAAACTGTGGAACGCACAGGGGGCGCTGTCTCTTGGGCATACAATAATCCGGAAACTGTGCAGCATCTCTGGGCCATACGATGCTGGTCGTGCAGCGCAGGAGGTACGGAACAAGCGTGTCGGAGGAGCTACTGCTCACACGGGAAGGAGGTCAGCTGACTCTGCAGAAGTCTTTTCAGGGCTTTTGAACATGGGATCGATCAGAAGCACCAGTAATTAATTCTACTGCAACTGTACCCAGTGCCCTGGCGGAAGGGTACGCACAGTTGTGCTAGCATTTGGACACATGAGGCATTGTGTTTTGTGCTCAGATATACAGGTCCACAGTGACATTGGGATTTCAGGCACTAAGGTCCAGTTGACCAGACCTCTGACAGAGAGGTACTCCAGTGCAGAGGAGGAGGAATAGAGATAAACAAAGGCTATGGCAGATATACCCGGACCACCTATGTTTATGGTTAGCCCAGGTCCACAGAAGATAAAATGGTCTGCATGGAAGAAGGGTTTCTTGCATTATGTTAGAGCATTGTGTGGGAATAATCTATCTGTGGAACGTAAAGTGTCAATGTTGATGCATTTTATAGGGTGTGAGGGACAAAGGATTTTTGATACTTTACCTGATATTCCAGGGTTAGACGCCGATAGTAATGCCAATGATTTTGATATTGCTTTGTTGCAGTTGGACCGTCGTTTTGATGTGTGTGTGAGTACTCTGCTGGAGCGGTATCATTTTGGTATGAGAGTGCAGCATGAAGGACAGTGTGTGGAGGAATATATGACGGCCTTATGGCAAATGGCCCTGACATGTAAATTTGAAGAAAAATTAGATGAGCATATTCGTGACCAATTTATGTTGCATTGCTCATATGATAAAATACGCAAGGAGATATGGCTAAAAGACGACCCCGATTTGGAGAAGGTGGTCAGGATGGCAAAAAGGGTTGAACACCCAATGATGTGTGTAGCAAAATTAAATTGCAAGGAGTGTAAAATGTCATCTAATGAAATACTAAGGGTGGGTGAGTATAAGAAAGAACAGCATAAGGGCATGAAGAAGAAAAGTAAGGACAGGGCAGTCTCCAAAGCGGTCGAGAGCGGAGTAGAGAAATCTTCATATGCGAAGGGGCATAAAAGGGAGGAAAGTCTATGCTTTCGTTGTATGACTTGCAAATTCTCCAGTATGTCCAGGAAGAAATGTTATTTGTAATAAGTGTAAGAGATGGGGGCACTTAAAAATTGTTGTTTAAAACTATGCCATTGGTGATGGCAGGAAGGTACTGTATGGTGGAGAGGATGCACGGCAGTCATCTGGAGATGAGGATGACGAAAAGGTGGAAGTGGTCACAGTAAATATGGTCAGGTGTGAAGATGAGGAAGAATGCGAAAAGTCCTTTTGCCAACATTCTAGTAAATGGGAGAGTGGTAAGTATGATGGCAGCATCAGGGGCTAAATGGTCTCTGATGTCACGTGAAGTAAATGAAGATGCTGTGGGTGGGAAGGTGTAAGAATTATTGCCGTCTGACAAGAGGCCTGGAAGTTATAACAATGGCAAGATTGACGTGATTGGGTACTTCAGTGCCACATTTCAGTTTAAAGGAAGGGAGACAAATGGGAAGGTATATGTGACCAGAAGTGGGGAAATTCTTCTCGGATGGAGAGAACAGAAGGGATTGAGGATACGGTTAGACCCGAATACTGAAGAACAAGTGTTGAACATTGCAGATAAGGGTCATATCATTGATAATTTCCCAGACATGTTCTCAAAAGAAGTGGGATGTGTCAAAGGTATGGTGCATAAGATTGTGATGAAGGAAGGAAGTAAGCCTGCGAGTGCCAAACTACGTCCCATTCCTCTCGTGCTCAGAGAGGGTGTACACAAAGAATTAGAAAGATTGAAGAGAGCATGGTTGAATGGATTTTCCGTTAGTTATAGTTAAACAATTGAGTGGTCAACTGAGAGTTTGTGTGGATTTGAGAGGAGTAAATAAATGTGTGATGGCAGAAAGGCCACCGTTACCAAATATGTCAGAAATGCTCAGCATGATTGGGAAGGGAAAGTATTTCACAAAACTTGATATGGCCACTGCATATCACCAGATTCAGTTGGATGAGGAGTCAAAGAAACTAACAGCGTTTATTACACATGATGGAGTGTATCCGTTTTGTAGGATGCCATTTGGATTAATTTCAGCATCCTCAATTTTTCTGAAGGTTATGGATAAGTTACTGGGAAGTATAGAAGGCGTATGGTACTTTCAGGATGATATACTAGTGTGTGGAGAGGATGAAGTTAGTCTTGATGAAAATGTGAGGAAAGTGGTAAAAGTATTGAGTAAAAAAGGGATTACACTAAGGGCAGAAAAGTGCAGTTTTGGAAAAAGGGTGGTGGACTATCTGTTGGGGAGAATTCTCTGTTTAGGCTGAATTTCCTAACCTAGTGAGTCCCCCAGCAGCTTTGCTGGATTTTTGGGGTTTATTTTTTTCTCCTGCCAAGAGTGAGACTCTTTTACCCTCACTCTTGGGCATGATTTGAGTGTGTTTCTTTGACTGTAGATGTGCTTAATGGGCTATGGGGTCTTTTACTTCATAGGGCTTCATGTGTATTTATGATGTGTGTTACACAGCACCATCAGTGCAGTAACACAGGGGTGTCATAGTGATCCCTCAATATAGACTCCATACCCTGGCACTGACTACTGTCTCCCAGGGCATGTAAAGTTACCATTGACTTTACTAGTCTCAAATTCTGAACAGAACCAGTACAAACCATCATATTGTGGGCGTACTGGCCGGAGCAATTCGATTGCCCCGGGGTCTGTTAGTCGAGGGGGCACGTCTCCGTCCCCCCTGATCGAGTTTTGGCTGGTGGCAGTGGATACTACTTTTTATATTCGACCGCAAATATATCTCTATGGGATTTCCCATTGTTGGAGGCTACCAACTTTAATTATTTAATTCCTATAGCCTCGAACATACTGCTGGTTTATTTATTTAATATTAATTCTCCGGTTGGTATTTTTTGCCAGAACTCGGTTCTAAAATGGCGTTTGTGTTCGCTTCTGTTGCTCCAACCCAAGTTGAGCCCTTTGTTCCACTTTTTGGCGGGCTTCTCCACAGACGCCCTCTAAAGTGGTGCCACTCTGTCTGGGGTACTTAGGAGGGATGGAGGGGGATTAGGCACCCTCGACTGAGTTGCCTAGGCAACTCAAGTCGCACTCCGTCCTGATTGGGCCAAGTGGTGAGCCGGCCGGCTCACCACTTAGCATGTTTGAGTGACAGCTAGGCTGAGTGAATGGGGGTTTTCTGCATAAAAGCAGGGTTTTGGGGACTGGAACTTTAGAAGTCGCCACAGGACCTAAGAATCCGAAGAGAGAGAAGCTGAGCCGACCTGCTACGACGACACCACCGGTGGAGCCCTGCTGAACCGTGTCGCCACTTTTCCCAACGACAGAGGAGATCTCCAGCCCGGAGAGTCTTCTTCCTTCGACTGGTGGGGATAACCAGTGTGCTTCCTTTTTTGCTTCCTGGAGCATCTCGTGGCCGCCTTGCCTGTGCCAAGCACCCCGGCAACCGGGATACCACGTTTTACCACTACCGCGAATCAAACGGTAATACCTTTAACCGGAAAACTCCACGGCTGGTTTCTTCCCTGGCAGTGCAACGACCTTCATCTTTCCTCCACGTCGAGATCTTCTCTTCCTCTGGACGACGCCGCAACTTGCACCCGCTGCCGGGAACAACTGCCCCCTCTGGAGGATCCTTTCCACATAAGGTACCGTGTTCCGCCTGGCTTCCCTTGCAACCGACTGTACGGGGTAGATTTAGCCCCCGGCTTTCGAACCTGGGTTAGCCTGGGACACCCTGGCTAAACTTTTCTGAGCCTAACTAAAACCTTTCTGAACTCCCTGCAAGATTTTTTAAGCCTGTTGTCATTGTGTGGTCTTGGGTGCATTTGTGCTCTGCTCTCTCCAAGAGTGGGCCCGGCCTATGGACTTTGGCTCACAAGTAACTTTTGACTTTCCTGCCTTGTTTAAGAGTTCCTAAATATTAGTGTGGTGTATTTTCCTACATTCTGCCTTTTTCCCTCCCTTTTTCGTTAACTTATTGGAGTGCCATCTATAGTCAAGCGCTCACCTCTGTCTGGAAATAAGTGGTGTTAACTAAGACTTGTCTGATAAGGAATAAGGGATGTATATATAACAATAGTAACTGTTGAGAGTGATTTACAATAATAGTGCTGGAGTGTTTCAATCAGTGTGTTTTTAAATAAATAATTATATACCTTGATACCAAAGCTCTGGTCAGTGTTTACTTGTGCTATTGTATCTGAGTGCCTATTGTGTATACTTTGCATACTGCCTAACTCTTCTTGAGGGAAGTCTGACTGCTCAGCCACAGCTACCAGGTAAATCTGGGTGGTGCAGACTGCTACCAAGTGGGTTTACTGCCAACACCTGTAGTCCTAAATCTTTTGCAGTGGTCCCCAAGGGAACTGCACAGGTTTCTGCCTAACACTATCTTGGGCATGACATATTGGAGGAAGGTCTCATACCAAAAAAAGGAGCTGGTTGAAGGTATTAACAAAATAAGATCACCAAGGGATAAGGCCGAGTTGAGGTTGTTTTTGGACATGATTGAATTTTATCACAGGTTTGTGGACAACTTTGCGGATTGGGTGGATAGAATGAGGAATTTGCTGAAGAAGGGTGTGGAATTCAAGTTGGACAATGGATGCGAAGTGGAATTTCAAGACATTAAGAGAGGAATTGACATGGCCTAAGCTTTAGCCATGTTTGATACTAGAAAAAGGTGCGTCATATCGGTTGATGCCAGTGAGTCGGGCATTGGCGCAGTTCTATCTCAGATTGGGGAGGATGGCGAAGATAGTGTTGTGACGTATTGCACCTAGAATGTTAAAGGGAGCAGAAAAATATTATTCAGTTTTGGAAAAGGAGGCTTTGGTCTGCCATTGGGGGATTGCAAAGTTTCTGAATTTTGTTTGTGGTGCAGAATTCACATTGCGGACTGATCACAAACCTCTAAAATGTATATTTGAAAAGAAAGTTTT
Source organism: Ambystoma mexicanum (assembly GCF_040938575.1). Classification (NCBI taxonomy): domain Eukaryota; kingdom Metazoa; phylum Chordata; class Amphibia; order Caudata; family Ambystomatidae; genus Ambystoma; species Ambystoma mexicanum. The sequence continues at coordinate 1,281,558,443 of NC_090931.1, read as the reverse complement.
GGACAAAGTATCCATGAGAGTGGCGTGTTGGATGGCAAGGCTACTGGGTCACAGATTTGATATTGAAGTGATCTCAGGGAAGGAAAATGCGCAAGCTGATCATGTATCAAGGTTGTGGGATGAGCGTGTTGATGTACGAGGTGTGGAAGATTGTCCCACTGATATGGTTTTTGTATCTCACGATAGAGTTATTACTCGTGCAGAATGGGAGAGTGCGTTGTCTTCGAGTGAGATGTGGAGACGGGTCAAAAAAATTATTGAACAGGGATGGCGTGAAAAGAGGCTTTTAAGTGGCGAGGAGAGAGCAATGTGGGAGGTCAGGGAGGAATTAAGTGTGAGGAATGAGATGGTTTACCGGTGAGATCGCATGGTTGATCCCGGTAGTTTGCATAAAAGATTAATTAAAATTGCCCATCAGGGTTATATTGGTATTTTTAAAACCAAAGAGGTACTCAGAGGAGAATATTGGTGGCCTGGGTTCAACCGAGATAGAGAGAGAATTGTTGGGTCGTGTGTTGAATGTGAAGTGGCGGCAAAGAATATTGTGACAAAATGTCAACCGATGATGAAGGTTGATGCCTCGGTGGGGGTATGGTGTGATTTAGCCATGGATATTATCGGTCCCATGGATTTGACAAGTGGACGTGGAAGGTTTATAGTTGTGATGGTAGATTTGTTTTCCAGGTGGACAGAGTTTAAAATTATGAGCGACGTAACGTCTCAGTGCTTGATTGAATTTTTACAAAGCGTTTTTGAAAGGGAAGGTTTACCCAGATCATACAGTTCCCATTCAGAAATACTTGCGAGGTAGGGAACATCATTTCTATCAGTGGGTCAACAATGGCTTCAAGCCTAGTGCAAGAGGCATTTGCCTCACTCTTAGCATTGTACTATAGGCTCATTACACTTACATTATCTTCCCTATCTTCAACATGCCACTAATCCCTTTAGGTAACTCACAGTGCATTCTACACATGTAGCAGAGGGGGCTACTTAAGCCCTGCCTCCGCCGAAGCTCTCGCTTCGCGTCTTCTCCACTGACAGCGGGTAACGCTTCCAGCGATCTCCTGACAGAACCCGTCAACGGAAGAAAAACGAATCAAAGATATTAGTTCCATAGCAAAATCAACAGAATAGTAGAAATACTGTAAAGACTTATCGAACCGAAGGTTTCCAGGAATTTTCCGCAGTCCGCAGTAATATTCAAAGTCTCTGCATCTTCTGTCAGAAGCTCCGCCGCAGCATTTCTTCTCTCAGAAGCCTTTTGTCCGCGGTCGCAGCGTACTCTCCCGAAAGTTTCCACAGCAATTCCCTGCATCGTCCAAAGGTATTTTCTTCCACAGTTTCTCTGAAGACCTGCAAAAAAAGGTATTTAATGAATGAATGAATGAACTTGTTAAAAAAAAAAAAAAAAAAAAAAAAAAGAAGTTGTTTCATACATGCTTACCTGAAGTCTCAGCAAGGCTTTTCTTATTTTTACTGCGCTTGTTTCTGAAGGCAGCTATTACTCCATTTCTTTTTGGCGAACTGACATAATTTAATATTCCCTTAAAAACAAGTATAGCTGCAGCCTTAACACAGCCGAAGCCCTTGTTAGGGAACCACGAACCTGCAAAGGATAAAAGGACATTTTAGCAAGAGAGATCTCCAACGTAGGCACAATTTCTAATTTGATGAATTAAAAAAAATTATTATTCTTACCAAGAGACTTTCCTTTGATACTTTAAAAGAAGTTTCGGACGCTATACAGATAAAAGGCTTTCAACACCATTTCCCCCTCTTAATAAGTCACTTTCCCAACGCGCCCGTGTAGAATACAGGATGGAGAGCTCCACAACACCAAAGCACAGGTGAGAAGGAAGGGTCATTTTCAAAGTACACTGCATCACAGTTATCAGTTTGTGAATGGGAATTACAATAGTGGTTTTGTTATAATTGTTGTTTCCACAGAACTAGTGCCCAGACCACAGGTCCTCAGCTGAAAAGGCATTACGCTCCTGCGGGGACTTAAGGTAAGCGTTACAGAACGCAAAGCCGTACTTAAACAACTCCACCTGAGCGTAATGGAGGACTCAGGAATAGATCATTTATCCCAACTTCTGGGAGAGCTCAGAGCAGAGGTTCATGCAGCTAGGTCTGAAACCAACTCTCTTAGGAGAGAGTTGGTATTTAACAGGGAGTGCACTGAGGAATTGGGTCGCCAGTTGCTACAGTCCCAAGAAGGGCAGGCACCACTCCCTGGTGGGGTTTCACAGGGTCAAATTCCCACTCCCAGTCCTCCACTACAAGTAGTCCTACCCGGAAATATTCCCCTAGCAGCTCCAGAGAGATTTACAGGAGATCCACAGTGTTTTGCAGTATTTATTAACCAATGTAATTTACACTGTTTATGTAGACCTGGGGTCTTTCCTTCCGATCAGGCCAAAGTGGCATTTGTGTTATCTTATTTGGGAGGACATGCTGCAGATTGGTCCATACCCCTAGTGAACAGAGATGATCCATTACTGAGGAACTATCCTGGTTTTCGGCAGGAATTAGAAAATCTTTTTGCTCATCCTGCTCAAGGTCAGGCGTTAGACAACGAGTTGCTTTCTTTACCCCAAGGTAACCAGGAATTGTTGGCTTATATAGCCTCTTTCAATAGATTAGTAGCTGAAACGAATTGGCCTGAGGAGAAGAGAACCCCGTTTTTTCATCGAGGCATGAAAGGAGAACTTAAGGATATTTTGGCACAAGTTGTGAATCCTCCTACCGGTTGTGCCGAATTCATAGATCTAACCATCCAGTTGGATCACCAATTACAGAACCGACGCTCTGATCGGGCAAGATCAGAGGTAAAATCATTTTATGTTCGTTCTAGGGACTCTGGAAATGATTCAAAGACTGAAAGTTACCCTGAACCCATGCAGTTAGGGGGGAGTTCGAAGTCCCATCTCTAAAGAAGAACGAGGCAGAAGAAGACAGCAGAATGTATGTCTCTATTGTGGCTCAGTGGGTCATCAATTGCGAAACTGTCCAGTGAAACACCATGGAAGCCAGTGGGAGCCGTAGACAAGGGGGATAGAAAAGTCACAGAAGATGAACTGCAGGAAAACGCCTGACAAGTATAGAGGTCGACTTGTCGAGCCAAAAGAAGGAAATTCAGATCTCTCATTTCGTTGTTCTGGTCATCCTAAGTAGTGACTTTCAACCATCCAACCATCCAAGGTGTATGCTCTGGAAGAATATGTGGACAGTGGTGCGATTGGAAACTACATGGATTATGAACTAGCAGGCAAGATGGATATTAGTATACATTCAAAAGCTGTGTTAGACCATGTCACTGAGCTACATGGAACACAATTAATATCCAGACCAGTGACGAAGTGCACTGAAGTTTGTAACTTGCTCTGCCACGAAGGGCATCGGGAAAAGATTTCTTTTGACCTGATTTGTGCTCCACAGTTTAAGGTGATTCTTCGAATTCCATGGTTAGAAAAACACAACCCACGGATTGATTGGCGAGCCAAGACCATTGTTTTCACAGAGGAATGCAGGACTTTTTGCTATGTTCAAGGCGTAACACTGCAGAAAGGATTACCAGAGATTCCTTACAACACACCCACTTTAGGGATGATAGGGACCCTTCCTCCTGAATATCAAGACTTTCTAGAGGTATTCGAAGAGGAACAGGCTAACGTGCTGCCACCTCATTGACCATATGATTGCCAAATCGATTTGATTCCTGGTTCAAAAACCATGTGCAGTAGAATCTATGCCCTAACTGAACAAGAAAATATTCATTTGAAGACCTATCTAGACAATTATCTGGCCAATGGGTTCAATCAGCACCCTAAGTCCCCCATGGTGTCTCCTCTATTTTTTGTGCCCAAGAAGGAAGGGGACCTTCGTACCTACATAGACTACCGTGCTCTAAACCAGATCACCATCAAGAACCGGTATCCCGTTCCACTTATCCCAGTACTGATGGATCAAATTAAGGATGCCAAGATTTTTACTAAATTAGACCTTAGAGGAGCCTACCACTTGGTGAGAATCAAAGAAGGAGATAAATGGAAGACTGACTTCCGCACAAAATACGGATTATACGAATATGAAGTCATGCCCTTTGGCTTATGTAACGCCCCAGCGGCCTCCCAAAATTTTATGAACAACGTTTTATGTAAATTACTCAACGTCTGTGTCATGATGCATACCCCCGGGCATCCAGACCACGTCCATCAGCCCCGGGAGCAGGCATCATGTTGCCTTTAGAAAACCCAGCAACCCCTGCTAGGGGCCGTCTGTGTTCAGTCCTGGCGCCATAGGCGCACACTTACCTGATGCAGACCATGCTGCAAGAAGATCCAAGCCCATGTGAGGCCTGGAAGGGACTACTTTACCTTAGGGACTATTTTGTTACTCGGTTGTGGTCGGGGAGGAATACCTACCTGGGACTACTTTGGAGGCTATTTAAACCACGCCCAAAGAGCAGCACATGCTTTGCGTTATTCTGCATCCAGCAGCGTAACGCTCACCGTGCCAGCGGCAGCACCCAGCCTTCTGCCACGCCCGCCTCGAACCTGGAGCACCTAGAAAGAAGGAAAGAAGCAAAGGTTAGAACAAGAATATTACCTGATTTCTTACCTGTTTCCGGATTCATCGCATCTTCAAACCAGAGGAAAGACTTTGTTTTAAACGCGTCGCATTGCCAGCAGCAGCGCCGCGCCATACTCACCGTTCCACGCAGCAGCTCTTCGATTCGGCGCTGTCTCCATCTTTACATCGCCGAATCCCGGCACCTAAGGGGGACAAGAAACAACAAGGTGAGCAGAGAGAACAGACAGAGACAATCTCTTTAGCCGCCATATGCTTACCTGATTTTACCGCCGGAGGTATAATTCATCAGCACGCCACATCTTCTAATGCCGCACCTGTAAGATAAGGAGAAAGCAGCAAGTTTAACCCTTGGCATTATTTACCGGACAGTTTTGGGTAACAGACTTTTAGCGGAGCGCTTTCAGCTGTCAATCTTCTTATTGGGTCAAAGCTGCAAGATAAAAGAGGAATTGGATAGGAGTGAAATCCAGACATTTTGAACTCTTACGAACTATATACTTACGGCTCTTCGCCAGGACCTTTTGGAGTCAGGATTCGTCTACAACTCTTCCCATATCTTCAGGCCAGTGAAGTAACTGGTCATCAACGCGCCCCTGTGTGCTTCGCAGGATGGAGGGCTCATCCTTCAAGAATATAAGGTGAGATTGCTGAGGGCACTTCAGAGGTGATTAGTGGGGAGGACAGTGGGGGTGCTATCACTTGAATCCACAAGTGGCTAAATCTATCTCTCCACTTGTAGGAGAATATTTCTACGGGCAAAGCAGACAAGATTAGGAGGGCAGATCCAGTCAGTCATCGCTGCACTACGAATCACGTGGGTGGAGGCCGCAGCAGTCCGGGTCCGACCGACGCCCCTGTGGGAGCCAGGTGAGCGTAACAGTCTGTGCCGTAGTGTACTTGGATGACATTCTTATATACTCAAGGTCGATCCAAGAGCACATAACTCATGTAAGAGAAGCCCTCCAGAAACTAAAAAAACACAAGCTCTTTGTAAAATTGGAAGAATGTTCCTTTCATACCACCTCAGTGGATTTCCTAGGATTCATATTGTCACCCAAAGGAATCCAAATGGATAACAGAAAAGTCGAAGCAGTTCTCAATTGGCCTTCTCCTACCTTAGTGAAAGGAGTCCAAAGTTGTTTAGGATTTGCACATTTTTACAGACGTTTTATTGCAGGATTTTCACAATTGGTCCATCCAATAACTTAATTGCTTACGAAAACATAAGACCTTCTCCTGGACCACTGAAGCTGAAAAGGCTTTCCAGATATTGAAGAAACAATTTACCGCAGCTCTGGTGTTGAAACACCCTCAACCAGAGTCACCATTTGTAGTGGAAACCGACGCGTCCAGTGCTGCAATGGGAGCAGTACTGTCCCAGAAAGACCCCAAAACTGGACAGCTGCTTCCAGTGGTGTTATGGACAATTCTCATTCCATGGCTAATTTCCCTTACCTATAGAGTCCCCCAGCTGATTTGCTGGATTTGAAGGTTTTGTTTCTTTCTCCTGCTAAGAGTGAGACTCTTTTTCCCACTCTTAGGCCGATTGCTATGTGTGTTTTAGGCTATTTTTTGTACTCATGGTCTATGGGATTTTTCTCACCCTCATAGGTATCATCTTTTTACATGTGTGCTACACAGCACCCTCAGTGCAGTGACACAGGGGTGTCATAGTGACCCCCAAACATAGACTCCATACCCTGGGACTGACTACTGTCTCCCAGGGCATGTTAAGTGCCCATTGACTTTACTAGTCAATATTTATGAACTAAACCAGTACAACCCATCTTACTATGGAAGTACTGGGAAGGGTTAATTAGTTTTTCCCTGGTGTTCATTTTCGAAGGGGGTGTACCGTACAGTCCCTCTCTCAAAAGTTTCTGGCTGGTGGCAGTGGTTACTACCAAAAATATTCGACCGCAAATATTTCCTTATGGGATTTTCCCATTGTTCGAGGCTACCACTTTTACTGACAGCCTCTAACATACCGCCGGTTTATTTTTATATTAACTTTACTCCAGTAGGTTTTATTTGCCAGAACTTTTATAATAATTCTTTCTCATGTCTTTCTCTAAGATCCTAACCTAGGTCGGGGATCCTTTGTTGGTCCTTTTGGCAGGCTTCTACCAAGAAGCTCTCCTTTCGGCGCCACTGAGTCTGGGGTAGACCCATTGTGTGGGAGGGGGAGTAGGCCCCCTGGACAGGGTTGCCTAAGCAACCCAAGTCGCACTCTGCCCTGATAGGCTGGAGGGTCTCCCGCCAGGATGACCACTCGACTGTGTGAGTGACGGCTAGGCTGTATGAATTGGGGTCTTTCTGCATAAAAGCAGGGTCCTGAGGACTGGAAGAGCAAGACGTCGCCACTGGAACTAAGAAGCCGAAGAGGAGAGAAGCCAAAGACATCTGCAACAACTGAACCACCGGTGAAGCCCTGCTGCAGCGTCTCACCACTTTTCTCCACACGACGAGAGATAATCTTCATCTGCAAGAGCCTTCTTTCCTTGAGCTGGTGAGGCCAACCAGTTTGCCAATCGCCATCCAGGACCTGCCTTGGTCGAATCGCCAGTGCCCTGCACTCGAAGACCGGATAGCCAGGCACCTGTCCACCACGACCGTGATTTAAAGGAGCATACTTTTTAATCTGTTTTGGCTTCACCGCGGCTGGCTTCTTCCCTGGGCAGTGCAGTAACTCGAACCTTCCTCCACGACGAGAGCCTCTCTTTCTCTGCTGGACAACACGAACTGCAGGAACTGCCAGAAACCACCGCCACCGCAGGAGCAGCTTCCACTTTTTCAGGTACATTGTTCCGCCCTGCCTCCCGTTTCGTGGGGTACTGCTAAAGGTGTTTGAAATCCTTTACCTACTTCCTGGGTTGGCCGCCCCTACCGACTAACATTATCTTTTACCTTCTGCACACTCCTTTTGAATCGTTAAAACAAAGACTTGACTGCAGCTACTAGAACACTTTGATCCTGGGCACATTGCCCTGTACCACTAACTCTGGCACAGGCCTATTGACATTGGCTAAATCTGTTACAACTGCCTCACTAGATTGCTTTTCACCCTCAACTGTGTTGGTGCACCGAAGACTCTTATAACCACTTTTCCTTGCCTCTTAAGTATTGTTGAAGTGCCGTTTTGCTCGTTTTTCACCTATGCATGACTATTGCTAAAGTGCTACCTTGCCTAACCTGTTCACCATCCACTTGGGAAGTGTTGCTAGAGTGTTTAAGAGGTTAACTCTGTATAACTTGTACTTTCCCTCCCTTTTGAGAAATTGTTAGAGTGCCATTTCTGCTTAGTTTACACTATGCCATTTTGCTCAGTTTTCACTCTGACTCAAATTTATCTACAATTTAAACAGGGAGTTGTGTATACTTTTCTTGACTATTTTAACTTGCTTTAATAATTGTGATTGATGTGTTGAACTAGAAGTGTGTAAAATAAATATATATATTCTTTTTAATACAAAGCTTTGGTCAGTGTTTCCTTGTACCATAGTATTGTAGTCCTATTGTGTAAACCCTGAATACTGCTCATCTCTCTCTTGAGATAAGTCTTCACTGCTTAGCCACAGTTACCAACTAAATCTTTGTGGTGCAGACTGATACCAAAGTGGATTTATTGCCTATACATACTTAATCTTCTGTAGTGCTTGGCAAGGGAACTACACAGGATTCTGCCTAACAAGTGGCATTCTGGTCCAAGAAGTTCTCAACAGCTGAATTGAGCTATAGCATCACAGACAAGGAATTACTGGCAATAAAGCACGCCGTCAAAGAATGGAGACACCACTTGTTAGGGGCCCGATATACAGTTACTTTCTTAACAGATCATTGAAACCTGCAATATTTGCACGATGCCAAGGCTCAATCATCACGACAACTCTGTTGGGCGTTAATTTTTGTAGAATACGATTTTGTTATCACATACCGCCCAGGGGTACGTAATGGCAAAGGAGATGCCCTGTCAAGGATTGGAGAAAAGGAAGAGATTCAAAGCACCACAGAACCTGTAAACATAGTCCCAGAAGAAAAGATGCTGGGGAGACACTTAATCCCCGAAGAAGGCTTAAAAGCACACATTCTACTTCACTTAAACACATCTGAATTAGAGGCTTGGGAATCAAAAGGACCGAAGTTTAGTCTTTAAGAAGGTCTACATTATTTCCAGGGTCGACTTTTCCTACCACATCTGGAGTTACAAAAGAAAGTTATGGCAGATTACCATGGAGCACCCTTGGAGGGTCACCAGCAGGACCACTGCAACAGTTGCCCGTCCCACCAGCGCCATGGCATACCATTTCGAAGGGATTGTGTCCTCCAACGTATTCCTTATCTTTGATAATTCGTCTCCAGCTTGCTGGCCTCGGAAATGTTTTCTCTGTAGAAGGTGCTGCGTGTCAACGTCCGCTGAGTCGATGTCCCTCGACAGCCACCGTATCGGCGCCGACGTCGCCATGCCCATAAATAGCCACGCGCGGCGTCCGTTGCTCAGTTCCGTTTTTCCGCGCTTCGTGGGGCCTCGGAATATCGTTGCTCAGTTCAGTCAGATAAACCTTCTACATTTACTCGAATATACCAACTCGTTCTCGATGGCTTCTTCATCGGAACCGACAACGCCGCGATCCGGCTTCAAAAAATGTTGAGACTGCGGTAAAAAAAATTCGATAACGGATCCACATAGGATCTGCTTGTGGTGCTTGGGAGCCGAGCACCATTGTTCAGAGTGTGAGGACTGCATGTCCATGACGGCGAAAGCCTTGAAGGAGCGCAAGGGGAAGCTCGAGGGTAAGTCAGTCAAAACCTCCTCGAAAGTTTGTTCGGCTGAGTCGAGGCATTCGTCTCCTCGCCGTCGAAAGCATTCCCATTCTAGATCTCGAAGTAGCTCCCACCATTCGTCGAGATCGAGACACTCAAAGAAGAGACGTCGAAGATCCCCTTCCTCATCATCTTCTGTTTCCCCAGAAAGGGTCTCCTGCCCCACAAAACACAGCTCTCAGGCTGAGTGGGAGGAATTCAGGAAGAAAATGCTAAGCGTCTCCGAGAAAGCGGCCTCGACCCCCTCGAAGACAGCTGAGGGTGATACCCCGGGTGAAAAACCCCAAAAATCGAAACGCAGCGAGTCGGCGAAAGATACCAACCGAGAGCGCCACGGGCCATCTTCGCCGTCGTCGAAGATCCCTTCGCCGCATGAATCGGCGCCATCGACACCGTTGTCGAAGGGTTCTTCGACGCATCGGTCGATCGACTCAACGCCATCGCCGACATCAACGCCGATGAAAGAGAAAACCACGGCTACTTCACAGCCAATGGTGATACCAAGAGCCTCCGGCACGACGCAGAGACCGTCGTCGACATCCACGAGTAGGATCCTGATCCTCTAGAGTTCTTCGAGGCCTCTTCCAGTTTTCTCGACGCCGTTCTCGGTGCCTTCGAAGCCTGTCACATCGGCGTCGACGACATCGACGTTTTCTCACCCAATAATGACGAGTTTGGCACCTTTTGTCTTAGAAATGGGTTTTACACCATTTCTGAGGTCAGAGTACCCCGGATTATCTTCAATCTATGAAGAAGGGGAGGATTCTGACCAGGAAACCTTCGGGTTGGAGAGGACCACACTACCTGTTTCAGAGGATTTCACCTCTGAGGAAAGAAGGTTGAAAGACCTACAGGAGTCATTACATGAGGCAAGTAGGCTGGACACTTCCCCAGAAGTGGAATTTGTTAAACCAGACCCAGGGGAACATGCCGAAACACCCTATAGAACCCTGATGGCAAGGATTATTGAATTTATGGGTTGGTCTGCGCCTTCACCTGTTTTCCAACAGGATGACCTGACAGACATGTTAGACAAAGGTCCACAGGAGGATCCTGTGGTCCCCTTCCATGCAGCCTTACAAAGAAAGATATCATATAATTGGGAAACTCCTGAAGTTATCCCTGCAGTCAATAAAAGATCGTCAGCCAAGTATAGGGTAGCTGCGGCTGACCCTGAATACTTATCAAAACACCCGACTCCAGAGAGCCTGGTGGTTCAAGCGGCATCTTCATCAAGCAGCAGGTCCGCTTACCCTACTGTCCCACAGGATAGAGATGACAAGAGATACGATTCTATGGCAAAAAAAGTCTTTTCTGCTTGTAGTATGGCGTTGAAGTCCATCAACGCCACCTGTACGCTCATCAGGTTCAGTCACACACTGTGGGAGTATGCTTCATCAGCGGCTGACTGCATACCCGAAGGAGAGGAAAGGGGAGCCTTCCTTAACATTATTAAAGATGGCAAAGGTGCCATGTGCCAGCCCCTTCAAACTGGCATTGATTCCGCTGACAGTATCAGCAGGGCCATGGCGGCAAGGACGACAATCCGCAGGCATGCGTGGTTGCGAAAGTCTGGCTTTGCTCCAGATGTACAGGCCAGACTTTTGAATATGCCCTTTGACGGCTCGTCTTTATTCTGTAAAAAGGCTGATGACAGTCTGGAAAAGTTGCAGACATCTAAAGCAGCGGCAAAATCGTTAGGAGCTGCAGTCCGCCAAACTCCTTTTCGCCCCTCCAGGAACCTCTGGAAAGTCCTTTCTCTACTATTCCGCATTCGGGAAAGGCAGACGACAGCCGGCTTAAAGAGGCCAAAGGAGATCCACCCGAGATGGACGGGTCAAAAGTACTAAAGCCGCAGCAGCAGCAGGTGCCTCTCTACCCTCGGTATCTGCATCAGCCGCCCCCAAACCACTCTGAGGTCTTTCCACACAAAACACCTGTAGGGGGCAGGTTAACTCGCCATCTGACGGAATGGCAGGCTATAACGTCAGATGCTTGGGCATTGGAGACAGTTTCCCAGGGTTACTGCCTACCCTTTCTACACATCCTTCAGAGTCATCCACCGGGGCACAGCTCTCTAAAAGTTCCAGATCCGCTCCTCTTGCAGGAAATTATAGACCTGCTAGAGAAAGGTGCCATAGAACCGGGACCTGTAGCGGACAGGAACAAGGGCTGGTACTCCCCCTACTTTCTCATACCAAAGAAGGACGGAGGACTGAGACCCATCCTGGACTTACGAGAATTGAACAAGTTCCTCAGGAAGGACAAGTTCAAGATGGTAACTCTCTCTCAGATCCTTCAGGCCCTCCAGCTCCAGGACTGGCTGGTATCTCTGGACCTTCATGATGCTTATTTCCATGTGCCAATCCATCTCAAACACAGGAAATACCTGAGGTTCGCAATTGGCGACTCTCATTATCAATTTCGAGTTCTGCCATTTGGGCTGACCTCCGCCCCGAGGATCTTCACCAAGCTAATGTCGGTAGTGGCTGCGAGTCTAAGGAGGGAAGGGATCCAGGTCTACCCCTACCTGGACGATTGGCTGATCAGGGCTATATCTTCGGAACAAGCTCAGATCCAGCTAGATTATGTCTGCCACTTCCTTCACAAACTGGGCTTCTCCCTCAATTTAAAGAAGTCGCAGATGATACCATCACAGAGACTCCAGTTCATTGGAGCGGTCCTGGACACTTCCCTGGGAAAAGCCTCGCCACCAGAGTTGAGGGCTCAAGATATTCTGCAGATGGTCAACAAGTTCCAAAATGCCCAACCTCTCCCAGCCTTCGACTTTTTGAGGTTGCTAGGCCTCATGGCATCCTGCATCTTCCTTGTGCCAGAGGCTCACCTGAGAATTAGATCTCTTCAGTGGGCACTGAGAACTCAGTAGTCGCAATTCTCAGGGAGAATGACAGATCTCCTCCGGATTCCGGACAAGGTAGTTCACGACCTTCAATGGTGGGCCTATCCAGAGAACATCTTGAAAGGAGAACTGTTTTGGCAACCATGGCCGGAGATAACAGTAGTCACAGACGCCTCACTCACGGGGTGGGGAGCCCATGCCAACGACTTGACCATCAGCGGTCGTTGGTCTCCATCGGAGTCCAGACTACATATCGACCTATTAGAGCTGAGAGCGATCAGACTAGCGCTGAAAGCTTTCCTGCCATCAGTACAGGGGAGAAATGTCCTGATAATGATGGACAACACGGTGGCGATGCACTACCTCAACAAAAGAGGCGGCGTAGGGTCACTGCCACTGTGCAGAGAGGCAATGCAGCTCTGGTTTTGGGCAATTCAGGAAGGAATCTCTCTATCGGCAGTCCACCTAGCTGGAGAGAAGAACTTGACAGCGGACGCTCTGAGCAGGCAAAGCACAGTCTCCCACGAGTGGGAGCTAGCTCAGGAAGTCCTTCAAGAGATCTTCGCCCTTTGGGGAACCCCTCAGGTGGATCTGTTCGCCACAAGCACCAACAGGAAGTGCGATCTGTTCTGTTCAAGGGAATTTCCCCCGAGAGGAGCTCTAGGAGACGCGTTCGTAGTGGACTGGGAGTTCCCACTCCTTTACGCGTTTCCACCAGTCACTGTTAATCCTCAAATGATCAGGAGGTTGAGAAGATTCCGGAAAACCATGATCCTAATTGCCCCGGACTGGGCCAGGAGAACGTGGTACCCGGACCTTCTAGATATGTCCATCTGCCCTCCAATCCGTCTTCCACTCAAAGAGAATCTTCTCTCGCAGAAGGGAGGTCAGGTTCTCCATCCAGACATCAGAACCCTCAACCTTTACGCTTGGCTTCTGAAAGGGTGAGGTACAAGGATTGGGACCACCCTGATGACGTCATGGAGGTGTTTCTTTCGGCCAGCAACAAAGTCTTTATACCGCTGCCATTGGAAAACGTTTTGCAGCTAGTGTAGAGAAGGGAATATCGACCCTTTTTCATGTGGTACACCAACAGTGTTATCGTTTCTACTCTACTTGGCAAACTCAGGCCTTCAAGTTGGCACTGTAAAAGGCTATCTCGCAGCGCTTTCAATCTTCAAGCGCACTGCGGAGGAACCATTGTATTTCAAACTACCTCTTGTAATACAATTTCTCAAGGGATTAACTAATGTTTATCCTCCAAGACCATTCCAAGTTCCCTTATGGGACTTAAATTTAGTCTTAAACTTCCTAATGGGTACTCCATTCGAACCACTCCACTCTTGCTCGCTGAGATTTCTCACACTTAAAACTGTCCTATTGGTGGCACTAACATCTGCTAGGAGGGTGAGTGAGCTACAAGTTCTCTTGTAAACCCCGCCATACAATTTTCCATAAGGACAAAGTTGTCCTACAGGTGAAGCCTAATTTCCTCCCAAAGGTGGTTTCTGAATTTCATATTACTCAGAAAATTACCTTACCTTTGTTCTACCCTCCTCCCCATCCGGGGAAAGAGGAAGAAAGGCTACATGGGCTGGACCCAAGGCGAGCTCTGAGCTTTTACATCAGCAGACTGGCTAGGATTAGGCAAGCAGACCAACTGTTTGTAGGATACTCTGGTCACAAGTTGGGACTACCCATAACAAAACAGACCATTTCCAGGTGGATTATTTTGGCCATTCTGGAATGTTACAAACTGGCAGGGAAAGAGCCACCCCAAAATCTTAGAGCTCATTCAACCAGGGGTATCGCAGCCTCTTCGGCTCTCCAAAGAGGGGTACCGGTCCGAGACATATGTGCGGCTGCCACATGGTCGTCCGCACATACGTTCACAAAATTTTACAACCTGGATTCCTCCGCTAGTCAAGAGACCAGATTTGGAAAAGCCGTATTACATGCGGTTCATTCCTAAAAGGGATGCATGACATTATTACTCCCACCTCCAATTACATGCCACTGCTGTGGGAGTCTTATCAAAGATGAGGAATACGTCGGAGGACACAATCCCTTCGAAGAACAAGTTACTTCTTACCTTGTAACGTTCTTTCGATGGGATGTTCCTCCGACGTATTCCTTATCGCCCCTCCCATCCATCCCCGCAGTAATACTTCCCTTGTGGTTGCAGCTTACGCTCCTTCAAGGTCAATAACCAATTCAGGCATGACTTATCTTATGCTACAAAACAGAACTGAGCAACGGACACCTCGCGTGGCTATTTATGGGCATGGTGACGCCGGCGCCAATACGGTGGCTGTCAAGGGACATCGACTCGGCGGACGTCGACGCGCAGCGCCCTCTACAGAGAAAACATTTCCGAGGCCAGCAAGCTGGAGATGAATTATCAAAGATAAGGAATACGTCGGAGGAACATCCCATCGAAAGAACGTTACAAGGTAAGAAGTAACTTGTTCTTCTATGGATTTTATTACGGAACTTCCTCCTTGTCAAGGATATAACACTATTTTAGTGGCGGTGGACTTAATTCTCCAAGATGGCGCATTTCATAGCCCTAAAGGGACGCCCAACTTCCGCAGTCTTAGCAAAGGTCTTCCTGGAACAAATTGCGCGTCTTCATGGATTTCGATCTACTGTGATCTCAGATAAGGAAAGCCAATTTGTATCCCAATTCTGGAGAAAATTGTGTGAATTGGCCAATATTGAAGTGCGCCTATCTACCAGCCACCACCCACAGACTGACGGTCAAACGGAAAGAACCAATCAGACCCTTGAACAATATCTTCGATGTCTCCTTCATCAGATAGATTGTTCTTGGGTAGATGTCCTTTGGATCGCAGAGTATGCTTATAATAACTCGGAACACACTTCCACGGGCTATACTCCCTTCTACACTCTGAATGGTTTACATCCTCGGTGTTAGGCAGAATTACATGCAGTAATCTTTGGGAACACTACACACAATTAAGACTACAGGTGTAAACACAATCTCACCTTTGGTACAAGCCTGTACTACACAGTTATGTGGTAGCAGTGCTGAGCAGCCAGACTTATCTCAAGAGTAATGTGAGCAGTACAAGATGTTACACAAAGGACTTGCAATCACAGTAGTTCAAACACTATTCAAGGTTTCTTGGTAAAAGAATATACATTTATTTTGTGGGATGTTTTCATCCACGCATCCAAGCCCTACCACATCAATGTGCATTACTGACATGGGAAACATCATAATGGCCGCCGAAAAGCATGCTGCCCGCCAGAGATCATCCAATAATGCGCAGTGAAAACCTGACAGATAGGCCACCATCCACCTTTGCCTCTGTCAGTGTTAAGACAGGAGACCATTGCCAGCCCCATCCTTTGGCTGCCCACAGAGCAAAATCAGTGCAAAGGAATATAGTGATGGTCAAAATCTGTTTTAATTTATGTCAAAAATTGCCAAAATCATGGCTCACAGAACCACTAAAAAGGTCCCACCTCCTTGTTGGGGGGGGGGGTCAACATTATTCTCCCGCAAGAATCTACATGAATCTGAGGTCCACAGAAGTGCACCTATATTTGAACAAAGTATCATTTGAGGACTGCTTACTGGTAAGGCAGTTGTCACAAATGGCTGCAATACCGGTGCTTGACACTAACCGGCGTCAGCGATCTAAATTCTGATAGGAGACTTGTATTTCAGAAGCTAAACAGCATCCTAAGTTAGCTGAGACTTCAAAAGGCTTGCTGGTCAATGAGAATTCTTAACACCTACTCTTCCCAGGTCCTACACCAACAGCAAAGGATATCACAGGGTCCTGTTGATTAAAAGGGGAGGAGAGTTTCCCTGCAGCCTGGAGGAAAGAGACAATGGATCGCTTCAGCTGAATAGAATATGCTGATTTTGGATGTGAACTGTCAACATTGCTCTGGGGAAGGCAAGGCAAGACAAGCCAAGTTCCCGGGGGCGGGGGCAAACAAATGGGTGTACTGAATTGAGAGCAAATGTATGTTTTTATTAAATTGCTTATAAAATATTGTATCAAGCTGACAGAAATGTACAATTTGGGGATTCTTAATATGAAAATTTCACTCACAATTTGAGACTAAGCTGGACGTTGTGTGATGTTCTGAGACCGAACTCCACGATTTATTAATATTGCAGACACTGTGGTTATATCAGAAAAATGAAAACTTACTTTAATATGCACAGAGAGGGGGTGTGCCTCTGTGGAAGATTTGATGAAAAACCAATATGGCGAAACCCACTAAAAGCGCAAAATGTCATTTCGGAACCCAAGCTCTTAGAAAGATCAGGGTTGAACAGAGACCTGTCTTAATGAATCTGTGTATCTGGGAAACCTGTTTGTTATGAAAAATTCATTTTCTAAGTGAAACCAAAGGGGCGTTTCTTCAGTAGATTGTAAAATAGTAGCATCACTCTGACTCACAGCTCAGTTCTCCAGTCAGGCGACAGAGAATCCTCTAACCTATCAGGATCCTTATAGTTTTTCCGCAATCGCGATCGACACACTCGGAAAAAGTGCCGCAAATTGCAATTTGACTCAATTTCACCACTTGTAAAAAAAATAGCTGCTTCTTGCTTTGCACTGCTGAAATTTGTTTTCAATCTGATAATCATTCCTGAATCATTGCTAGTGTTGACCTGAACTAATTCAAAGTAGCTGTCACCTACCCTGAATCTCCTATAGGGAATTAAAATCATTTTAGCGTATTTTTCACTTCATTGCAAATCACATGTAAAAGTATTTGGCCTGTGTTTTAAAATCATCCCTGTTTCTCTAAGCTTGCTGGGGCAAACGGGAACTGAACTGCTTCTGATTGTATTCCTGAAAACCTGTGTGCCCTTATTTCCATCTCTTCATATTGCATAGGGGGGGGAGTGAGGAAAAAGTGATCAGATTATCTCTTGTTGAAACCATGTCCAGTTTATTCTGTGCTGCATTCTTTCCATCATTGCTTTTCCTTGAAACCATACAAAGTATTCTCTGTTACCTTATCCTTTCTATACCAACTCCTAAGTAATTAAAGAAGTGTGCTAGTGTAATATTATCCAATGTTGATCACTGTTATATTCATAAGTGTGCTATCAAATATTAATTTATTCATAAAAGTGTGATATATATATATATATTTAATTTTTCAAATAAATCTTTTAATTTGCAAAACAAACCTACTTCTTGGCTCAGTGAGGTCAGGGGGATTCAAAGAGAGGGGTGTTATGTAAGGGTTCATCACTCAGATTTATGAACTTGTCATAAAAATATATAAATAAGGGCTTCCATTGGGCATCCCAGACTAGGCATTGACTTAGTTGGAGTGCTGAATCGAAGTCACTTACAATTTACACAGTCATTTGGAAATCATGCCACTAGTAAGAAAGCAGCTCAATATCACACTCTAATACGCTACAGTACGCAACCAATTTGTTTCTGAACAAGTTAAGCTCCCCTGAAGTGGGAGTAAAATGGCACTTCAGTTACTTTCAAAAGGGGTAGAAAAACGAGGTTAAAAGAATTAAAAGCACAATTACTTTCAGAGGCAGTGCAAATAGTGTCGGTTCACTACAACCAGCAATTCAATTCAATAGGCCTGGGCCAAAGTCAATGGTTCAGAGTCTTGGATAGGATAGCACATTTCTGGCAGTAAACGGTTAAGTCTTTGCCAATGTTCGAGGAAGTAGTTTGCCAGAAAAAGTTATATGTCGGTTTAGGAGCGAACAAGGCCCCAAAGTTGGGAAAGTTTCACAAACTTTCACCGCGGCAGAAAGGATTTCCACACCGTATTTGCACAGTACCTTAATGATGAAGAAAAGCTGTAGCTGAGGCAGTTGTTCCTGGCAGTTCCTGTAGATCTCGCTGTTCCTGAGCTTCAGTCGTGGGGACAAGGAGGACGTCGGGAGGTTCCTGCACTGCCCAGGGAAGAGGCCACAAGCTTGGCTAAACGTCGGTTTTAAGGTTTGAGTGCCTTAAAGTCCACAAACTGGTATCTTTCTCACTGGCTATCCGGTTTTCAACAGCACTCTGAAGAAAATTCGATCAATATGGAGACGGTGTCCAGGTGGCTTACGAGTTGGTTGTTCCCACAGCACAAGGGAAGAAGTCGTCTTTGAAGGAGCTTCTCTGTCGATGGAGTTTCAGGCAATTCGGACCTGCAGCAGGGCTTAACCGGGCAAACCAATGGTCCAGGAATTGCAGCAGTCGACTTCAGCTCGTCTTTGGTTCTTTCGTTCCAGTGGTCGAATCTGCCTTTCAGTCCTGGATACTCGCCTTTTAAACAGTTTCTACCATTCATTCCAGCATAGCTGTCACTCACCCAGCAGGGTGGCTGTCCTTGCCGGACAGTCAGCCAGCCAATCGCACCAGAGTGCATTCAGGTCTCCTAGGAGACTAAGCAGAGGGAGTTTCGGGCACCTCCCTCACATCCTGTCCACCCCAGACACTCAGGTGCCAGAGGAGGGCTTCAGCACTGAAGCCTGTCAAAGGGCATCAAACAAAGGGACCAAACCTGGTTTGGCATGCAGAGTTAAACACAAGAAGGACCTTTCCTAAAAGAAACGGCGAAAAAAAGATGACTGGAGTCTGACGGGTCATGGGCGCCATATTGAAAAACATGGCTGACCCGATTTTTAGCTACTGGTGTTCGCGGTCGGGTGAAATCATGGTAATTTGTTCTAAAACCACTGCCACCAGCCATTTCAAGAGGAAAGGGTGACTGTTATATGAGTGTTTCCACACAGAGGATGCTAAGCAACCCCTCCAGCACTCTATAGGATGATAGTGTGTGCTGGGTCTATGAATTTAAAAGGACTAGCAAAGTCAATTTAACTTCACATGCTTTGGGAGACAGTAGGTAGTCCCATAGAAGGTATTTAAACCTTGGGGAGTCTGAACGACACCCCTGTGCCACTGCACTGAAGGTGCTGTGTGACACATAAGAAAAAGATGATGCCTATGGAGGTGTTTAAAACTCCATATCCAAAGAACACAAAAGTAAAACACACATCAAAATAGTGGGGGAAAAAGGCTCTCACTCTTTCCAGGCGCTCTTTCCAGGTAACAATTAAAATCCTATAAATCCAGCAAAGTTGCTGGGGGTCTCAGAATGTAGGGGAAATAAGCACATTCTTGAGAGATCTCCCTAACACTCGGACCTCCACTTTCGATCCCACTGAGTCTTTAGAGATGCCAGCAGTACAGAGTCTCCATGACAACATTACCAGAGTACAGGAAGAAGTTTTACGACATTTGGCTACAGCAATGGAGGATCAAAATAAATGTGCAAATAGACTTCGAGAGTCACCAGAGTACAAGGTGGGAGACGAGGTTTGGTTGTCTTCCAAGAACATGGCACTCAAAGGCCCACGTAAATTCCAACCAAGATTCATAGGCCCATTTCCAGTAGAGACTATTGTTAATCCGGCAGCAGTAAGACTGAAGTTACCCCATCACATGCAAATTCACCCAGTTTTTCATGTCTCTCTGATCAAACCATTGAATCCAGGGACCAGATTACAGCCATCACCAAAACCCCAAGTGGTCAAAGGTGAACTAGAATTCATAGTAATAGACATTTTAGACTCTAAGGTGGTTAAAAAGAAATTGTTCTACCTGATAGATTGGAAAGGTTTTGGCCCACAGGATAGGACTTGGGAACCTAGCTCCAACATTCATGCCCCCAGACTACTCCAAAAGTTTCATCAAAATCATTCGACTAAGCCAGGACTGGAGGGTTCATCCTTGGGAGGGGAGGGGTTTTGGGGGGGCACGGAGGGAGAGTTCTTGGGGGAGGGGCAGGGGGGAAACTGTCATGATCCCAGCACAGAAATACAGATCCCATTCAGAAATACTTGAGAGGTAGGGAACATCATTTCTATCAGTGGGTCAACAGTGGCTTCAAGCCTGGCGCAAGAGGCATTTGCCTCACTCTTAGCATTGTACCATAGGCTCATTACACTTACATTATCGTCTCTATCTTCAACAAGGCCGCCGCTTATCCCTCAAGGTAACTCACAGTGCATTCTACACCTGTAGCAGAGGGGGCTACTTAAGCCCTGCATCCGCCGAAGCTCTCGCTTCGTGTCTTCTCCGTTGACAGTGGGGAACGCTTCCAGCGATCTCCTGACAGAACGTGGCAACAGAAGAAAAACGAATCAAAGATATTAGTTCCATAGCAAAATCAACAGAATAGTAGAAATACTGTAAAGACTTACCAAACCAAAGTATTCCAGGAATTTTCTGCAGTAATATTCGAAGTCCCTGCATCTCCTGTCAGAAGCTCCGTCGCAGCCGCAGCATTTCTTCTCTCAGCAGCCTTTTGACCGCTGTCGCAGCATACTCATCCGAATGTTTCCACAGCAGTTCCCTGCATCGTCCGAAGGTATTTTCTTCCATAGTTTCTCCGAAGACCTGCAAAAAAAAGGTATTTAATGAATGAATTAATGAACTTGTTAAAAGTAAGAAGAAGTTTCATACATGCTTATCTGAAGTCTCAGCAAGGTCCTTTCTTCGCTTATTTTTACTGCACCGTTTCTGAAGGTAGCTATTACTCCGTTGCTTTTTGACGAACTGACATAATTAAATATTCCCTTAAAAACTAGTATAGCTGCAGCCTTACCACAGCCTAAGCACTTTATTAGGGAACCACGAACCTGCAAAGGATAAAAGGAAATTTTAGCAAGAGATCTCTCCAACGTAGGGACCATTTCTAATTTGATGAATTAAAAAACATTATTATTCTTACCATGAGACTTTCTTTTGATACTTTAAAAGAAGTTTTGGACGCTATACAGATAAAAGGCTTTCAACACCATTTCCCCCTCAGAATAAGTCACCTTCCCAACGCGCCCGTGTAGAATACAGGATGGAGAGCTCCACAACACAAAAGCACAGGTGAGAAGGGAGGGTCATTTTCAAAGTACACTGCATCACAGTTATCGGTTTGTGAATGGGAATTACAATAGTGGCTTTGTTATAATTGTTGTTTCCACAGAACTAGTGCCCAGACCACAGGTCCTCAGCTGAAAAGGCATTACGCTCCCACAGGGACTTAAGGTAAGCGTTACATAAACACAAAAGAACGGCTCTGTTTCAACCCCAGACAAACGGAATGGAAGAAAGGGTGAATCGGTGTATCATCGATGTGTGGGGGTAAAAGGCAAAGATAAGAAAATGGGAATAAGAGAACGATTATATGCTTTGCAATTGGCGCCTCGCAGTGAAACAGGTGTTAGTGCATTTGAATTAATGAGAGGTAGGAAACCCAATACCATGGTGTTGCCCCCGTGGTTGGGGAGAGCAAGGGAATCTGATTGCAGTGTGGAAGAGGTGAGGAACAGAATGAATGAGAGAAAAATTGGTTGGTTGAGGAAGATTAACAAGAATATATCAGAAAGAGTTGTCAGAATTGAAGTTCGAGATTGGGTGCGCTTCAAAAAAGAGATTGTAAAAAGGAAGGGTGACGTATTCTGAGCTGTTATTAGTGACCAAAGTGTTGAGAGGTGCCGTATGGATACAGAATGGACATGTGTGGAATATGTCTAGGATTGTTAAAGTGAGGTTGAATGATAATCGGGAGCATGAGGTGGGAGTGTGGGGTATTGCATTAGGTTTGTGCTTTCTCTTGGTGAGGTGGCCATTTATGTACACTTGTGTATACAAAAAATGCTATTGTTCATTCATCACTAGATGCTGTAGAATGTAAATAGTTATTGTTTATTGGATTGAATGTATCCGCAATGTTGTTAAGTTAGGTCTGTGATGTATTGTTATTAGAAAATAAAGGTGGGAGATATGTTGTGTATTATGCTTTATTGGAAGGTGTGGAATCTCATGGTGGAACACCAGGAATGGGCTCTCTTATAGAATGTGTGAGTCTTCTCAGGCAGTTGGTGAGAAGTTACCTGGATGATGGGTTGGGGTCTTTGTACTTCTTTCTATTTTATAGAATAAAAGGTAAATCCACACCATTCTGTTTCTGCAGTCCCGTCTTTTACCATTTCTGTCCTGGAGAGATACAATCCCTGGGCTTGCGGCCAAGGACAAGTCTTGCAGTCCTGTTTTGGATGAGTTGCAGAGGGCGGAGAGTAGAGGCACGCAGATTTAGAAAGAGGCTGTTGCAGTAGTCCAGCCTAGAGAGAACCAGAGCTCTGGAGACATTGAGCTTCTGGGCGAAGGAGAGGAAGGGAAGAATACCTCTGAGGAGGTGCAGCTGGTAGTGTGACTTCTTAGAGACATCAGAGATGTGAGGAGAGAAGGAAAGTGTGGTGTCAAAGATGACCCCAAGGTTTTTAGTCTCACAGGTGGGAGCAGGGAGAGGGCCAAGAGAGGACAAGAAAGGAGGGAGCAGGTGTGCCGATGAGGAGAATCTCTGTCTTACTGGCATTAAGGCAGAGATCATTGGCGGTACACCACTCCTGGATGGTGGACCGGCAGTCGGAGATGAGAGAAGAAGAGGTGCCGGAAAGGAGCCCAAAAATGAGTTGTCATCTGCATAGCACTGAAAGTTGGGGCATAGAGCGGCAATGCGGTGGGCAAGAAGTGTCAGGTATTGGTTGAAAGGCCAGGGAGAGAGATTGGACCCCTGGGGAACACCACAGGTAGAGATAAAGACAGAGGAGAAGGAGGACCCAAGTTGGACCTGGGAGGGTCGATGAAGGTGGTCAGCCAAGCCAGGGCCTGTACTGTGATACCCAGGTTATCACGGAGACGGTTGAGCAGGATGGCATGGTTGACCGTTTCAAAGGCAGAAGTGAGATCAAGTAAGATGAGGACACAGGGGGTGTTGGAATTGAAGTTGGAGAGCAGGTCTTCATGGATGTTCAGGAGAGCAGTTTCCATGCTTCCGGCAGCTCTGAAGCCAGACTGATGGTCATAGAGACAACCAACAGATTCAGAGTGATGATTAAGCTGAGAGATGGACCGCTTTTCCAGGAGTTCCCCCCAGGAAGGGGGTGATGGAGATTGGACGATAGTTAGCCGGGCAGTAAGGGTCGGCAGAGAGTTTCTTAAGAAGAGAGTGCACAAGGGAGTGCTTCATGGGGGAGGGGAAGACTCCATTGGCGAAGGAGAAATCCGCCAGAACAGGAGCCAGGGTGTCAATGTGGTCCTTGATGGTTTTTGGAGGAACCAGAGGAAGAGCAGGGAGTAGAGTGAGGAGGGGGGTGAGAGGAGGAGAGAGAGGACATGATTTCATGAGTTTTAGAGATGAAATGAGAAGCCAGGGCTGTGCAGAGGGCCTGGGAAGGGACAGGAGAGGTAGAGACTGCAGCAGGATTGGCCAACTCCTTGCAGATCTTAAAGAGTTCGGCCAAGTTGTTAGATGCCGCAGAGATGAAGGCTTGGATGTAGGCTCTCTTCTTGGTGCAGATGGTGAGCCGGTATTGCATTTGGAGCAGGCGGCAGGCCAATTTGTCAGAGGATATACCGGAAGCACGCAATTTCCTCTCAGCCACCCTGCACTTGCGTTTAAGGGTGAGGAGATCTGAGTCGTACCAAGAGTTACTCTTGGCTTTGGGCTTCAAGCGGATCCTCATGACAGGGGCAAGAACATCGAAAGTATCAGATATAGCAGAGAGGAGCATGGAAAGGGCTGTGTCGGGGTGAGTGTCAGCCAAGGGGGGCGGGGGGGAGAAAGTGACATGCGAAAGCCTCAACTGACACACGCTTCATGGGTCGGATAACCGAGAAGGTAGGTGGCAGTGCTGGAGCTGGCTTTGGGTAGAGAGGGTGAGATCAGAAGAAAGTGATCACTCCAGCGGAGAGGCGTGGTGAGGGGTCGAAAGGGAAAGGTCTGAAGAGAGTCGCAGAGGTCACGCAAGAGTCCAGTGGCAGGACCGGAAGCATCCAGGTGGATGTTAAAGTCACCAAGAAGGAGGAGTTGAATGGTTGAGACCAGGAGGGAAGAGGAGAGGTCTGCCCACTCAGAGAGGAAGGACAAGATCTGACCAGGTGGCCGATAGATGGTAGCCACAGTAAGGGAATGGGGGGATTGGGGGGGGGGGGGCTTTCAAAAGAGGAGTAGGCCTGCGTAGGGAAGATAGAGGCAGAAATCCACTCAGGGAAGATCAGGGCTACACCCCCTCCGGTACAGTTGGATCCGGGCGCGGAGAGGATCTTATTGCCATGGGGGAGGAGAGTGTCAAAGCTTGTGACGGAGCTGGCTGTGAACCATATCTCGGTGAGACCGAGTACATCAAGGTCAAGTTTCTCCAGGAGGCGGCAGATGTCAGAGGAGTGTTTGACAGCTGGGCAAGAGTTTAGAGTGGCAATATGGAGAAGGTTCCCATCCTTGAAAGACCTCTGGGGAGGGGTACAAATCAGAGGTACGCCTTGTGGAGGTGTAGAAGAACCCAGAGGGGGAGCAGAAGAGGGAAGTCTTGGGGAGAATTCTCATAAATGCGCAAATTCCCTTCAACTTAGAAACCCCCAGAAACCTTTCTGGATTTTGAGGACTTTATTTCTTTTCCTGCAAAGAGTGTGAGCCATTTTTCCCACTCTTTCATGTATCTTGATGTGTGTTTTACACTTGTGTTCTTTGATTATGGAGTTTTAGATAACTCCATAGGCATCATCCTTTCATGTGTTACACAGCACCCTTAGTGCAGTGACACAGGGATGTCTTTTAGACTTCCCAAAGGTTTAAATACCTTCTATGGGATAAACTACTGTTTCCCAGAGAATGTAAAGTGAAATTGACGTTACTAGTCTTTCCAAATTCCTAGACCCAGCACACACCATCTTAGAATGGAGTGCTGGAGGGGGTTACATAGTATCCCCTGTGTCTAAATACTCATGTAGCAGTCAAATGCTACCCTTTCCTATTGAAAAGGCTGGTGGCAGTGGTTTTTCAACGAACTACCATGATTTTTCCCGACCGCGAACACCGGTAGCTAAAAATCATGGGAGCCATGTTGTTCAAGATGGCGCCTTAAGCCTCTTTGTTTAAACAGGTCCCAGTCTTCTTTTTTCGCCGTTTCTTTTTGGAAAGGTCCTTCTAGTGTTTGTCTCTGCGCGCCAAACCAGGTTTGGCCCCTTTGTTCACATGCCTTTGGTGGACTTCAGGACTGAAGACCGCCTCTGGCGTCTGAGTGTCTGAGGTTGGCAGGAAGTGAGAGAGGTGCCCGAAACTCCCTATGCTTAGTCTCCTAGGAGACCCAAATGCACTCTGGCGTGATTGGCTGGCTGGCTGACTGTCCGGCAAGGACAGCCACCCTGCTGGGTGAGTGACAGCTAGGCTGGGATGAAAGGAAGAAAACTGTTTAAAAGGCGAGTCTCTGGAACTGAAAAGCAGAGGCGACCACTAGAACGAAAGAACCGAAGTAGAGCTGGAAGAGGACAGCTGCTGCAACTCCTGGGCCGTTGGTTTGCCCAATGAAGCCCTTTTCCTTTTTTTTGTGTATTTGTCATTGGCAACTTACAGTGTAACGAACCTTATTCACTCAAATTCACTATTTGTAGATGCCAATACAGTCTTAGATCTCTCAAAAAAGTCGGGGCATAAATTAGTTTTCTGTCCTCTCCAGTGAACATCATCAACGCCCAATCGTCACCATTCAATGATGGGTGCTTTCCAAGAATTGGAAGCCAGGTGTATAGATCTTTGATAACGAATGGCTTTGCAAAACAAGACGAGATGTTTTAATGTTTCATCCTTTAGCTTGCAGAATCTACACATTAGATCTTTGTTGCAATTTTTTGCCCATGTACTTAGTTTGTCTTTACTTTTGAACGCATTTAATCGGAATTCCAAGACCAGAGCTCTGCGATGTGGTTCTGGAAAAATGTCCATGAATTTTGAACACTCATTTGGAGCTCTTGCCTCACATGGCACATCTTTCATCAGTCTTTGTTTAGATCTTTGATCTTCAGTGCAGTACCAGTCATGTTTCCACAGTTTTATTTTAACCAGATCTGGATTACAGTGCAACGTTGATATCTCAATTCCCAAATCCTTGAGGAGCTCCTCACACTGTCGAGAACATAAGGTCGATATACTTTTTGTATTGTCCATGGCCAAGATTATGAAGAATTTGAAATTGAGGGACAACAGCTTCCATTGCTGTTTTTCGAAAGAGGGCTAATGTGTTCCAGCAGACACGTGCATTAATGGATGTGAGCCCCAGTTCATATCTTATGCACACTGTTGTTGTACCCTTTGGGATCTGTAAGACCCTCGTCCAACAATGTTGCCCACAATTCTTGAGTACATCCCAGGGCGCACTCTGCACCAAATATCAGGGCTGTAATGACTTTTTGATTATAGAAATTAATCACAGGTTTGGAGGAGAATTTCCCATATTTTCTGTTGACTATAGATGCTTGACATGCAAGTTGGCTGCATTTGATTTTTGCTGTTTCCGCCCAAGGAGCATCATCGATATGGGAACTTATTTTCATTCCCAAGTATCTAGTATTTGGTACTATATTCAGAACTTCCCTCTCAAGGCTCCAGGTGAACCCTTTTCCATTTTTCCTTTTAGCAGTTCTTAGATTTTGAAGGACCAATATCTGGCACTTTTTCCCATTGAAGTGTAGACCATTCTCTGTTGCGTATGTCTCTACAGCATCTTTCTTTCTCTGTAGTCCAATCGGAGTCATGTCGGGTAGGATCAGATCATCGGCATTATAATAGCCAATTCACAGAAGTTTGTGCACTTTTGGTGGAAAAAGATCTTATCTGATCAAACGTGATACCGATATCTGATAGAAACAAGTTGAAAATGATGGAAGGTAGGGGGCAATCTTGTTTCACTCAACAAGAAGTGTTGATGGCGGCAGAAAGAATGCCAGTTAGATCTAGACGGATTCTAACATTGGTCCTGGTATGTAAAGCTCTTATTGCCGCCAACAGACTTGCAGGACACTTCCATTTTTGCAACTTGAACCACAGCATTTCTCTATCTATGCTATCAAAAGCATGTCAGAAGTCCATAAAGGCAAGATAAACTTTGCCACCAGTTCTTATTGTTTCGATCTGGAGTAGATTTATGATGAGTAGATTTAGGCTGCAGCCAACGCCCTTTACAAAGCCTGATTGTCGCGGATCTATGTGTTGAGAAGTTTTTGCCCATTTTAAAAGATTTTGTTGTAATAAGGTAGCGTACATTTTCCCGAGCACATTCAAAAGTGCTATGGGCCTGTAGTCTTTAGGATTGGCCCTGTTACCTTTTTTAAAAATTGGTACAATAACCGCACTTCTCCAAGATGTTGGTATAGTACATTTGCTGTTGATTCTGTGGAAAAGTTCATCACAAATTTTGGCCCACGCTTTGGGATTTTCTTTTAGTGTGTGATTGGTTAATCCATCGGGCCCTGGAGCCCTTGATGAACTGATCCTTTTGATAATATCAAAGATGTCAGCTTTGTTAAACTCTAGATTCCAATGAGTTAAGATTGGGAAGTCTGGTTCTTTGAAATCACCTTTTTTGCTAAAAGGTTACTATAAAACATTATCCAGTCAGCTTTGGTTAAAGAGTTAATTTGTTGGGCTGATTAAGGTGCGCCCTCAGTGTTAATTATGTTCCTAAAGTCTCGAGAGTTTTTCTTTTCCAATTTTATCTTCATGAATTTTGAGTCCTTTTGTAGCATTAGGGCTTTATGAACTTTTAGCCAGTTCTTATACTTTTGTTTGGCTATTCTTTTTCTTTTAGCTGACTCAACTCCTTGTTCCCTGTGAGCAATTCTAATTTTGCCACACATTTGTCTTCTTAGCTTTAACATTTCCAGATAAAATTTGTGTTTTGATTGAAATGTGCAATTTTCTTTTTTATTTTCCTTGATTCCTTTCTAGGTATTGAATCAATAGATGATCATATTTGTTAGGCAGAAACCTGTGCAGTTCCCTTTGGGAACACTGCAAAAGATTTAAGACTACAGGTGTTAGCAGTAAACCCACTTGGTACCATCCAGATTTACCTGGTAGCTGTGGCTGAGCAGTCAGACTTCCCTCAAGAAGAGTTAGGCCGTATGCAAAGTATACACAATAGGTACTCAGATACAATAATACAAGCAAACACTGACCAGAGCTTTGGTATCAAAGTATATAATTATTTATTTAAAAACACACTGTTTGAAACACTCCAGCACTCTTATTGTAAAACACTCTAAACACAGTTACTATTATAATATATACAACCCTTATTCCTTATCAGGTAAGTCTTAGTTAACACCACTTATTTCCAGACAGAGGTGAGCGCTTAACTATAGATGGCACTCCAATAAGTTCATGAAGAAGGGAGGGAAAAAGACAGAATATGGAAAGATACACCACTCTAAGATTTAGGAACACTTTTAGCAAGGCAGAAGAGCAAAAGTCACTTGTGAGCCAAAGTCCATAGGCTGGGCCCACTCTTAGAGAGAGCAGAGCACAAATGCGCCCAAGATCACACAGTTACACTAGACTTTGAAAGTCTTGTAGAGAGTTCGAAAAGAGTTTAGAGAGGCTCAGAAAAGTTTAGCCACGGTGTCCCAGGCTAACCCAGGTTCGAAAGCCGGGGGCTAAATCTACCCCGTATAGTCGGTGGCAAGGGAAGCCAGGCGGAACACGGTACCTTAAGTGGGAAGGATCCTCCAGTGGTGGCAGTTGTTCCTGGCAGCGAGTGCAAGTCTCGGCGTCGTCCAGGGGAAGAGAAGATCTCGACTTGGAGGAAAGCTGAAGGTCGTTGCACTGCCAGGGAAGAAACCAGCCGCAGAGTTTTCCGGTTAAAGGTATTGCCCTTTATTTCGCGGTCGTGGTAAAACGTGGTATTCCGGTTGCCGGGTTGCTTGGCACAGGCAAGGCAGCCACGAGATGCGTCGGGAAGGCGAAAAGACGGTGAAACTGGTTATCCCCACCAGTCAAAGGAAGAAGACTCTCCGGCGGGAGATCTCCTCTGTCGTTGGGAAAAGTGGTGAGACGGTCCAGCAGGGCTCCACCGGTGGTGTCGTCGTGGCAGGTCGGCTCAGCTTCTCCCTCGTCGGAATCTTGGGTCCTGTGGCGACTTCTGAAGTTCCAGTCCCCAAAGCCCTGCTTTTATGCAGAAAACCCCCATTCACTCAGCCTAGCTGTCACTCAAACATGCTAAGTGGTGAGCCGGCCGGCTCACCACTTGGCCCAATCAGGACAGAGTGCGACGTGAGTTGCCGAGGCAACTCAGTCCAGGGTGCCTAAATCCCCCTCCACCCCTCCTAAGTACCCCAGACAGAGTGGCACCACTTTGGAGGGCTTCTGTGGAGAAGCCCGTCAAAAAGTGGAACAAAGTGCTCGACTTGGGTTGGAGTCACAGAAGAGAACACAAATCCCATTTTAGAACCGAGTTTTGGCAAAAAATACCAACCGGAGAATTAATAATAATTAAATAAACCGGCGGTATGTTCGAGGCTATCGTAATCAAATAAATAAAGATAGTAGCCTCGAAAATGGGGAAATCCCATAGAGAAATATTCGCGGTTGAATATAAAAAGCAGTATCCACTGCCACCAGCCAAAACTCGATCAGGGGGGACGGAGACGTGCCCCCTTGACTAACAGACCCCGGGGCAATCAAATTGCCCCAGCCAGTACATCCACAATATGATGGTTTGTACTGGTTCTGTTCAGAATTTAAGACTAGTAAAGTCAATGGTGACTTTACATGCCCTGTGAGACAGTAGTCAGTCCCAGGGTATGGAGTCTATACTGGGGGGTCACTATGACACCCCTGTGTTACTGCACTGAGGGTGCTGTGTAACACACATCATAAAAACACATGAAGCCCTATGGAGTAAAAGACCCCACAGCCCATTAAACACATCTAGAGTCAAAGGAACACACTCAAATCATGTCCAAGAGTGAGGGTAAAAGAGTCTCCCTCTTGGCAGGAGAAAAAATTAAACCCCAAAAATCCAGCAAAGCTGCTGGGGGACTCACTAGGTTAGGAAATTCAGCCTAAACAGAGAATTCTCCCTAACAATATTCAACCCCTTCTTGTTCCTTATAGTATTTGTTGGCGATTCTATTTTGTAAGTGATTTCAATCCGGCACACACCCAAGTCAACGCCTAGCATGTAGTGCACAACTGAAATCCTTATTTATTTTTGTCTAAAAGTTCTTTATTCTGAACGATATACCACTCATATCACGTCCTTCTCCTGGAACCTCCTCTCCCCCCCCCCCCACACCCCCCGGGTAACACTGAACCAGGAATCAGGATGGTTTGCAAAGTTAAATATTTATGTTTTTACAATTTAATCACACTATGTTTTAATGGGTACACAATAATCACCAACGGGGTGATGTAACACTGAATAATATCTTTAATACACAAGGAGTAGTAGGGAGCCAAACAATGCAGCACAGAAATAATACTTTTGTATGTGTGTTTAGATCAGATAGCACTGTGGTTAGAGGTTCCCCCTGCACACACCTCAACCCCCAATAGGCAATGAAAAGAGATAGGAGGAGAGAGCAGGTATTCAGGAATTGCAGAATCAAACAGAATATCAATCCCACTTTCCCCCCAGCAAACACAAGAGAAAAACAGAATTGACTGTCAAGCTGTCAGAATTGGCTTTTAAAGTTATCTCAGAATGGGCCGGGCAAAAACACCAAATATGGTCATAATTGCTGAAATTGTATGAATTCTTATGGGAGCCGCTTTGGATAGTTGCACACAAACACAAGCTACCAAGAAAAGATTTGAAATCTTAAAATTCAAGTCAGAAGCAATTAAAAGCTGCTTTACACGTGTAAAAATTTCCCAAAACATACATTTGCGGGAAACTTTTAACTGCTCGATTTTCGCAATAACGGGAGCATCGCATTGATTTGGAATGCGGTTTTAGGTGTGATTGATAGGTATGGATGTTAGCTACACGCAGCTATTGAATTGTTGTTTCTATCACGAAAACCGAGGGCGCTATGGACGCTTCAGTGGAGGTCGTTTTTATTCAAGATAGGCGCAAGAAAGGAAACAGGGATGCACTTTTAAAATGACAAATGGTTTGCTTACGCTAGAGGATGACTATGAACAAAACAAATACCCCACAGGAACACAGTCACTTGATCAGAATGACTGCTTGCTAAGGAACTCGCTTTCTTCAGATGAGAAAAGATCAGCGCAGAGATAGTTTTAACAATACTAGTACAGGAGGAAAGATAGGATGAAACTTTATTCCAGTTTGGTAGCTTCAGCCAAGCTTAATTTAATTGGCAACTCGGTTACATTTTTCCTTAGCACAAAACAACTTGTTGTATCAAATCACAACTAAAATTCTCCTTAAAGATTTTAAACCATGGGATCAAAACAATTACAATATGGGTTACTCTCTGTAACAGGCCTCTTAGATTGCAAACATTTGATTTTCAGTTTATCCATGTTAACGTTTAATCAGGCAGGCCCCTGACAGCTGGCATCATATATAGCCCTCTGCTGCACAGAGATGTTTCAGATCCACAGACAGGCCACTTTTGCTGTGGAAATCTCTTTATGCTTTCAGCCTTTCAGGCCATTGTAAGTTCACAATGATTTCTCAAACTAAGTGAATTGTAGCACCCAGCAAGAATTTTGGATATTTGAAAGGTATTCTGTACCGGTATTCTGAAGTTTCAGCAACAAAGAAAAAGGGATTTAAAGCAAGATTTGGGGTTTCATTTAGCAAAGCACTGCTTTTTCCTTCTGTACTCCATTTTCAATTGTTGTGGAGCCGAGTGACATATTTCAGGAGTGAGAGCTTTGTTGCACCACTGACAACATGCGTGGCAGATTGGGCAGCCATCTTTTTGTGCTTTGCAAAGTGTGATTTTCTGGGGTTTTGGCGCGCACAAGGGTTTTGCGGCCATTTTGCTATTTCTGGCACCATCATAACACAGTGATGCCGCATATCAGAGCAAAAAGTGAGTCAATACATGCCACAATTTATTTCCTCATTGTTAAGATGTAGTCTCACTCTATTGGGTTCAACGTTTACACTGAAATCCCAGTGCCTTGTATTGGGATCTTTGTGCTAAGTGATAACCTTATCATATTATGATCACTGCGTTGTCCTGTTATCACCTGCATATCGACTGCTATCTCATGGATGCGATTGGACACAAAACAATAATCAAGGATCGATCTTGAGTCCAATCGACTCCATGTACAGTGAGCCGGTATGTCGCAGCTGAGGTTTCCATTTAGCATTTGCATATTTCTCGAGTAAATTTCAAGATACCATCTAGTTGATATCTAGTTATTCTTTCCTTGATTTGGATGAATGCAGTTGACATTTAAGTCGCTGCAAATTATGATCCGCGCTGAACTCGACTCTGCATATATGTCATCAATCAGTGTTGAAATTTCGTCGATTAAAGTTGTGGTTCCTGCAGTTGTATGGTTCCAGTGTAGATTAATAACATATATGATGTCTTGACTTGACATGCTAATCACAGAGACCTGAATATAAGATGGATTCCACGATCTGATAATTCTGAGACCAGAAACTTTCCTGGCTAATGTTAAAAGCCCGGCCATGGGTCTTCCTTTTGCATTACTCAGAGTGGGCTTAAAGGCTATTTCAAATTTGTCCGATAAGGGACATTCCAGAAGCCATGATTCTTGCACACACATTAAATCGATGTCACAAGCCAATTGTTCTGAAACAAGTGTGAATGTGTTCCAAGAGCCAATCACAAGCGTGCTCCTCTCCTGCGAAGCTTGGCATTATTGGTTGTTCATTTTTGGGGTATTTATTGCCAGGGCCTCGGCTACCCAATGCCAATCATCTGTTGGACCAGTTATGTTTTGTGTACTTTTGACGGTCTGTCCACCACCACTCGATTGGATTCCACAGCCAAATGTTATTTTAATGTGTTCTTTATTCGGCCAGTCCTTAGATGGAGAATCACCCCATGGGAAACTTGCTCTTCCAGCTTCCTTAATCCCCTGTGGGTTCGAATTACCAGCACCAAAGTCATTCCCACGATTAGTTGCCAAGACCATCCTAGGATTCGATTTTGCTTCTTTAACCCTTGTTTTGTTCATAATAAACATCTTTCATTGATTTGCAATTGTTGTCCATAATTTTAAAGATCTCAAATCCCAAGGATATGAGAGTCGGGGTAGCTTCCAGCATAATATTAAATATGATTTTTTAATCTAAATGCAGAATTACCTTATCATTTTGTGACTCCTCTGCAAACTCCACCATTTTCAGATCATTGGATTCAATAGATCTAAGACTAGGCACGTAATGAAGTAGACATAGCACATTATTGCAGTTTAGGATGAGATTATCGCTGTTTACAATGCGATCCAGACCAATTTTTAAGTAGACATGTGGTTTAGTTTCCCCTTTTCTTGACGCTGTCCTATTCTACATAAAGCCCAAAGCCTTCACCTCCTGCCCTGCTTTACGCTGTATCTTTTCATATTTCTTGGGAGGGATTTGTGTATTTGGTCGGCAGTTTGGGCCATTTATAGGACGGGATATTGACCTGACTTCAGCGCCAACCTGATCTGATAAGTTCAGCTTCTCTCCTTTTTCTGGAAATATGTTCCCAGTTGGTTGTACTAGTCATTCCCATCTATCATTGAGGGGCATGAGTGAAGTATTAATATGTGCAGAAGTAATCACTTGAGCCGGTGCCAATGGTTGAATTATTGTGCATGTCCTTCCCAAAGGGACAAATTGGGGAGTATTAATTTCAGCCATTTTCATTGCATTTGGAGGGGCTTCAGGCAACGTAAATTTCTTTGCTTTTAATTGTATTTCTGCATCTTGGTCATTTGGTTCATTTGTAACATCATCATGCACATCATTGGATGCGTTAACACTATTAGACGGCCTGATTGAAGGAGGTGTATCAGCGATGTCAGCTAGATCATATTCGTAGGTGGACATATCCATCAAGTCCACAATATAGCTTCAACAGGGAGTATGGTCTTCTCAATGCAATTAGACTTCCGTTTGTCCTCCTTTTGTCTTTTCTTTTTTTCTAGCACTGCATTGTTATTAGTGTTTACAGTTACGTTTTTGGCTTTGAGGTTACGTAAAAAGTGTTTAGAATTGTTTGAATTGCCTTTCTTTCTTGAGTTTTGTTGATTTTTCGTTTTTTTATGTCCAATTTATTTCCAACTTTGGCCCTTGAATTCATGGAGACTTTACTAAACATTGGGAATGCATCTGTGTTCTTAGCACCTACACCAAGACTGTCGCCCTGGTTTCCATTACGATCACCGACACAGACCACCGGATTTCCAGAGGTGGAAGGTGTCTGAAGATCCAAATTGGCAGAGTTGCCTGGCCCCAGGCTGCTTTCCAGGGCTCTTGAGAAGGAAGATCTCATAGAGAGATCTTTTTCAATCTCTATGAGTGGAACATGGTCCTCTGTTTTAGAGGATGAGCTAGCTAATTTTGAGTCAAACCTTTTTGGGTTGGTCATGCCCAAGCCTAGTGAGTCAGACGTTGACTTTTGATTCACCTTTTTAGGCTCCAAGATCCTGCATACAGCGGTTGTTCGTTCGCTGGAACACTCCGTCAAATTTCCCACAGCAGGCAAACAAAAACAATTGCCTGCAAGTTCGCGTGGGCCTTCTTTGAAAGTACACATTTTATTGTTCAGTTTAGGAAGTGTTTCTAAAGGACCATTCTTTGGTGTTTGGCAGTGCTGCAAAACGTGTGTTTCATGATTAAACAAATCCATCACAGTCAGTTGTTTGTGTTTCAAAAGTGCTAAGGCCTCCTTTGCCACTTCGGCAAATAATTCTTTGTCCATGTTACCATTTTTTCTTTGTTCAGTTAGTGTTCAAAGAGCTGTCAATTCTTTTGTTAATTTCGTTATAGGTACACTTGAATAAATTGTTGTCATTTTCCAGGTTTACAACCTTTGAATTAATTAAGGCAATCATTGTTGTTAAGTCTTTAATATTGTCATTAATTTGTTCGTAGAGTTTGATGAATGGAGACAACAATATCGCTATTGAGGACATTAGAAGTGGTAGCAAGTGTTCCATTAGCTTTCTGAGTGAGTCTGCTCCAGTCTCGTTTTGTTGTGCTCAAGCTCTTAACTTAGGTCTCCTGACTTTTGGGTATGGCCTTTCCATGATGAAGAGTCTGTGGAGGATAAGTCAGAAGTCAAGCAAGACCCATTCCTGCAACCCGCTATTTGGACCTGTCGACGTGGATTAGACTTGTCCTGAGCCTGTGATTGTAAGTGGGGCTATTGTTTTTTTAATTGAGAACAGTCCAAACTGGAGGATGAGCTGGGGGCAATCCTTCTGCGTTTGTACTTGCCTGTCTGCCGTTTTTTGTTAGGTACCTGCTCATTTATTGCTGTTAACCTCTTGCATTGGTCATCAACGCCAGGCTTCTTTTGGCTCATCAGCTCATTGTTTTTACGGATTTTGTTTAATTGCGAAAGATCAAGTAAAAGTTTAACAATTTCTAGGGAATTTCGTCTAGAGCCCTCCAGTCCCATTCGAATTGAGGACTCAGCTGAATTCTCTAGTCAAATGAGGAGGGTGAAAACAAGAATCCTCATCCTCATTTTCCTCAAATCGATCCGGTTCACCTGCATTTCGATCTTGTCGTAGCAGGGGACAGCCTTGCATCAACACTTTGGCAGAGGTGCATGTGTTGGAATTAGCCGTTATGCTTTGTGATGGATAAGATAAATGCCTTTGTCAAGTTCTTCGCTGTGTCACCAGTGTCATCTTGTCTCATTGGGCATTTAAAAGTGTAATTATTCATGCCACTAGACACAACACTAGTCAGGACTCGAGTGGCATGCTCAGCTAAAGCCCGTAGTTTAGGTATTGGTACTGTGGGAGCTGTTTGTTTTTCAACATCATTCGGAATAGAAATGGACTCCTCATGCATACGCTCGCATGCAAACCCTTCTGCTACGGTTCACATAGCAACTGCATTAGTCAGTTCTTCAGAGGTAAATGGTTCAATAGTAGGCAGGTTAGTGGGCTCAGTTTGACGAGGTTGGGGAGGCAGCTCGCCATTAGTTATGCTGGCAGCCTCGCCTCTAGGTGCCACATGGGGATGAAGAGTCGGTTACATGCGCAGTTACTGGCAGGGACACAAGAAACCGGGCTGACAGGGTTACAATATCCCAAATGCAGGTGCAGCTACTGCTGCATACTTGCCGTTGCTTCGGAGTTTCTCCCCACTCACTCAACACCTCGTCAGCCTGCGTCAGTGTACCCACCGCGCCTGCCAAATCCAACATTGTAGGTCTGAATTCTGCATGCCCCTCGTGCTCACGGCGTCTTTGTGCTCTTGTCTTGAATAACAACGCCGGCGTCTGTTGCTGTTGAAGAGACTTCGCCCTTTCATGCATGTTGGACATCACCAAGGGGGTGCTCTCGGCACCCGGATCCTGCGACTCTAGTGACTCCAATGACTCTGCGACCACTCCGCGGTGCAAGTAGATTTTTAAACGTAGAGGGCACGTTCAAAGGAAAGAGCGGAGATACTGCACAACGTCCACAGCTCCCATGACTCTGCAACGACTCCGCAAGGACGACTTCTTCCTTTTGAGTTGGTGGGACCAATCAACTCGTAAGCCACCTGGATACCATTCTCAAGTAAGGTTAGGATTAACCAGGGAGAGGGATACCAGCTTGTGCGCTTTAATCTACAGCTACTGGAACTGAAGTGACTCAATCTTGTTTGCTTTTTCGACGATCCTGTGCAGTGCAGGAGTCCCCCGATGTCATCCCTCTTGTCCCCACGACTGAGGCGCACGAACAGTGAGATCTGCAGGACCTGCCAGGAACCAACGTCTTCAGCTGCATTTTGTTCTTCATACTAAGGTACTGTACCAACCCGATTGAGAGAACGCCGCTCTTGCGGTGACAGTTTGTTAAACTTTCACAACTTGCAGGCCTAATCAGCTTGTGACCCGACATATGATTCTTTTTCGCCTAAACTACTTCTGAGAACTTTTGCAAAGACTTTACTGTTTGATACCAGAACTGCTTTTTACTATCCAGAACACTAGCCCATTGACTTTGGCCTGGCCTATTGACTGGAATTGAACTCTTCTGGTGAACTGAAACTATTTCCACTGCCTAACAAGTATATGTGGTCCATTCTACTTACCTTGTCCCTTTTGCTCACTTCTAAGTAACTGAACTGCCATTTGACTCCTATTTTAGGGGAGCTCAAACTGTCTCAAAATCTTGGAGTTTTGTATTGAATGATATGATAGGATATGATATGGCATTTATAACGCGCCTATACACAAGTGTTTCAAAGCGTGAAGTGCATTGGTATATAATATTAAGTTGTCTTCTTCTAGTGAAATGTTTTCTAAATGATAATAAGTGTTTTACAAAGAAACCTTGAGTATAAGAGTTTACTTGAACCACTGTGATTGAAAGTCCTCTGTGTAATTACTTGTACTGCTCACATTCACTCTTGAGATAAGCCTGGCTGCTCAACTCGCTACCAAAAACTATGTGGTACAGACTTCTACCAAAGGTTGGTTTGGCTAACACCTGTAGTCCTAATTGTGTGTAGTGGTCGCAGAGGGTACTGCATGCAATTCTGCCTAACAGGAAGGTTAGGGCAAGGTAGCCAAGTAGGAGACAACAGGGGAAGGCGAGGAAGCCGTGGAGGGGAGAGAGGGAACAGCAGGGGAAGAAAGGAAATTGATGAGACGTGTGAAGCGTCTATCAAAGAGGAGAAGGTTGGCTTGAGGGCCTTGGACCAAGACAGTACCATTGAAGTAAACATTAATGATGACCTTCGAGGAGTGGAAGGAGGCCAGTAGGGCCTCCCACCGGGTGCCACCATTAATGGGAGAGCAAGAGAAGGGAGAGAGCACAGAGACCATATGTAGAGTCCATAGGTCTGGCGAGGGAACGACAAAGAGTATGTTGGTGAAAGTCTGTCTGGAGGAGGCACTGGTATAGGTGTCGTCGACTGGCTTCCCTTGCTGACACCTGCAGACAGTCGGGAGCCGTCTTTGTGGGAGCACCCTTTGCCTAGGGGCCCTTAGCCGCAGGGGCTGCCGGGCAGAGGTCTGCCCTGGGAGGGTTAGTGAAGACCACGGGTAGACCAATCAGGGTCGGGGGCAGGGAGGCGGGAGAAGGGAGTGAGAAAGGCAACAGGGAAGCCGGGGAACAAATGGAGTGGAGAGAGCGGCAGGAGGCCCAGAAGCTACCAAAAAACAATGAAACCAGAGGCCCAGGAGGGTCTCGGGCAACGTGGCTCACCTGAAGCAGCACTTGCTGAAGGAAGCACGCGGGGAGCAGTGCAGCAGACTGGGCCACCAAGGCCAGGATGAATCGCCAATCAGGGTCGGGCCGGGCTCGGAGGCGGGAGGAGGGAGGGAGAAAGGCAACGGGGAAGCCGGGGCACAAAGAAGATGGTGAAAGAAGACCTAGCCTAGATAGCCTTTGGTGTGGGCTGCACACCCTTGCTAGAGTGGTTTTCCTGAGTCTTAATGTATTTGTTGATTATTCCATTTACTTAATAACAGTCATCTCTTAGTATCTGGTGAATTTCACCAAAATAACACACTTCTTAGAATTTCAAAATAAGATATTGGTGATTTATTTGCAGATGCAAGCCAATTGCCATGCATTTTGGATTATTAGAAGTCCTCCTTCAGGGCGTTTTTTCTTAATTTGATCAATTCCAAAGGATACAATTCGACCCACAGTTTACAATGTTAGTATATTGTACAGTTTTCCACAGAATGTTCGAGCGGTGGCAAATAAACTGCAAAATGAATGAAAGAAATGAAAAACAAAATATGATACAGAACACACCGGGATAACCGGTGCTCAGTGGGATAGCACAATGGTTAGTCAGACAGCGCGTGATCACGATGGATGTATTTTACATTAGACAATCACTACCTTCACTTGCCTGTACTCGAATATATAGAATCTGCGGATATTGAAAGTTATTAAAGGCACAAGCGGAGCTTGAGGCGAGGTTGAGGCAGTCTCCGGCAGTCTCTCTACCTTGTCTATTGTGGGAGGATCCCACCGAACTACTTAAAACCAGTGTATACCGCAGAGCGGTGAGCGGAGCTTGAGGCGAGGTTGAGGCAGTCTCCGCATCCCCGCGGCTCTCGTGGCCCACGACCCCTCGTAATGAAACCTCGTGGACCTAGTGAAGCCCACTTGCACGAAAGCTCAACGATTTCTACATGTCCTCAAGAACTACAAACGGAACACGCTGCGGAGCAACGACTTCTAAGAAGTAACTTTAAATCTGTAGAAGTTATGACAATTAAACCACCTACACTAAAAATGAAGGCTCCAAGGATTATTTCCCTGACCCCCTCAGTCTGTGATATATCCAGCGGTACCTTCCCAACCCCGGCAACCCGTTTCGACTTTGAAAATCCTTTTGACGGGGTCCAGCGTTCGCCTTCCATATCCTGCTCGACTCCCACGGAGCAACTACCGTGCGCTACAGGAGCGGAGGAAGTGCCATCTAATCCCTCATTTGCTACAATAAACATAGACGTTCTTACCTTGGAGTCTCCTGTCTCCCCTGTAGGGAGGGGTCGGAGCATGGAGGACCCACCGGATTCACTGAACTCCCAAGACGCGGCGGCCTCTACGACACGCCCGCAGTCCACCGCGCTGGAATCTTCTTCCTCCTCTTCCTCCATCAACGCCCAGCCTGCCCAGCCTT
The DNA here is from genome assembly GCF_040938575.1 of Ambystoma mexicanum. Taxonomy (NCBI): domain Eukaryota; kingdom Metazoa; phylum Chordata; class Amphibia; order Caudata; family Ambystomatidae; genus Ambystoma; species Ambystoma mexicanum. The sequence continues at coordinate 1,281,518,547 of NC_090931.1, read as the reverse complement.
CCCGCCAGGCCCTCACGATGGCGAGAGGTGCAGACGATTCGACGGTCGGAGGACGGTCGGCATCTGCCCCTGCGCTAGTACCCTGGGCGGAAAACCGGGATGAGGAGGAAACAGCGAGTGATCTCCCGGACGAAGGAAGAGACCCCACGACTGTAGAGACGCAGTCTCGTGCACGAATGCGGGAACTCTGTTCTCTTGGCAGCGTAGATGCCGCTCCAAGCAAGGCTCTGAGACCTGCGGCAGTAACCTACTCCGGACCAGAAGAGCGTGCGGCGCCCACTCAGGAGCCCCTCTGTCACCCCGAAAATTCACTGTTGTCGCCAGCCACCCCGTTTAATAAACAATCAACGACAAAATCGGCGAGCAGTCGAACCAACAAGAACTCTCCCACAGACGAGCAAGCGGGACAAAACACCCTGGAATTAAATGCGGGAAACCATCCAAGTGCCAAAAATCCTTCTATTCCTAGAACAAATAAAACCTGCAATGCCAATACTTCCTACGAACTTATTGAAGAACTACCCGAAGAATCTGTCCCTGAATCTACTGTTCCCCAAACATTGGCAAAGAATTTACAAGACGCTCGACCAAAAAAATCGCAAAGCATGAAAAGAAAATATAAGAAAAAAGATATAGGAAAAAAAAGCCTCCCGTGCCCATTGCTATCATCGGCGTTAAAAGACTTCTTCAAAAACAATGCAAAAGAAAGTTGGACGAGGCAAATGAACCTCCGGATGCGGAAATTCTGGAAGCAATCCAGGATCTCCCACCCGCCACCAAAGCAAGAAAAACAACTTCTCACGTCAAAAAACAAATGGATCCATCAAGTGCCGACAAAAGTGAACCTGATTTAAACGATGCCCTAAAAAAAGGAAGACTTTCTACGAAAATCCAAGATGAAGCAACTCCACCCATCTTGAAAGAAAGTACTCCAGATTCCATGTCCACCACCTTGAATCCCGTGCACTTATCTCTATCGAGCGTGAGTAGCTTGGGAACAACAGAGGCTGCAATGAATAACAAATCTCTTACACCTCCAAAAGGGGAAGATCGAACTGGCGTACTACTGCCACTAATCACTGAATCCCCTATTAAAGAAAAACCTATAGACAAAAATGCACTACTGTTTCCCCCAGTCCCTAACAACCGACAATTATTCGGGACGCAACCATCGACACAACTTCCCCTGGATCAACAAATTGGGAAACCTAAAAATCAAGACCAACCTACTCAAACAGATGAAAGTCTACTTCTCCCTGAGCAATTGTTGAATTCAACACCACGTCCACGTTCGCCACCAAGGAACAGGAGACTAAGCGAAATAGTTCCTCCTAACCCAAAGGACTCTCTGTCAAAAAAAATGACTTAGCCACCATCATATCGGCAATTACAATATCCCTAGCACCATTTGGGAAGCTTTATGAAAACATCAACGAATCGTTAAAGGACAGCATCACAGTAACAGCAATGATGCATACCAAGTTGATATTTGTAGAAGGTTTCATCACTGCCTTGGAGCAAACAAACAAGAAACACAGAGAAACCTGGGACCTGAAGCTGTCGGTATTGGAAGAAAAGCTACGACTGCTACAATCCGCAAGTCTGGAAAAAAGGACCTCAGATGATAAAGAAAACCAGACCATACCTCAAACACAAGCCATGAAAACAGCACCGCTCTTCGTTAACCGAAAAAATAAATCACCTTCTCAAACGACAGAGCCCCTGAAAATGACACTCACAAAAGTCACTTCCAAAAAACCATCATTTCCTACGCTCAATCAACCCCTATTGAAGCTAACAAGAAGCCCTCAACAAGATTCGAGCATAAGGCGTAAATAATCCACAGTAGACCCACCGTCCTCTCTTAAGGGAAACCCTAAAGAAATTAGAACTGCCTCCACTAATGAAGTGACGGACTACGAAAACGGTACTACTGCTACCAACCAGTTCATTCAATCACCACGAACTGCCGACGAATTTATCTGCCAAAGTTCGCTGATTGATTTATCACAACACGAGGACTCAGCGGAAATCATTGAACTTGATACTGAAACGGGAGACAGCCCTGGAAACCAACTTGAAACTCAATCGCGCACACCAATAGAAGGAGCCAACAAATCTGCACCCACCCACCTGAGCAAGGGACCCTCTAACTTAAATCAGGCGGATGACTTGAGTATCGAACAATTGTACAAAAAATTAAAATCCACCAAATCAATCGCCTCAAGCAAATCTTTGCCTACCAAAGAAAAAGGGGCTAAATCTAAATATCAGCATGATTCCACTACAAGATCCAATGGCAAGACTTCTGATTCAGTGCGCTTATTCAAGATCGAACAAAAATCGTCAGAAGTTCATTATATGGTCCTGAATAGAAGAACTGTTCTCAAAATCCTCAAACAGGTCAACATACTTAACACACTAAAGTCTGACGACTTTACGCTCATAGAGCCGTACCACAGAAACAACCAAGCAAAGGCATATCTTCACATCAAAAATTCGGCGCTTCGAGAGATTCCTCAAGAAGCATACGCAAAAGTGGCCCATGAAGGCTTCATCCTGATGGAGATCCAGACCACAAAAAACAGCAAGAGTCAGACGGAAAGCAACAAAATCCCTGCAGTAAAGAACTACAGATACAAATCACAGACTGAAGACTTGTATAGATTGAGAAGACGGGAAAAAGAACACCGCCCCGCTGGGAAAAACCCATCTACCATGAATTCAGAACTTCGGGGAAAGTCTCATCTAGAACCGCCCATTCGAAATACTATCGGGATGTTAACGAAAGACATGAAGATAGAAACGATTCAAGAAATTGCAACAACTTTAGAAGAACATCCCCGTCATTGCATACATCATCAGTGCGCCAAAACGAACGAAGACCTCCATCCCCAGTACACTGTGTACGACCAAAACAAAACACAAACCAGTCTACGACCCACCTACACCCCAAACCAACAAAGGATACATGGTCTTGGTTGCGAGATGCCTTTACTCCGGGTCTTAAGAGATAGCAGCGAGCGAGTGGGGCCAATTCACCATCATGGCGACCCGAATCCAAAAAGGAAGCTCCACGAAATGCTACCCTATCTATAGAGGCCACACGCACCTAACCAAAATCGGCAGCTACAATCTAGGAACCCACGACATTCTATGTCTCCAAGAAACGTGGCTAGTGAATAAACCTGCACTTGACGGCTATACCATCGAGATCTCCCCAGCCCTAAAGGGTCCTTTCGGCAGACCGTCTTCTGGCCTATTGACAGCCATTCGGACTGGGTCGAATATATTCATCACCAAGAAAATCGTAGCCACCTACGCTTTCCTGGCAGTGCTCATAAGAACGAGCAATGAAAATGACTCCGAAGTTTGGGCTATCATTAACACTTACTGGAACCCCCAAAGAACTTCATCCGGCAAATTCTGTGACGAAGCAGCCAACATCATCGATGAAATAATGATTAAACACAAAACTTCGAACATTCTCATCTGTGGAGATTTGAACTGTAACTGCCTGAAGTCAACCTACAATACGCCAGCAACAGAAAGAGGAAAACTGTGGGTTTCGTTAATGAACTCTAAGAACCTTCGAAACGCCGCAAAATCCAACAATCATTCTTCTATCCCTACATGAGAGCGCGACCACTCTACAGCAAACCTTGATTACATCTTTGTTGCAGAAAAAATGTACTCGAACATAACTTCTTTTGAAGTAATCAGAACGGAATTCAGTGACCACAACTTGTTAAACCTTACATGTAGAACAAAGAGACATGACCACCAAGTCTACAACATTGCGGTCGAGGTGAACACTCAGCTCTCCCGTTTGCGTATGAGTGCCAAAGACATCAGATCCTTGACAGACGAATATAATACTCTCATCACAGATACAGAAGCTAATGATACAACATTCAGGACTAGCTACATCCCCTTGCTCCCGCAATTCAAAAAACCTTGGAAAGGGCTTGATAATCGGAGAGGAAATTTTACTCATTCCTACAATCGGACCCTAGTGATCAGGCATCACCTAGGAAAATTAAAAAAAGAGGCAACCACTGTGAACTCCACTAATATATGGGAATCCTACCGTCAGGAGCTCAGATCATACAAACAGTGGCTAAGAAACAACAGATCAGCGCTCTACCAAGCAGATGCAGAAAACATGATCAAGACTATAGCCAACAAAAAAACCGAGAATTTTGGAAATTGATCAACGACATGAAACCTCATGCAAACTCGCCGATGATAAATGCAGTTTCTGAAGAATGCTGGTTCAGCCACTTCTCTAAATGTTTGATCATCCTCTGACGGATACCGAGAGGGCAAAGTCACCAACTAAATCTCATTGGGTCGATCTATCTGATGCAGACGACATAAAGACTATCATCATGAAATTGAAACCTTCACGTGCATCTGCACCGGACGGCCTAGCAAATACCGACTTGAAACAACATGCGGAGGCCTGGTCAGCTGCCTTGAGCCTGATATCAAACATTGCAAGGAACGAAGGATAATTCCGAGCTCCTGGAATCAAGCCATTATCGTCCCGATCTTCAAAAAAGGCACGAGAGAAGATCCATCCAATTACCGCCCTATTGCCCTACTGGATGTTATCGGTAAAGTCTTTGCTACCTCTCTCCTGAGCCACTTCTGGAACTGGATAATTACTTCTCCAGCCAGGGATCCTCTCCAATCAGGTTTCCAAAAAAATGCCAGCACTGCGGCTAACATAATCATCCTGAACATCTTAAAAGAAAAGGTCTTGCTTGGTGCACCCAGAATCTTTCTCGCCTTCGTGGATCTTTCCCAGGCTTTTGATAAAGTAGACAGATCTAAACTGTGGGCCAAGCTGAAGAACTGGAATTGCCCAAATCAGATTCTCGACCCAATCATCGCTCTGCATACAGACAATCATATATCAGTTAGGCTAAACAATAATGGTCTACTCTCCAAGCCCATACCGTCTAATCGAGGAGTCAAACAAGGCTGTCCTCTGGCTCCAGCTCTTTTTATCTCCTTTCTTGGCGATTTTCGAATTTCTCAAGAACTGATTAGATCGTTCCCTCCAAAAATCGGAACTACAACAGTTACCAGACTCCTATACGCAGACAATCTCATTATTTTGGACCATACCCAAGTGGGCCTTCAACGCCAGCTGGACAATCTGCACAAGTACACAAAGGAGAATAATCTGGAGATTAACGACTCTAAAACAAAAATACTAATTCTGAAAAAGTAGGGGAATAAAAAAAAAGAATCATTGAAGTGGTTTTTGAACCAATCGAAAATTGAAATCGTTCCATCATTCAAATATCTGGGAGTGGTCATTGACAGTTCGAAAAAATCTCTAAGCATGCAAAAATCCCTGTGGTCGAAAACAAAAAATCTAACAGCTCAACTACGCGCTGTCGATGGAAAATACGGCAAATTCAGCCTTCTTCCAGCAATCCAATTTTACAAGTCCAAAATAATTCCAACATTGACCTATGGCATGGATGCCAATCTCTCAATTCCAACGACCCTATGGACAGAACTAGAAGGTTTCATTTGGAGGGCAACTTTAGGCTTGCCTAAATCGACAGCTGTGGCACCCATAAGACGCAAACTGGGGTTGCTCTCCATAGAGGCAGTTGTCGCGCAGAGTACGATTCAGCTCTATAGGAAAATACGAAACCAAGACAGCCTGGAAATATACAAGATGATCTCCGAAGAAATATCTAAGGGAAGCAACAAATCCCTAAACAACTGGTCTGATAAACAAAAGCTTACGCTGCGAGAAATAGCCTGTTCAGAAGAGGAACTAATCCAAAATCCATTGAGAATAAAAACAAAAATGGAATGGCTTGATTGGATAAAAACAAACGACAACTCTCTCGAACAAGCTATTATCTCATTTGCCACCAGCCTACAATAAACTAAAGCAACCGATGGAATACTGCACGAAATATCCTAATAAGCGCCTCATGAGAACTCTGCTGAAAGCCTGTTTAAACCTCCTTCCTACCCAGGAAGTCCTAGCAATTCGGGCAGCTTCTAAAGAAAAATCTTGTAGACTTTGCAGAGACCCGCAAGCCACAGAAACTATCAAGCATCTTTTGATGGCGTGTCCGTCCATTGACCATGAAAGAGAGGCCTTCCTCGGCCCTGTGTACAAATCTTCATACGTTGTCGACAACAACATCTGGTGGAATCGCCTGATCACGGGTGCCAAAACGAGATGGCTAATAGCAGCTACCAAACTAATAACCATCGCTTTGGAGAAAACTCCGCAAATTCAGCAAAGTGAACTTTCGTCAAACACTTGTTTGTGAAAACTACTTGTACACAGGAAATGTCACTTCCTTCTTTTAGTCAGCAAGAAAGTTTTCTTCATTTGTAAAAATCTAAAATGATTAAATACAAATAAATAAATAAATAAAGGCACAAAGCACATGAATCTTTCAGTCACATAAAATGAGAGGTATGGAAGTGAAAACTATGCTTTTTGTTGCAAATTATATGAACAAACTGATTTTTGACATGTTCGTGTTTATCTCTTTATCTTAAATGTTCTACCAAACATTGGTGTACTGTTCTTGTCGTTGTCATGTGGCCTGCATGAAATCAATTTTTAAATATCACATTTGTAATGTTTTGAATTTTTTTCATTCATTTTGCTGTTTATTTGCCACCGCTCGAACATTCTTTGGAAAACTGAACCACATACTAACTTTGTAAACTGTGGGTCGAAATGTATCCTTTGGTATTGACCAAAATAAGAAAAAACGCCCTCAAGAAGGACTTCTAATAGTCCGAAATGCATGGCAATTGGCTTGCATCTGCAAATAAATCACCAATATCTTACTTTGAAATTCTAAGAAGTATGTTATTTTGGTGAGATTCACCAGATATTAACAAGAAAACAAGAATCCTCATCCTCATTTTCCTCAAATCGATCCGGTTCACCTGCATTTCGATCTTGTCGTAGCAGGGGACAGCCTTGCATCAACACTTTGGCAGAGGTGCATGTGTTGGAATTAGCCGTTATGCTTTGTGATGGATAAGATAAATGCCTTTGTCAAGTTCTTCGCTGTGTCACCAGTGTCATCTTGTCTCATTGGGCATTTAAAAGTGTAATTATTCATGCCACTAGACACAACACTAGTCAGGACTCGAGTGGCATGCTCAGCTAAAGCCCGTAGTTTAGGTATTGGTACTGTGGGAGCTGTTTGTTTTTCAACATCATTCGGAATAGAAATGGACTCCTCATGCATACGCTCGCATGCAAACCCTTCTGCTACGGTTCACATAGCAACTGCATTAGTCAGTTCTTCAGAGGTAAATGGTTCAATAGTAGGCAGGTTAGTGGGCTCAGTTTGACGAGGTTGGGGAGGCAGCTCGCCATTAGTTATGCTGGCAGCCTCGCCTCTAGGTGCCACATGGGGATGAAGAGTCGGTTACATGCGCAGTTACTGGCAGGGACACAAGAAACCGGGCTGACAGGGTTACAATATCCCAAATGCAGGTGCAGCTACTGCTGCATACTTGCCGTTGCTTCGGAGTTTCTCCCCACTCACTCAACACCTCGTCAGCCTGCGTCAGTGTACCCACCGCGCCTGCCAAATCCAACATTGTAGGTCTGAATTCTGCATGCCCCTCGTGCTCACGGCGTCTTTGTGCTCTTGTCTTGAATAACAACGCCGGCGTCTGTTGCTGTTGAAGAGACTTCGCCCTTTCATGCATGTTGGACATCACCAAGGGGGTGCTCTCGGCACCCGGATCCTGCGACTCTAGTGACTCCAATGACTCTGCGACCACTCCGCGGTGCAAGTAGATTTTTAAACGTAGAGGGCACGTTCAAAGGAAAGAGCGGAGATACTGCACAACGTCCACAGCTCCACCAGCTCCCATGACTCTGCAACGACTCCGCAAGGACGACTTCTTCCTTTTGAGTTGGTGGGACCAATCAACTCGTAAGCCACCTGGATACCATTCTCAAGTAAGGTTAGGATTAACCAGGGAGAGGGATACCAGCTTGTGCGCTTTAATCTACAGCTACTGGAACTGAAGTGACTCAATCTTGTTTGCTTTTTCGACGATCCTGTGCAGTGCAGGAGTCCCCCGATGTCATCCCTCTTGTCCCCACGACTGAGGCGCACGAACAGTGAGATCTGCAGGACCTGCCAGGAACCAACGTCTTCAGCTGCATTTTGTTCTTCATACTAAGGTACTGTGCCAACCCGATTGAGAGAACGCCGCTCTTGCGGTGACAGTTTGTTAAACTTTCACAACTTGCAGGCCTAATCAGCTTGTGACCCGACATATGATTCTTTTTCGCCTAAACTACTTCTGAGAACTTTTGCAAAGACTTTACTGTTTGATACCAGAACTGCTTTTTACTATCCAGAACACTAGCCCATTGACTTTGGCCTGGCCTATTGACTGGAATTGAACTCTTCTGGTGAACTGAAACTATTTCCACTGCCTAACAAGTATATGTGGTCCATTCTACTTACCTTGTCCCTTTTGCTCACTTCTAAGTAACTGAACTGCCATTTGACTCCTATTTTAGGGGAGCTCAAACTGTCTCAAAATCTTGGAGTTTTGTATTGAATGATATGATAGGATATGATATGGCATTTATAACGCGCCTATACACAAGTGTTTCAAAGCGTGAAGTGCATTGGTATATAATATTAAGTTGTCTTCTTCTAGTGAAATGTTTTCTAAATGATAATAAGTGTTTTACAAAGAAACCTTGAGTATAAGTGTTTACTTGAACCACTGTGATTGAAAGTCCTCTGTGTAATTACTTGTACTGCTCACATTCACTCTTGAGATAAGCCTGGCTGCTCAACTCGCTACCAAAAACTATGTGGTACAGACTTCTACCAAAGGTTGGTTTGGCTAACACCTGTAGTCCTAATTGTGTGTAGTGGTCGCAGAGGGTACTGCATGCAATTCTGCCTAACAGGAAGGTTAGGGCAAGGTAGCCAAGTAGGAGACAACAGGGGAAGGCGAGGAAGCCGTGGAGGGGAGAGAGGGAACAGCAGGGGAAGAAAGGAAATTGATGAGACGTGTGAAGCGTCTATCAAAGAGGAGAAGGTTGGCTTGAGGGCCTTGGACCAAGACAGTACCATTGAAGTAAACATTAATGATGACCTTCGAGGAGTGGAAGGAGGCCAGTAGGGCCTCCCACCGGGTGCCACCATTAATGGGAGAGCAAGAGAAGGGAGAGAGCACAGAGACCATATGTAGAGTCCATAGGTCTGGCGAGGGAACGACAAAGAGTATGTTGGTGAAAGTCTGTCTGGAGGAGGCACTGGTATAGGTGTCGTCGACTGGCTTCCCTTGCTGACACCTGCAGACAGTCGGGAGCCGTCTTTGTGGGAGCACCCTTTGCCTAGGGGCCCTTAGCCGCAGGGGCTGCCGGGCAGAGGTCTGCCCTGGGAGGGTTAGTGAAGACCATGGGTAGACCAATCAGGGTCGGGGGCAGGGAGGCGGGAGAAGGGAGTGAGAAAGGCAACAGGGAAGCCGGGGAACAAATGGAGTGGAGAGAGGGGCAGGAGGCCCAGAAGCTACCAAAAAACAATGGAACCAGAGGCCCAGGAGGGTCTCGGGCAACGTGGCTCACCTGAAGCAGCACTTGCTGAAGGAAGCACGCGGGGAGCAGTGCAGCAGACTGGGCCACCAAGGCCAGGATGAATCGCCAATCAGGGTCGGGCCGGGCTCGGAGGCGGGAGGAGGGAGGGAGAAAGGCAACGGGGAAGCCGGGGCACAAAGAAGATGGTGAAAGAAGACCTAGCCTAGATAGCCTTTGGTGTGGGCTGCACACCCTTGCTAGAGTGGTTTTCCTGAGTCTTAATGTATTTGTTGATTATTCCATTTACTTAATAACAGTCATCTCTTAGTATCTGGTGAATTTCACCAAAATAACACACTTCTTAGAATTTCAAAATAAGATATTGGTGATTTATTTGCAGATGCAAGCCAATTGCCATGCATTTTGGATTATTAGAAGTCCTCCTTCAGGGCGTTTTTTCTTAATTTGATCAATTCCAAAGGATACAATTCGACCCACAGTTTACAATGTTAGTATATTGTACAGTTTTCCACAGAATGTTCGAGCGGTGGCAAATAAACTGCAAAATGAATGAAAGAAATGAAAAACAAAATATGATACAGAACACACCGGGATAACCGGTGCTCAGTGGGATAGCACAATGGTTAGTCAGACAGCGCGTGATCACGAATGATGTATTTTACATTAGACAATCACTACCTTCACTTGCCTGTACTCGAATATATAGAATCTGCGGATATTGAAAGTTATTAAAGGCACAAGCGGAGCTTGAGGCGAGGTTGAGGCAGTCTCCGGCAGTCTCTCTACCTTGTCTATTGTGGGAGGATCCCACCGAACTACTTAAAACCAGTGTATACCGCAGAGCGGTGAGCGGAGCTTGAGGCGAGGTTGAGGCAGTCTCCGCATCCCCGCGGCTCTCGTGGCCCACGACCCCTCGTAATGAAACCTCGTGGACCTAGTGAAGCCCACTTGCACGAAAGCTCAACGATTTCTACATGTCCTCAAGAACTACAAACAGAACACGCTGCGGAGCAACGACTTCTAAGAAGTAACTTTAAATCTGTAGAAGTTATGTCAATTAAACCACCTACACTAAAAATGAAGGCTCCAAGGATTATTTCCCTGACCCCCTCAGTCTGTGATATATCCAGCGGTACCTTCCCAACCCCGGCAACCCGTTTCGACTTTGAAAATCCTTTTGACGGGGTCCAGCGTTCGCCTTCCATATCCTGCTCGACTCCCACGGAGCAACTACCGTGCGCTACAGGAGCGGAGGAAGTGCCATCTAATCCCTCATTTGCTACAATAAACATAGACGTTCTTACCTTGGAGTCTCCTGTCTCCCCTGTAGGGAGGGGTCGGAGCATGGAGGACCCACCGGATTCACTGAACTCCCAAGACGCGGCGGCCTCTACGACACGCCCGCAGTCCACCGCGCTGGAATCTTCTTCCTCCTCTTCCTCCATCAACGCCCAGCCTGCCCAGCCTTCCCGCCAGGCCCTCACGATGGCGAGAGGTGCAGACGATTCGACGGTCGGAGGACGGTCGGCATCTGCCCCTGCGCTAGTACCCTGGGCGGAAAACCGGGATGAGGAGGAAACAGCGAGTGATCTCCCGGACGAAGGAAGAGACCCCACGACTGTAGAGACGCAGTCTCGTGCACGAATGCGGGAACTCTGTTCTCTTGGCAGCGTAGATGCCGCTCCAAGCAAGGCTCTGAGACCTGCGGCAGTAACCTACTCCGGACCAGAAGAGCGTGCGGCGCCCACTCAGGAGCCCCTCTGTCACCCCGAAAATTCACTGTTGTCGCCAGCCACCCCGTTTAATAAACAATCAACGACAAAATCGGCGAGCAGTCGAACCAACAAGAACTCTCCCACAGACGAGCAAGCGGGACAAAACACCCTGGAATTAAATGCGGGAAACCATCCAAGTGCCAAAAATCCTTCTATTCCTAGAACAAATAAAACCTGCAATGCCAATACTTCCTACGAACTTATTGAAGAACTACCCGAAGAATCTGTCCCTGAATCTACTGTTCCCCAAACATTGGCAAAGAATTTACAAGACGCTCGACCAAAAAAATCGCAAAGCATGAAAAGAAAATATAAGAAAAAAGATATAGGAAAAAAAAGCCTCCCGTGCCCATTGCTATCATCGGCGTTAAAAGACTTCTTCAAAAACAATGCAAAAGAAAGTTGGACGAGGCAAATGAACCTCCGGATGCGGAAATTCTGGAAGCAATCCAGGATCTCCCACCCGCCACCAAAGCAAGAAAAACAACTTCTCACGTCAAAAAACAAATGGATCCATCAAGTGCCGACAAAAGTGAACCTGATTTAAACGATGCCCTAAAAAAAGGAAGACTTTCTACGAAAATCCAAGATGAAGCAACTCCACCCATCTTGAAAGAAAGTACTCCAGATTCCATGTCCACCACCTTGAATCCCGTGCACTTATCTCTATCGAGCGTGAGTAGCTTGGGAACAACAGAGGCTGCAATGAATAACAAATCTCTTACACCTCCAAAAGGGGAAGATCGAACTGGCGTACTACTGCCACTAATCACTGAATCCCCTATTAAAGAAAAACCTATAGACAAAAATGCACTACTGTTTCCCCCAGTCCCTAACAACCGACAATTATTCGGGACGCAACCATCGACACAACTTCCCCTGGATCAACAAATTGGGAAACCTAAAAATCAAGACCAACCTACTCAAACAGATGAAAGTCTACTTCTCCCTGAGCAATTGTTGAATTCAACACCACGTCCACGTTCGCCACCAAGGAACAGGAGACTAAGCGAAATAGTTCCTCCTAACCCAAAGGACTCTCTGTCAAAAAAAATGACTTAGCCACCATCATATCGGCAATTACAATATCCCTAGCACCATTTGGGAAGCTTTATGAAAACATCAACGAATCGTTAAAGGACAGCATCACAGTAACAGCAATGATGCATACCAAGTTGATATTTGTAGAAGGTTTCATCACTGCCTTGGAGCAAACAAACAAGAAACACAGAGAAACCTGGGACCTGAAGCTGTCGGTATTGGAAGAAAAGCTACGACTGCTACAATCCGCAAGTCTGGAAAAAAGGACCTCAGATGATAAAGAAAACCAGACCATACCTCAAACACAAGCCATGAAAACAGCACCGCTCTTCGTTAACCGAAAAAATAAATCACCTTCTCAAACGACAGAGCCCCTGAAAATGACACTCACAAAAGTCACTTCCAAAAAACCATCATTTCCTACGCTCAATCAACCCCTATTGAAGCTAACAAGAAGCCCTCAACAAGATTCGAGCATAAGGCGTAAATAATCCACAGTAGACCCACCGTCCTCTCTTAAGGGAAACCCTAAAGAAATTAGAACTGCCTCCACTAATGAAGTGACGGACTACGAAAACGGTACTACTGCTACCAACCAGTTCATTCAATCACCACGAACTGCCGACGAATTTATCTGCCAAAGTTCGCTGATTGATTTATCACAACACGAGGACTCAGCGGAAATCATTGAACTTGATACTGAAACGGGAGACAGCCCTGGAAACCAACTTGAAACTCAATCGCGCACACCAATAGAAGGAGCCAACAAATCTGCACCCACCCACCTGAGCAAGGGACCCTCTAACTTAAATCAGGCGGATGACTTGAGTATCGAACAATTGTACAAAAAATTAAAATCCACCAAATCAATCGCCTCAAGCAAATCTTTGCCTACCAAAGAAAAAGGGGCTAAATCTAAATATCAGCATGATTCCACTACAAGATCCAATGGCAAGACTTCTGATTCAGTGCGCTTATTCAAGATCGAACAAAAATCGTCAGAAGTTCATTATATGGTCCTGAATAGAAGAACTGTTCTCAAAATCCTCAAACAGGTCGACATACTTAACACACTAAAGTCTGACGACTTTACGCTCATAGAGCCGTACCACAGAAACAACCAAGCAAAGGCATATCTTCACATCAAAAATTCGGCGCTTCGAGAGATTCCTCAAGAAGCATACGCAAAAGTGGCCCATGAAGGCTTCATCCTGATGGAGATCCAGACCACAAAAAACAGCAAGAGTCAGACGGAAAGCAACAAAATCCCTGCAGTAAAGAACTACAGATACAAATCACAGACTGAAGACTTGTATAGATTGAGAAGACGGGAAAAAGAACACCGCCCCGCTGGGAAAAACCCATCTACCATGAATTCAGAACTTCGGGGAAAGTCTCATCTAGAACCGCCCATTCGAAATACTATCGGGATGTTAACGAAAGACATGAAGATAGAAACGATTCAAGAAATTGCAACAACTTTAGAAGAACATCCCCGTCATTGCATACATCATCAGTGCGCCAAAACGAACGAAGACCTCCATCCCCAGTACACTGTGTACGACCAAAACAAAACACAAACCAGTCTACGACCCACCTACACCCCAAACCAACAAAGGATACATGGTCTTGGTTGCGAGATGCCTTTACTCCGGGTCTTAAGAGATAGCAGCGAGCGAGTGGGGCCAATTCACCATCATGGCGACCCGAATCCAAAAAGGAAGCTCCACGAAATGCTACCCTATCTATAGAGGCCACACGCACCTAACCAAAATCGGCAGCTACAATCTAGGAACCCACGACATTCTATGTCTCCAAGAAACGTGGCTAGTGAATAAACCTGCACTTGACGGCTATACCATCGAGATCTCCCCAGCCCTAAAGGGTCCTTTCGGCAGACCGTCTTCTGGCCTATTGACAGCCATTCGGACTGGGTCGAATATATTCATCACCAAGAAAATCGTAGCCACCTACGCTTTCCTGGCAGTGCTCATAAGAACGAGCAATGAAAATGACTCCGAAGTTTGGGCTATCATTAACACTTACTGGAACCCCCAAAGAACTTCATCCGGCAAATTCTGTGACGAAGCAGCCAACATCATCGATGAAATAATGATTAAACACAAAACTTCGAACATTCTCATCTGTGGAGATTTGAACTGTAACTGCCTGAAGTCAACCTACAATACGCCAGCAACAGAAAGAGGAAAACTGTGGGTTTCGTTAATGAACTCTAAGAACCTTCGAAACGCCGCAAAATCCAACAATCATTCTTCTATCCCTACATGAGAGCGCGACCACTCTACAGCAAACCTTGATTACATCTTTGTTGCAGAAAAAATGTACTCGAACATAACTTCTTTTGAAGTAATCAGAACGGAATTCAGTGACCACAACTTGTTAAACCTTACATGTAGAACAAAGAGACATGACCACCAAGTCTACAACATTGCGGTCGAGGTGAACACTCAGCTCTCCCGTTTGCGTATGAGTGCCAAAGACATCAGATCCTTGACAGACGAATATAATACTCTCATCACAGATACAGAAGCTAATGATACAACATTCAGGACTAGCTACATCCCCTTGCTCCCGCAATTCAAAAAACCTTGGAAAGGGCTTGATAATCGGAGAGGAAATTTTACTCATTCCTACAATCGGACCCTAGTGATCAGACATCACCTAGGAAAATTAAAAAAAGAGGCAACCACTGTGAACTCCACTAATATATGGGAATCCTACCGTCAGGAGCTCAGATCATACAAACAGTGGCTAAGAAACAACAGATCAGCGCTCTACCAAGCAGATGCAGAAAACATGATCAAGACTATAGCCAACAAAAAAACCGAGAATTTTGGAAATTGATCAACGACATGAAACCTCATGCAAACTCGCCGATGATAAATGCAGTTTCTGAAGAATGCTGGTTCAGCCACTTCTCTAAATGTTTGATCATCCTCTGACGGATACCGAGAGGGCAAAGTCACCAACTAAATCTCATTGGGTCGATCTATCTGATGCAGACGACATAAAGACTATCATCATGAAATTGAAACCTTCACGTGCATCTGCACCGGACGGCCTAGCAAATACCGACTTGAAACAACATGCGGAGGCCTGGTCAGCTGCCTTGAGCCTGATATCAAACATTGCAAGGAACGAAGGATAATTCCGAGCTCCTGGAATCAAGCCATTATCGTCCCGATCTTCAAAAAAGGCACGAGAGAAGATCCATCCAATTACCGCCCTATTGCCCTACTGGATGTTATCGGTAAAGTCTTTGCTACCTCTCTCCTGAGCCACTTCTGGAACTGGATAATTACTTCTCCAGCCAGGGATCCTCTCCAATCAGGTTTCCAAAAAAATGCCAGCACTGCGGCTAACATAATCATCCTGAACATCTTAAAAGAAAAGGTCTTGCTTGGTGCACCCAGAATCTTTCTCGCCTTCGTGGATCTTTCCCAGGCTTTTGATAAAGTAGACAGATCTAAACTGTGGGCCAAGCTGAAGAACTGGAATTGCCCAAATCAGATTCTCGACCCAATCATCGCTCTGCATACAGACAATCATATATCAGTTAGGCTAAACAATAATGGTCTACTCTCCAAGCCCATACCGTCTAATCGAGGAGTCAAACAAGGCTGTCCTCTGGCTCCAGCTCTTTTTATCTCCTTTCTTGGCGATTTTCGAATTTCTCAAGAACTGATTAGATCGTTCCCTCCAAAAATCGGAACTACAACAGTTACCAGACTCCTATACGCAGACAATCTCATTATTTTGGACCATACCCAAGTGGGCCTTCAACGCCAGCTGGACAATCTGCACAAGTACACAAAGGAGAATAATCTGGAGATTAACGACTCTAAAACAAAAATACTAATTCTGAAAAAGTAGGGGAATAAAAAAAAAGAATCATTGAAGTGGTTTTTGAACCAATCGAAAATTGAAATCGTTCCATCATTCAAATATCTGGGAGTGGTCATTGACAGTTCGAAAAAATCTCTAAGCATGCAAAAATCCCTGTGGTCGAAAACAAAAAATCTAACAGCTCAACTACGCGCTGTCGATGGAAAATACGGCAAATTCAGCCTTCTTCCAGCAATCCAATTTTACAAGTCCAAAATAATTCCAACATTGACCTATGGCATGGATGCCAATCTCTCAATTCCAACGACCCTATGGACAGAACTAGAAGGTTTCATTTGGAGGGCAACTTTAGGCTTGCCTAAATCGACAGCTGTGGCACCCATAAGACGCAAACTGGGGTTGCTCTCCATAGAGGCAGTTGTCGCGCAGAGTACGATTCAGCTCTATAGGAAAATACGAAACCAAGACAGCCTGGAAATATACAAGATGATCTCCGAAGAAATATCTAAGGGAAGCAACAAATCCCTAAACAACTGGTCTGATAAACAAAAGCTTACGCTGCGAGAAATAGCCTGTTCAGAAGAGGAACTAATCCAAAATCCATTGAGAATAAAAACAAAAATGGAATGGCTTGATTGGATAAAAACAAACGACAACTCTCTCGAACAAGCTATTATCTCATTTGCCACCAGCCTACAATAAACTAAAGCAACCGATGGAATACTGCACGAAATATCCTAATAAGCGCCTCATGAGAACTCTGCTGAAAGCCTGTTTAAACCTCCTTCCTACCCAGGAAGTCCTAGCAATTCGGGCAGCTTCTAAAGAAAAATCTTGTAGACTTTGCAGAGACCCGCAAGCCACAGAAACTATCAAGCATCTTTTGATGGCGTGTCCGTCCATTGACCATGAAAGAGAGGCCTTCCTCGGCCCTGTGTACAAATCTTCATACGTTGTCGACAACAACATCTGGTGGAATCGCCTGATCACGGGTGCCAAAACGAGATGGCTAATAGCAGCTACCAAACTAATAACCATCGCTTTGGAGAAAACTCCGCAAATTCAGCAAAGTGAACTTTCGTCAAACACTTGTTTGTGAAAACTACTTGTACACAGGAAATGTCACTTCCTTCTTTTAGTCAGCAAGAAAGTTTTCTTCATTTGTAAAAATCTAAAATGATTAAATACAAATAAATAAATAAATAAAGGCACAAAGCACATGAATCTTTCAGTCACATAAAATGAGAGGTATGGAAGTGAAAACTATGCTTTTTGTTGCAAATTATATGAACAAACTGATTTTTGACATGTTCGTGTTTATCTCTTTATCTTAAATGTTCTACCAAACATTGGTGTACTGTTCTTGTCGTTGTCATGTGGCCTGCATGAAATCAATTTTTAAATATCACATTTGTAATGTTTTGAATTTTTTTCATTCATTTTGCTGTTTATTTGCCACCGCTCGAACATTCTTTGGAAAACTGAACCACATACTAACTTTGTAAACTGTGGGTCGAAATGTATCCTTTGGTATTGACCAAAATAAGAAAAAACGCCCTCAAGAAGGACTTCTAATAGTCCGAAATGCATGGCAATTGGCTTGCATCTGCAAATAAATCACCAATATCTTACTTTGAAATTCTAAGAAGTATGTTATTTTGGTGAGATTCACCAGATATTAACAAGAAAACAAGAATCCTCATCCTCATTTTCCTCAAATCGATCCGGTTCACCTGCATTTCGATCTTGTCGTAGCAGGGGACAGCCTTGCATCAACACTTTGGCAGAGGTGCATGTGTTGGAATTAGCCGTTATGCTTTGTGATGGATAAGATAAATGCCTTTGTCAAGTTCTTCGCTGTGTCACCAGTGTCATCTTGTCTCATTGGGCATTTAAAAGTGTAATTATTCATGCCACTAGACACAACACTAGTCAGGACTCGAGTGGCATGCTCAGCTAAAGCCCGTAGTTTAGGTATTGGTACTGTGGGAGCTGTTTGTTTTTCAACATCATTCGGAATAGAAATGGACTCCTCATGCATACGCTCGCATGCAAACCCTTCTGCTACGGTTCACATAGCAACTGCATTAGTCAGTTCTTCAGAGGTAAATGGTTCAATAGTAGGCAGGTTAGTGGGCTCAGTTTGACGAGGTTGGGGAGGCAGCTCGCCATTAGTTATGCTGGCAGCCTCGCCTCTAGGTGCCACATGGGGATGAAGAGTCGGTTACATGCGCAGTTACTGGCAGGGACACAAGAAACCGGGCTGACAGGGTTACAATATCCCAAATGCAGGTGCAGCTACTGCTGCATACTTGCCGTTGCTTCGGAGTTTCTCCCCACTCACTCAACACCTCGTCAGCCTGCGTCAGTGTACCCACCGCGCCTGCCAAATCCAACATTGTAGGTCTGAATTCTGCATGCCCCTCGTGCTCACGGCGTCTTTGTGCTCTTGTCTTGAATAACAACGCCGGCGTCTGTTGCTGTTGAAGAGACTTCGCCCTTTCATGCATGTTGGACATCACCAAGGGGGTGCTCTCGGCACCCGGATCCTGCGACTCTAGTGACTCCAATGACTCTGCGACCACTCCGCGGTGCAAGTAGATTTTTAAACGTAGAGGGCACGTTCAAAGGAAAGAGCGGAGATACTGCACAACGTCCACAGCTCCACCAGCTCCCATGACTCTGCAACGACTCCGCAAGGACGACTTCTTCCTTTTGAGTTGGTGGGACCAATCAACTCGTAAGCCACCTGGATACCATTCTCAAGTAAGGTTAGGATTAACCAGGGAGAGGGATACCAGCTTGTGCGCTTTAATCTACAGCTACTGGAACTGAAGTGACTCAATCTTGTTTGCTTTTTCGACGATCCTGTGCAGTGCAGGAGTCCCCCGATGTCATCCCTCTTGTCCCCACGACTGAGGCGCACGAACAGTGAGATCTGCAGGACCTGCCAGGAACCAACGTCTTCAGCTGCATTTTGTTCTTCATACTAAGGTACTGTGCCAACCCGATTGAGAGAACGCCGCTCTTGCGGTGACAGTTTGTTAAACTTTCACAACTTGCAGGCCTAATCAGCTTGTGACCCGACATATGATTCTTTTTCGCCTAAACTACTTCTGAGAACTTTTGCAAAGACTTTACTGTTTGATACCAGAACTGCTTTTTACTATCCAGAACACTAGCCCATTGACTTTGGCCTGGCCTATTGACTGGAATTGAACTCTTCTGGTGAACTGAAACTATTTCCACTGCCTAACAAGTATATGTGGTCCATTCTACTTACCTTGTCCCTTTTGCTCACTTCTAAGTAACTGAACTGCCATTTGACTCCTATTTTAGGGGAGCTCAAACTGTCTCAAAATCTTGGAGTTTTGTATTGAATGATATGATAGGATATGATATGGCATTTATAACGCGCCTATACACAAGTGTTTCAAAGCGTGAAGTGCATTGGTATATAATATTAAGTTGTCTTCTTCTAGTGAAATGTTTTCTAAATGATAATAAGTGTTTTACAAAGAAACCTTGAGTATAAGTGTTTACTTGAACCACTGTGATTGAAAGTCCTCTGTGTAATTACTTGTACTGCTCACATTCACTCTTGAGATAAGCCTGGCTGCTCAACTCGCTACCAAAAACTATGTGGTACAGACTTCTACCAAAGGTTGGTTTGGCTAACACCTGTAGTCCTAATTGTGTGTAGTGGTCGCAGAGGGTACTGCATGCAATTCTGCCTAACAGGAAGGTTAGGGCAAGGTAGCCAAGTAGGAGACAACAGGGGAAGGCGAGGAAGCCGTGGAGGGGAGAGAGGGAACAGCAGGGGAAGAAAGGAAATTGATGAGACGTGTGAAGCGTCTATCAAAGAGGAGAAGGTTGGCTTGAGGGCCTTGGACCAAGACAGTACCATTGAAGTAAACATTAATGATGACCTTCGAGGAGTGGAAGGAGGCCAGTAGGGCCTCCCACCGGGTGCCACCATTAATGGGAGAGCAAGAGAAGGGAGAGAGCACAGAGACCATATGTAGAGTCCATAGGTCTGGCGAGGGAACGACAAAGAGTATGTTGGTGAAAGTCTGTCTGGAGGAGGCACTGGTATAGGTGTCGTCGACTGGCTTCCCTTGCTGACACCTGCAGACAGTCGGGAGCCGTCTTTGTGGGAGCACCCTTTGCCTAGGGGCCCTTAGCCGCAGGGGCTGCCGGGCAGAGGTCTGCCCTGGGAGGGTTAGTGAAGACCATGGGTAGACCAATCAGGGTCGGGGGCAGGGAGGCGGGAGAAGGGAGTGAGAAAGGCAACAGGGAAGCCGGGGAACAAATGGAGTGGAGAGAGGGGCAGGAGGCCCAGAAGCTACCAAAAAACAATGGAACCAGAGGCCCAGGAGGGTCTCGGGCAACGTGGCTCACCTGAAGCAGCACTTGCTGAAGGAAGCACGCGGGGAGCAGTGCAGCAGACTGGGCCACCAAGGCCAGGATGAATCGCCAATCAGGGTCGGGCCGGGCTCGGAGGCGGGAGGAGGGAGGGAGAAAGGCAACGGGGAAGCCGGGGCACAAAGAAGATGGTGAAAGAAGACCTAGCCTAGATAGCCTTTGGTGTGGGCTGCACACCCTTGCTAGAGTGGTTTTCCTGAGTCTTAATGTATTTGTTGATTATTCCATTTACTTAATAACAGTCATCTCTTAGTATCTGGTGAATTTCACCAAAATAACACACTTCTTAGAATTTCAAAATAAGATATTGGTGATTTATTTGCAGATGCAAGCCAATTGCCATGCATTTTGGATTATTAGAAGTCCTCCTTCAGGGCGTTTTTTCTTAATTTGATCAATTCCAAAGGATACAATTCGACCCACAGTTTACAATGTTAGTATATTGTACAGTTTTCCACAGAATGTTCGAGCGGTGGCAAATAAACTGCAAAATGAATGAAAGAAATGAAAAACAAAATATGATACAGAACACACCGGGATAACCGGTGCTCAGTGGGATAGCACAATGGTTAGTCAGACAGCGCGTGATCACGAATGATGTATTTTACATTAGACAATCACTACCTTCACTTGCCTGTACTCGAATATATAGAATCTGCGGATATTGAAAGTTATTAAAGGCACAAGCGGAGCTTGAGGCGAGGTTGAGGCAGTCTCCGGCAGTCTCTCTACCTTGTCTATTGTGGGAGGATCCCACCGAACTACTTAAAACCAGTGTATACCGCAGAGCGGTGAGCGGAGCTTGAGGCGAGGTTGAGGCAGTCTCCGCATCCCCGCGGCTCTCGTGGCCCACGACCCCTCGTAATGAAACCTCGTGGACCTAGTGAAGCCCACTTGCACGAAAGCTCAACGATTTCTACATGTCCTCAAGAACTACAAACAGAACACGCTGCGGAGCAACGACTTCTAAGAAGTAACTTTAAATCTGTAGAAGTTATGTCAATTAAACCACCTACACTAAAAATGAAGGCTCCAAGGATTATTTCCCTGACCCCCTCAGTCTGTGATATATCCAGCGGTACCTTCCCAACCCCGGCAACCCGTTTCGACTTTGAAAATCCTTTTGACGGGGTCCAGCGTTCGCCTTCCATATCCTGCTCGACTCCCACGGAGCAACTACCGTGCGCTACAGGAGCGGAGGAAGTGCCATCTAATCCCTCATTTGCTACAATAAACATAGACGTTCTTACCTTGGAGTCTCCTGTCTCCCCTGTAGGGAGGGGTCGGAGCATGGAGGACCCACCGGATTCACTGAACTCCCAAGACGCGGCGGCCTCTACGACACGCCCGCAGTCCACCGCGCTGGAATCTTCTTCCTCCTCTTCCTCCATCAACGCCCAGCCTGCCCAGCCTTCCCGCCAGGCCCTCACGATGGCGAGAGGTGCAGACGATTCGACGGTCGGAGGACGGTCGGCATCTGCCCCTGCGCTAGTACCCTGGGCGGAAAACCGGGATGAGGAGGAAACAGCGAGTGATCTCCCGGACGAAGGAAGAGACCCCACGACTGTAGAGACGCAGTCTCGTGCACGAATGCGGGAACTCTGTTCTCTTGGCAGCGTAGATGCCGCTCCAAGCAAGGCTCTGAGACCTGCGGCAGTAACCTACTCCGGACCAGAAGAGCGTGCGGCCGGCTCTGCGGCGCCCACTCAGGAGCCCCTCTGTCACCCCGAAAATTCACTGTTGTCGCCAGCCACCCCGTTTAATAAACAATCAACGACAAAATCGGCGAGCAGTCGAACCAACAAGAACTCTCCCACAGACGAGCAAGCGGGACAAAACACCCTGGAATTAAATGCGGGAAACCATCCAAGTGCCAAAAATCCTTCTATTCCTAGAACAAATAAAACCTGCAATGCCAATACTTCCTACGAACTTATTGAAGAACTACCCGAAGAATCGGTCCCTGAATCTACTGTTCCCCAAACATTGGCAAAGAATTTACAAGACGCTCGACCAAAAAAATCGCAAAGCATGAAAAGAAAATATAAGAAAAAAGATATAGGAAAAAAAAGCCTCCCGTGCCCATTGCTATCATCGGCGTTAAAAGACTTCTTCAAAAACAATGCAAAAGAAAGTTGGACGAGGCAAATGAACCTCCGGATGCGGAAATTCTGGAAGCAATCCAGGATCTCCCACCCGCCACCAAAGCAAGAAAAACAACTTCTCACGTCAAAAAACAAATGGATCCATCAAGTGCCGACAAAAGTGAACCTGATTTAAACGATGCCCTAAAAAAAGGAAGACTTTCTACGAAAATCCAAGATGAAGCAACTCCACCCATCTTGAAAGAAAGTACTCCAGATTCCATGTCCACCACCTTGAATCCCGTGCACTTATCTCTATCGAGCGTGAGTAGCTTGGGAACAACAGAGGCTGCAATGAATAACAAATCTCTTACACCTCCAAAAGGGGAAGATCGAACTGGCGTACTACTGCCACTAATCACTGAATCCCCTATTAAAGAAAAACCTATAGACAAAAATGCACTACTGTTTCCCCCAGTCCCTAACAACCGACAATTATTCGGGACGCAACCATCGACACAACTTCCCCTGGATCAACAAATTGGGAAACCTAAAAATCAAGACCAACCTACTCAAACAGATGAAAGTCTACTTCTCCCTGAGCAATTGTTGAATTCAACACCACGTCCACGTTCGCCACCAAGGAACAGGAGACTAAGCGAAATAGTTCCTCCTAACCCAAAGGACTCTCTGTCAAAAAAAAATGACTTAGCCACCATCATATCGGCAATTACAATATCCCTAGCACCATTTGGGAAGCTTTATGAAAACATCAACGAATCGTTAAAGGACAGCATCACAGTAACAGCAATGATGCATACCAAGTTGATATTTGTAGAAGGTTTCATCACTGCCTTGGAGCAAACAAACAAGAAACACAGAGAAACCTGGGACCTGAAGCTGTCGGTATTGGAAGAAAAGCTACGACTGCTACAATCCGCAAGTCTGGAAAAAAGGACCTCAGATGATAAAGAAAACCAGACCATACCTCAAACACAAGCCATGAAAACAGCACCGCTCTTCGTTAACCGAAAAAATAAATCACCTTCTCAAACGACAGAGCCCCTGAAAATGACACTCACAAAAGTCACTTCCAAAAAACCATCATTTCCTACGCTCAATCAACCCCTATTGAAGCTAACAAGAAGCCCTCAACAAGATTCGAGCATAAGGCGTAAATAATCCACAGTAGACCCACCGTCCTCTCTTAAGGGAAACCCTAAAGAAATTAGAACTGCCTCCACTAATGAAGTGACGGACTACGAAAACGGTACTACTGCTACCAACCAGTTCATTCAATCACCACGAACTGCCGACGAATTTATCTGCCAAAGTTCGCTGATTGATTTATCACAACACGAGGACTCAGCGGAAATCATTGAACTTGATACTGAAACGGGAGACAGCCCTGGAAACCAACTTGAAACTCAATCGCGCACACCAATAGAAGGAGCCAACAAATCTGCACCCACCCACCTGAGCAAGGGACCCTCTAACTTAAATCAGGCGGATGACTTGAGTATCGAACAATTGTACAAAAAATTAAAATCCACCAAATCAATCGCCTCAAGCAAATCTTTGCCTACCAAAGAAAAAGGGGCTAAATCTAAATATCAGCATGATTCCACTACAAGATCCAATGGCAAGACTTCTGATTCAGTGCGCTTATTCAAGATCGAACAAAAATCGTCAGAAGTTCATTATATGGTCCTGAATAGAAGAACTGTTCTCAAAATCCTCAAACAGGTCGACATACTTAACACACTAAAGTCTGACGACTTTACGCTCATAGAGCCGTACCACAGAAACAACCAAGCAAAGGCATATCTTCACATCAAAAATTCGGCGCTTCGAGAGATTCCTCAAGAAGCATACGCAAAAGTGGCCCATGAAGGCTTCATCCTGATGGAGATCCAGACCACAAAAAACAGCAAGAGTCAGACGGAAAGCAACAAAATCCCTGCAGTAAAGAACTACAGATACAAATCACAGACTGAAGACTTGTATAGATTGAGAAGACGGGAAAAAGAACACCGCCCCGCTGGGAAAAACCCATCTACCATGAATTCAGAACTTCGGGGAAAGTCTCATCTAGAACCGCCCATTCGAAATACTATCGGGATGTTAACGAAAGACATGAAGATAGAAACGATTCAAGAAATTGCAACAACTTTAGAAGAACATCCCCGTCATTGCATACATCATCAGTGCGCCAAAACGAACGAAGACCTCCATCCCCAGTACACTGTGTACGACCAAAACAAAACACAAACCAGTCTACGACCCACCTACACCCCAAACCAACAAAGGATACATGGTCTTGGTTGCGAGATGCCTTTACTCCGGGTCTTAAGAGATAGCAGCGAGCGAGTGGGGCCAATTCACCATCATGGCGACCCGAATCCAAAAAGGAAGCTCCACGAAATGCTACCCTATCTATAGAGGCCACACGCACCTAACCAAAATCGGCAGCTACAATCTAGGAACCCACGACATTCTATGTCTCCAAGAAACGTGGCTAGTGAATAAACCTGCACTTGACGGCTATACCATCGAGATCTCCCCAGCCCTAAAGGGTCCTTTCGGCAGACCGTCTTCTGGCCTATTGACAGCCATTCGGACTGGGTCGAATATATTCATCACCAAGAAAATCGTAGCCACCTACGCTTTCCTGGCAGTGCTCATAAGAACGAGCAATGAAAATGACTCCGAAGTTTGGGCTATCATTAACACTTACTGGAACCCCCAAAGAACTTCATCCGGCAAATTCTGTGACGAAGCAGCCAACATCATCGATGAAATAATGATTAAACACAAAACTTCGAACATTCTCATCTGTGGAGATTTGAACTGTAACTGCCTGAAGTCAACCTACAATACGCCAGCAACAGAAAGAGGAAAACTGTGGGTTTCGTTAATGAACTCTAAGAACCTTCGAAACGCCGCAAAATCCAACAATCATTCTTCTATCCCTACATGAGAGCGCGACCACTCTACAGCAAACCTTGATTACATCTTTGTTGCAGAAAAAATGTACTCGAACATAACTTCTTTTGAAGTAATCAGAACGGAATTCAGTGACCACAACTTGTTAAACCTTACATGTAGAACAAAGAGACATGACCACCAAGTCTACAACATTGCGGTCGAGGTGAACACTCAGCTCTCCCGTTTGCGTATGAGTGCCAAAGACATCAGATCCTTGACAGACGAATATAATACTCTCATCACAGATACAGAAGCTAATGATACAACATTCAGGACTAGCTACATCCCCTTGCTCCCGCAATTCAAAAAACCTTGGAAAGGGCTTGATAATCGGAGAGGAAATTTTACTCATTCCTACAATCGGACCCTAGTGATCAGACATCACCTAGGAAAATTAAAAAAAGAGGCAACCACTGTGAACTCCACTAATATATGGGAATCCTACCGTCAGGAGCTCAGATCATACAAACAGTGGCTAAGAAACAACAGATCAGCGCTCTACCAAGCAGATGCAGAAAACATGATCAAGACTATAGCCAACAAAAAAACCGAGAATTTTGGAAATTGATCAACGACATGAAACCTCATGCAAACTCGCCGATGATAAATGCAGTTTCTGAAGAATGCTGGTTCAGCCACTTCTCTAAATGTTTGATCATCCTCTGACGGATACCGAGAGGGCAAAGTCACCAACTAAATCTCATTGGGTCGATCTATCTGATGCAGACGACATAAAGACTATCATCATGAAATTGAAACCTTCACGTGCATCTGCACCGGACGGCCTAGCAAATACCGACTTGAAACAACATGCGGAGGCCTGGTCAGCTGCCTTGAGCCTGATATCAAACATTGCAAGGAACGAAGGATAATTCCGAGCTCCTGGAATCAAGCCATTATCGTCCCGATCTTCAAAAAAGGCACGAGAGAAGATCCATCCAATTACCGCCCTATTGCCCTACTGGATGTTATCGGTAAAGTCTTTGCTACCTCTCTCCTGAGCCACTTCTGGAACTGGATAATTACTTCTCCAGCCAGGGATCCTCTCCAATCAGGTTTCCAAAAAAATGCCAGCACTGCGGCTAACATAATCATCCTGAACATCTTAAAAGAAAAGGTCTTGCTTGGTGCACCCAGAATCTTTCTCGCCTTCGTGGATCTTTCCCAGGCTTTTGATAAAGTAGACAGATCTAAACTGTGGGCCAAGCTGAAGAACTGGAATTGCCCAAATCAGATTCTCGACCCAATCATCGCTCTGCATACAGACAATCATATATCAGTTAGGCTAAACAATAATGGTCTACTCTCCAAGCCCATACCGTCTAATCGAGGAGTCAAACAAGGCTGTCCTCTGGCTCCAGCTCTTTTTATCTCCTTTCTTGGCGATTTTCGAATTTCTCAAGAACTGATTAGATCGTTCCCTCCAAAAATCGGAACTACAACAGTTACCAGACTCCTATACGCAGACAATCTCATTATTTTGGACCATACCCAAGTGGGCCTTCAACGCCAGCTGGACAATCTGCACAAGTACACAAAGGAGAATAATCTGGAGATTAACGACTCTAAAACAAAAATACTAATTCTGAAAAAGTAGGGGAATAAAAAAAAAGAATCATTGAAGTGGTTTTTGAACCAATCGAAAATTGAAATCGTTCCATCATTCAAATATCTGGGAGTGGTCATTGACAGTTCGAAAAAATCTCTAAGCATGCAAAAATCCCTGTGGTCGAAAACAAAAAATCTAACAGCTCAACTACGCGCTGTCGATGGAAAATACGGCAAATTCAGCCTTCTTCCAGCAATCCAATTTTACAAGTCCAAAATAATTCCAACATTGACCTATGGCATGGATGCCAATCTCTCAATTCCAACGACCCTATGGACAGAACTAGAAGGTTTCATTTGGAGGGCAACTTTAGGCTTGCCTAAATCGACAGCTGTGGCACCCATAAGACGCAAACTGGGGTTGCTCTCCATAGAGGCAGTTGTCGCGCAGAGTACGATTCAGCTCTATAGGAAAATACGAAACCAAGACAGCCTGGAAATATACAAGATGATCTCCGAAGAAATATCTAAGGGAAGCAACAAATCCCTAAACAACTGGTCTGATAAACAAAAGCTTACGCTGCGAGAAATAGCCTGTTCAGAAGAGGAACTAATCCAAAATCCATTGAGAATAAAAACAAAAATGGAATGGCTTGATTGGATAAAAACAAACGACAACTCTCTCGAACAAGCTATTATCTCATTTGCCACCAGCCTACAATAAACTAAAGCAACCGATGGAATACTGCACGAAATATCCTAATAAGCGCCTCATGAGAACTCTGCTGAAAGCCTGTTTAAACCTCCTTCCTACCCAGGAAGTCCTAGCAATTCGGGCAGCTTCTAAAGAAAAATCTTGTAGACTTTGCAGAGACCCGCAAGCCACAGAAACTATCAAGCATCTTTTGATGGCGTGTCCGTCCATTGACCATGAAAGAGAGGCCTTCCTCGGCCCTGTGTACAAATCTTCATACGTTGTCGACAACAACATCTGGTGGAATCGCCTGATCACGGGTGCCAAAACGAGATGGCTAATAGCAGCTACCAAACTAATAACCATCGCTTTGGAGAAAACTCCGCAAATTCAGCAAAGTGAACTTTCGTCAAACACTTGTTTGTGAAAACTACTTGTACACAGGAAATGTCACTTCCTTCTTTTAGTCAGCAAGAAAGTTTTCTTCATTTGTAAAAATCTAAAATGATTAAATACAAATAAATAAATAAATAAAGGCACAAAGCACATGAATCTTTCAGTCACATAAAATGAGAGGTATGGAAGTGAAAACTATGCTTTTTGTTGCAAATTATATGAACAAACTGATTTTTGACATGTTCGTGTTTATCTCTTTATCTTAAATGTTCTACCAAACATTGGTGTACTGTTCTTGTCGTTGTCATGTGGCCTGCATGAAATCAATTTTTAAATATCACATTTGTAATGTTTTGAATTTTTTTCATTCATTTTGCTGTTTATTTGCCACCGCTCGAACATTCTTTGGAAAACTGAACCACATACTAACTTTGTAAACTGTGGGTCGAAATGTATCCTTTGGTATTGACCAAAATAAGAAAAAACGCCCTCAAGAAGGACTTCTAATAGTCCGAAATGCATGGCAATTGGCTTGCATCTGCAAATAAATCACCAATATCTTACTTTGAAATTCTAAGAAGTATGTTATTTTGGTGAGATTCACCAGATATTAACAAGAAAACAAGAATCCTCATCCTCATTTTCCTCAAATCGATCCGGTTCACCTGCATTTCGATCTTGTCGTAGCAGGGGACAGCCTTGCATCAACACTTTGGCAGAGGTGCATGTGTTGGAATTAGCCGTTATGCTTTGTGATGGATAAGATAAATGCCTTTGTCAAGTTCTTCGCTGTGTCACCAGTGTCATCTTGTCTCATTGGGCATTTAAAAGTGTAATTATTCATGCCACTAGACACAACACTAGTCAGGACTCGAGTGGCATGCTCAGCTAAAGCCCGTAGTTTAGGTATTGGTACTGTGGGAGCTGTTTGTTTTTCAACATCATTCGGAATAGAAATGGACTCCTCATGCATACGCTCGCATGCAAACCCTTCTGCTACGGTTCACATAGCAACTGCATTAGTCAGTTCTTCAGAGGTAAATGGTTCAATAGTAGGCAGGTTAGTGGGCTCAGTTTGACGAGGTTGGGGAGGCAGCTCGCCATTAGTTATGCTGGCAGCCTCGCCTCTAGGTGCCACATGGGGATGAAGAGTCGGTTACATGCGCAGTTACTGGCAGGGACACAAGAAACCGGGCTGACAGGGTTACAATATCCCAAATGCAGGTGCAGCTACTGCTGCATACTTGCCGTTGCTTCGGAGTTTCTCCCCACTCACTCAACACCTCGTCAGCCTGCGTCAGTGTACCCACCGCGCCTGCCAAATCCAACATTGTAGGTCTGAATTC
The DNA here is from genome assembly GCF_040938575.1 of Ambystoma mexicanum. Lineage (NCBI taxonomy): Eukaryota > Metazoa > Chordata > Amphibia > Caudata > Ambystomatidae > Ambystoma > Ambystoma mexicanum. The sequence goes on along the minus strand of NC_090931.1, from coordinate 1,281,488,797 downwards.
TGCATGCCCCTCGTGCTCACGGCGTCTTTGTGCTCTTGTCTTGAATAACAACGCCGGCGTCTGTTGCTGTTGAAGAGACTTCGCCCTTTCATGCATGTTGGACATCACCAAGGGGGTGCTCTCGGCACCCGGATCCTGCGACTCTAGTGACTCCAATGACTCTGCGACCACTCCGCGGTGCAAGTAGATTTTTAAACGTAGAGGGCACGTTCAAAGGAAAGAGCGGAGATACTGCACAACGTCCACAGCTCCACCAGCTCCCATGACTCTGCAACGACTCCGCAAGGACGACTTCTTCCTTTTGAGTTGGTGGGACCAATCAACTCGTAAGCCACCTGGATACCATTCTCAAGTAAGGTTAGGATTAACCAGGGAGAGGGATACCAGCTTGTGCGCTTTAATCTACAGCTACTGGAACTGAAGTGACTCAATCTTGTTTGCTTTTTCGACGATCCTGTGCAGTGCAGGAGTCCCCCGATGTCATCCCTCTTGTCCCCACGACTGAGGCGCACGAACAGTGAGATCTGCAGGACCTGCCAGGAACCAACGTCTTCAGCTGCATTTTGTTCTTCATACTAAGGTACTGTGCCAACCCGATTGAGAGAACGCCGCTCTTGCGGTGACAGTTTGTTAAACTTTCACAACTTGCAGGCCTAATCAGCTTGTGACCCGACATATGATTCTTTTTCGCCTAAACTACTTCTGAGAACTTTTGCAAAGACTTTACTGTTTGATACCAGAACTGCTTTTTACTATCCAGAACACTAGCCCATTGACTTTGGCCTGGCCTATTGACTGGAATTGAACTCTTCTGGTGAACTGAAACTATTTCCACTGCCTAACAAGTATATGTGGTCCATTCTACTTACCTTGTCCCTTTTGCTCACTTCTAAGTAACTGAACTGCCATTTGACTCCTATTTTAGGGGAGCTCAAACTGTCTCAAAATCTTGGAGTTTTGTATTGAATGATATGATAGGATATGATATGGCGTTTATAACGCGCCTATACACAAGTGTTTCAAAGCGTGAAGTGCATTGGTATATAATATTAAGTTGTCTTCTTCTAGTGAAATGTTTTCTAAATGATAATAAGTGTTTTACAAAGAAACCTTGAGTATAAGTGTTTACTTGAACCACTGTGATTGAAAGTCCTCTGTGTAATTACTTGTACTGCTCACATTCACTCTTGAGATAAGCCTGGCTGCTCAACTCGCTACCAAAAACTATGTGGTACAGACTTCTACCAAAGGTTGGTTTGGCTAACACCTGTAGTCCTAATTGTGTGTAGTGGTCGCAGAGGGTACTGCATGCAATTCTGCCTAACAGGAAGGTTAGGGCAAGGTAGCCAAGTAGGAGACAACAGGGGAAGGCGAGGAAGCCGTGGAGGGGAGAGAGGGAACAGCAGGGGAAGAAAGGAAATTGATGAGACGTGTGAAGCGTCTATCAAAGAGGAGAAGGTTGGCTTGAGGGCCTTGGACCAAGACAGTACCATTGAAGTAAACATTAATGATGACCTTCGAGGAGTGGAAGGAGGCCAGTAGGGCCTCCCACCGGGTGCCACCATTAATGGGAGAGCAAGAGAAGGGAGAGAGCACAGAGACCATATGTAGAGTCCATAGGTCTGGCGAGGGAACGACAAAGAGTATGTTGGTGAAAGTCTGTCTGGAGGAGGCACTGGTATAGGTGTCGTCGACTGGCTTCCCTTGCTGACACCTGCAGACAGTCGGGAGCCGTCTTTGTGGGAGCACCCTTTGCCTAGGGGCCCTTAGCCGCAGGGGCTGCCGGGCAGAGGTCTGCCCTGGGAGGGTTAGTGAAGACCATGGGTAGACCAATCAGGGTCGGGGGCAGGGAGGCGGGAGAAGGGAGTGAGAAAGGCAACAGGGAAGCCGGGGAACAAATGGAGTGGAGAGAGGGGCAGGAGGCCCAGAAGCTACCAAAAAACAATGGAACCAGAGGCCCAGGAGGGTCTCGGGCAACGTGGCTCACCTGAAGCAGCACTTGCTGAAGGAAGCACGCGGGGAGCAGTGCAGCAGACTGGGCCACCAAGGCCAGGATGAATCGCCAATCAGGGTCGGGCCGGGCTCGGAGGCGGGAGGAGGGAGGGAGAAAGGCAACGGGGAAGCCGGGGCACAAAGAAGATGGTGAAAGAAGACCTAGCCTAGATAGCCTTTGGTGTGGGCTGCACACCCTTGCTAGAGTGGTTTTCCTGAGTCTTAATGTATTTGTTGATTATTCCATTTACTTAATAACAGTCATCTCTTAGTATCTGGTGAATTTCACCAAAATAACACACTTCTTAGAATTTCAAAATAAGATATTGGTGATTTATTTGCAGATGCAAGCCAATTGCCATGCATTTTGGATTATTAGAAGTCCTCCTTCAGGGCGTTTTTTCTTAATTTGATCAATTCCAAAGGATACAATTCGACCCACAGTTTACAATGTTAGTATATTGTACAGTTTTCCACAGAATGTTCGAGCGGTGGCAAATAAACTGCAAAATGAATGAAAGAAATGAAAAACAAAATATGATACAGAACACACCGGGATAACCGGTGCTCAGTGGGATAGCACAATGGTTAGTCAGACAGCGCGTGATCACGAATGATGTATTTTACATTAGACAATCACTACCTTCACTTGCCTGTACTCGAATATATAGAATCTGCGGATATTGAAAGTTATTAAAGGCACAAGCGGAGCTTGAGGCGAGGTTGAGGCAGTCTCCGGCAGTCTCTCTACCTTGTCTATTGTGGGAGGATCCCACCGAACTACTTAAAACCAGTGTATACCGCAGAGCGGTGAGCGGAGCTTGAGGCGAGGTTGAGGCAGTCTCCGCATCCCCGCGGCTCTCGTGGCCCACGACCCCTCGTAATGAAACCTCGTGGACCTAGTGAAGCCCACTTGCACGAAAGCTCAACGATTTCTACATGTCCTCAAGAACTACAAACAGAACACGCTGCGGAGCAACGACTTCTAAGAAGTAACTTTAAATCTGTAGAAGTTATGTCAATTAAACCACCTACACTAAAAATGAAGGCTCCAAGGATTATTTCCCTGACCCCCTCAGTCTGTGATATATCCAGCGGTACCTTCCCAACCCCGGCAACCCGTTTCGACTTTGAAAATCCTTTTGACGGGGTCCAGCGTTCGCCTTCCATATCCTGCTCGACTCCCACGGAGCAACTACCGTGCGCTACAGGAGCGGAGGAAGTGCCATCTAATCCCTCATTTGCTACAATAAACATAGACGTTCTTACCTTGGAGTCTCCTGTCTCCCCTGTAGGGAGGGGTCGGAGCATGGAGGACCCACCGGATTCACTGAACTCCCAAGACGCGGCGGCCTCTACGACACGCCCGCAGTCCACCGCGCTGGAATCTTCTTCCTCCTCTTCCTCCATCAACGCCCAGCCTGCCCAGCCTTCCCGCCAGGCCCTCACGATGGCGAGAGGTGCAGACGATTCGACGGTCGGAGGACGGTCGGCATCTGCCCCTGCGCTAGTACCCTGGGCGGAAAACCGGGATGAGGAGGAAACAGCGAGTGATCTCCCGGACGAAGGAAGAGACCCCACGACTGTAGAGACGCAGTCTCGTGCACGAATGCGGGAACTCTGTTCTCTTGGCAGCGTAGATGCCGCTCCAAGCAAGGCTCTGAGACCTGCGGCAGTAACCTACTCCGGACCAGAAGAGCGTGCGGCCGGCTCTGCGGCGCCCACTCAGGAGCCCCTCTGTCACCCCGAAAATTCACTGTTGTCGCCAGCCACCCCGTTTAATAAACAATCAACGACAAAATCGGCGAGCAGTCGAACCAACAAGAACTCTCCCACAGACGAGCAAGCGGGACAAAACACCCTGGAATTAAATGCGGGAAACCATCCAAGTGCCAAAAATCCTTCTATTCCTAGAACAAATAAAACCTGCAATGCCAATACTTCCTACGAACTTATTGAAGAACTACCCGAAGAATCGGTCCCTGAATCTACTGTTCCCCAAACATTGGCAAAGAATTTACAAGACGCTCGACCAAAAAAATCGCAAAGCATGAAAAGAAAATATAAGAAAAAAGATATAGGAAAAAAAAGCCTCCCGTGCCCATTGCTATCATCGGCGTTAAAAGACTTCTTCAAAAACAATGCAAAAGAAAGTTGGACGAGGCAAATGAACCTCCGGATGCGGAAATTCTGGAAGCAATCCAGGATCTCCCACCCGCCACCAAAGCAAGAAAAACAACTTCTCACGTCAAAAAACAAATGGATCCATCAAGTGCCGACAAAAGTGAACCTGATTTAAACGATGCCCTAAAAAAAGGAAGACTTTCTACGAAAATCCAAGATGAAGCAACTCCACCCATCTTGAAAGAAAGTACTCCAGATTCCATGTCCACCACCTTGAATCCCGTGCACTTATCTCTATCGAGCGTGAGTAGCTTGGGAACAACAGAGGCTGCAATGAATAACAAATCTCTTACACCTCCAAAAGGGGAAGATCGAACTGGCGTACTACTGCCACTAATCACTGAATCCCCTATTAAAGAAAAACCTATAGACAAAAATGCACTACTGTTTCCCCCAGTCCCTAACAACCGACAATTATTCGGGACGCAACCATCGACACAACTTCCCCTGGATCAACAAATTGGGAAACCTAAAAATCAAGACCAACCTACTCAAACAGATGAAAGTCTACTTCTCCCTGAGCAATTGTTGAATTCAACACCACGTCCACGTTCGCCACCAAGGAACAGGAGACTAAGCGAAATAGTTCCTCCTAACCCAAAGGACTCTCTGTCAAAAAAAAATGACTTAGCCACCATCATATCGGCAATTACAATATCCCTAGCACCATTTGGGAAGCTTTATGAAAACATCAACGAATCGTTAAAGGACAGCATCACAGTAACAGCAATGATGCATACCAAGTTGATATTTGTAGAAGGTTTCATCACTGCCTTGGAGCAAACAAACAAGAAACACAGAGAAACCTGGGACCTGAAGCTGTCGGTATTGGAAGAAAAGCTACGACTGCTACAATCCGCAAGTCTGGAAAAAAGGACCTCAGATGATAAAGAAAACCAGACCATACCTCAAACACAAGCCATGAAAACAGCACCGCTCTTCGTTAACCGAAAAAATAAATCACCTTCTCAAACGACAGAGCCCCTGAAAATGACACTCACAAAAGTCACTTCCAAAAAACCATCATTTCCTACGCTCAATCAACCCCTATTGAAGCTAACAAGAAGCCCTCAACAAGATTCGAGCATAAGGCGTAAATAATCCACAGTAGACCCACCGTCCTCTCTTAAGGGAAACCCTAAAGAAATTAGAACTGCCTCCACTAATGAAGTGACGGACTACGAAAACGGTACTACTGCTACCAACCAGTTCATTCAATCACCACGAACTGCCGACGAATTTATCTGCCAAAGTTCGCTGATTGATTTATCACAACACGAGGACTCAGCGGAAATCATTGAACTTGATACTGAAACGGGAGACAGCCCTGGAAACCAACTTGAAACTCAATCGCGCACACCAATAGAAGGAGCCAACAAATCTGCACCCACCCACCTGAGCAAGGGACCCTCTAACTTAAATCAGGCGGATGACTTGAGTATCGAACAATTGTACAAAAAATTAAAATCCACCAAATCAATCGCCTCAAGCAAATCTTTGCCTACCAAAGAAAAAGGGGCTAAATCTAAATATCAGCATGATTCCACTACAAGATCCAATGGCAAGACTTCTGATTCAGTGCGCTTATTCAAGATCGAACAAAAATCGTCAGAAGTTCATTATATGGTCCTGAATAGAAGAACTGTTCTCAAAATCCTCAAACAGGTCGACATACTTAACACACTAAAGTCTGACGACTTTACGCTCATAGAGCCGTACCACAGAAACAACCAAGCAAAGGCATATCTTCACATCAAAAATTCGGCGCTTCGAGAGATTCCTCAAGAAGCATACGCAAAAGTGGCCCATGAAGGCTTCATCCTGATGGAGATCCAGACCACAAAAAACAGCAAGAGTCAGACGGAAAGCAACAAAATCCCTGCAGTAAAGAACTACAGATACAAATCACAGACTGAAGACTTGTATAGATTGAGAAGACGGGAAAAAGAACACCGCCCCGCTGGGAAAAACCCATCTACCATGAATTCAGAACTTCGGGGAAAGTCTCATCTAGAACCGCCCATTCGAAATACTATCGGGATGTTAACGAAAGACATGAAGATAGAAACGATTCAAGAAATTGCAACAACTTTAGAAGAACATCCCCGTCATTGCATACATCATCAGTGCGCCAAAACGAACGAAGACCTCCATCCCCAGTACACTGTGTACGACCAAAACAAAACACAAACCAGTCTACGACCCACCTACACCCCAAACCAACAAAGGATACATGGTCTTGGTTGCGAGATGCCTTTACTCCGGGTCTTAAGAGATAGCAGCGAGCGAGTGGGGCCAATTCACCATCATGGCGACCCGAATCCAAAAAGGAAGCTCCACGAAATGCTACCCTATCTATAGAGGCCACACGCACCTAACCAAAATCGGCAGCTACAATCTAGGAACCCACGACATTCTATGTCTCCAAGAAACGTGGCTAGTGAATAAACCTGCACTTGACGGCTATACCATCGAGATCTCCCCAGCCCTAAAGGGTCCTTTCGGCAGACCGTCTTCTGGCCTATTGACAGCCATTCGGACTGGGTCGAATATATTCATCACCAAGAAAATCGTAGCCACCTACGCTTTCCTGGCAGTGCTCATAAGAACGAGCAATGAAAATGACTCCGAAGTTTGGGCTATCATTAACACTTACTGGAACCCCCAAAGAACTTCATCCGGCAAATTCTGTGACGAAGCAGCCAACATCATCGATGAAATAATGATTAAACACAAAACTTCGAACATTCTCATCTGTGGAGATTTGAACTGTAACTGCCTGAAGTCAACCTACAATACGCCAGCAACAGAAAGAGGAAAACTGTGGGTTTCGTTAATGAACTCTAAGAACCTTCGAAACGCCGCAAAATCCAACAATCATTCTTCTATCCCTACATGAGAGTGCGACCACTCTACAGCAAACCTTGATTACATCTTTGTTGCAGAAAAAATGTACTCGAACATAACTTCTTTTGAAGTAATCAGAACGGAATTCAGTGACCACAACTTGTTAAACCTTACATGTAGAACAAAGAGACATGACCACCAAGTCTACAACATTGCGGTCGAGGTGAACACTCAGCTCTCCCGTTTGCGTATGAGTGCCAAAGACATCAGATCCTTGACAGACGAATATAATACTCTCATCACAGATACAGAAGCTAATGATACAACATTCAGGACTAGCTACATCCCCTTGCTCCCGCAATTCAAAAAACCTTGGAAAAGGCTTGATAATCGGAGCGGAAATTTTACTCATTCCTACAATCGGACCCTAGTGATCAGACATCACCTAGGAAAATTAAAAAAAGAGGCAACCACTGTGAACTCCACTAATATATGGGAATCCTACCGTCAGGAGCTCAGATCATACAAACAGTGGCTAAGAAACAACAGATCAGCGCTCTACCAAGCAGATGCAGAAAACATGATCAAGACTATAGCCAACAAAAAAACCGAGAATTTTGGAAATTGATCAACGACATGAAACCTCATGCAAACTCGCCGATGATAAATGCAGTTTCTGAAGAATGCTGGTTCAGCCACTTCTCTAAATGTTTGATCATCCTCTGACGGATACCGAGAGGGCAAAGTCACCAACTAAATCTCATTGGGTCGATCTATCTGATGCAGACGACATAAAGACTATCATCATGAAATTGAAACCTTCACGTGCATCTGCACCGGACGGCCTAGCAAATACCGACTTGAAACAACATGCGGAGGCCTGGTCAGCTGCCTTGAGCCTGATATTCAAACATTGCAAGGAACGAAGGATAATTCCGAGCTCCTGGAATCAAGCCATTATCGTCCCGATCTTCAAAAAAGGCACGAGAGAAGATCCATCCAATTACCGCCCTATTGCCCTACTGGATGTTATCGGTAAAGTCTTTGCTACCTCTCTCCTGAGCCACTTCTGGAACTGGATAATTACTTCTCCAGCCAGGGATCCTCTCCAATCAGGTTTCCAAAAAAATGCCAGCACTGCGGCTAACATAATCATCCTGAACATCTTAAAAGAAAAGGTCTTGCTTGGTGCACCCAGAATCTTTCTCGCCTTTGTGGATCTTTCCCAGGCTTTTGATAAAGTAGACAGATCTAAACTGTGGGCCAAGCTGAAGAACTGGAATTGCCCAAATCAGATTCTCGACCCAATCATCGCTCTGCATACGGACAATCATATATCAGTTAGGCTAAACAATAATGGTCTACTCTCCAAGCCCATACCGTCTAATCGAGGAGTCAAACAAGGCTGTCCTCTGGCTCCAGCTCTTTTTATCTCCTTTCTTGGCGATTTTCGAATTTCTCAAGAACTGATTAGATCGTTCCCTCCAAAAATCGGAACTACAACAGTTACCAGACTCCTATACGCAGACAATCTCATTATTTTGGACCATACCCAAGTGGGCCTTCAACGCCAGCTGGACAATCTGCACAAGTACACAAAGGAGAATAATCTGGAGATTAACGACTCTAAAACAAAAATACTAATTCTGAAAAAGTAGGGGAATAAAAAAAAAGAATCATTGAAGTGGTTTTTGAACCAATCGAAAATTGAAATCGTTCCATCATTCAAATATCTGGGAGTGGTCATTGACAGTTCGAAAAAATCTCTAAGCATGCAAAAATCCCTGTGGTCGAAAACAAAAAATCTAACAGCTCAACTACGCGCTGTCGATGGAAAATACGGCAAATTCAGCCTTCTTCCAGCAATCCAATTTTACAAGTCCAAAATAATTCCAACATTGACCTATGGCATGGATGCCAATCTCTCAATTCCAACGACCCTATGGACAGAACTAGAAGGTTTCATTTGGAGGGCAACTTTAGGCTTGCCTAAATCGACAGCTGTGGCACCCATAAGACGCAAACTGGGGTTGCTCTCCATAGAGGCAGTTGTCGCGCAGAGTACGATTCAGCTCTATAGGAAAATACGAAACCAAGACAGCCTGGAAATATACAAGATGATCTCCGAAGAAATATCTAAGGGAAGCAACAAATCCCTAAACAACTGGTCTGATAAACAAAAGCTTACGCTGCGAGAAATAGCCTGTTCAGAAGAGGAACTAATCCAAAATCCATTGAGAATAAAAACAAAAATGGAATGGCTTGATTGGATAAAAACAAACGACAACTCTCTCGAACAAGCTATTATCTCATTTGCCACCAGCCTACAATAAACTAAAGCAACCGATGGAATACTGCACGAAATATCCTAATAAGCGCCTCATGAGAACTCTGCTGAAAGCCTGTTTAAACCTCCTTCCTACCCAGGAAGTCCTAGCAATTCGGGCAGCTTCTAAAGAAAAATCTTGTAGACTTTGCAGAGACCCGCAAGCCACAGAAACTATCAAGCATCTTTTGATGGCGTGTCCGTCCATTGACCATGAAAGAGAGGCCTTCCTCGGCCCTGTGTACAAATCTTCATACGTTGTCGACAACAACATCTGGTGGAATCGCCTGATCACGGGTGCCAAAACGAGATGGCTAATAGCAGCTACCAAACTAATAACCATCGCTTTGGAGAAAACTCCGCAAATTCAGCAAAGTGAACTTTCGTCAAACACTTGTTTGTGAAAACTACTTGTACACAGGAAATGTCACTTCCTTCTTTTAGTCAGCAAGAAAGTTTTCTTCATTTGTAAAAATCTAAAATGATTAAATACAAATAAATAAATAAATAAAGGCACAAAGCACATGAATCTTTCAGTCACATAAAATGAGAGGTATGGAAGTGAAAACTATGCTTTTTGTTGCAAATTATATGAACAAACTGATTTTTGACATGTTCGTGTTTATCTCTTTATCTTAAATGTTCTACCAAACATTGGTGTACTGTTCTTGTCGTTGTCATGTGGCCTGCATGAAATCAATTTTTAAATATCACATTTGTAATGTTTTGAATTTTTTTCATTCATTTTGCTGTTTATTTGCCACCGCTCGAACATTCTTTGGAAAACTGAACCACATACTAACTTTGTAAACTGTGGGTCGAAATGTATCCTTTGGTATTGACCAAAATAAGAAAAAACGCCCTCAAGAAGGACTTCTAATAGTCCGAAATGCATGGCAATTGGCTTGCATCTGCAAATAAATCACCAATATCTTACTTTGAAATTCTAAGAAGTATGTTATTTTGGTGAGATTCACCAGATATTAACAAGAAAACAAGAATCCTCATCCTCATTTTCCTCAAATCGATCCGGTTCACCTGCATTTCGATCTTGTCGTAGCAGGGGACAGCCTTGCATCAACACTTTGGCAGAGGTGCATGTGTTGGAATTAGCCGTTATGCTTTGTGATGGATAAGATAAATGCCTTTGTCAAGTTCTTCGCTGTGTCACCAGTGTCATCTTGTCTCATTGGGCATTTAAAAGTGTAATTATTCATGCCACTAGACACAACACTAGTCAGGACTCGAGTGGCATGCTCAGCTAAAGCCCGTAGTTTAGGTATTGGTACTGTGGGAGCTGTTTGTTTTTCAACATCATTCGGAATAGAAATGGACTCCTCATGCATACGCTCGCATGCAAACCCTTCTGCTACGGTTCACATAGCAACTGCATTAGTCAGTTCTTCAGAGGTAAATGGTTCAATAGTAGGCAGGTTAGTGGGCTCAGTTTGACGAGGTTGGGGAGGCAGCTCGCCATTAGTTATGCTGGCAGCCTCGCCTCTAGGTGCCACATGGGGATGAAGAGTCGGTTACATGCGCAGTTACTGGCAGGGACACAAGAAACCGGGCTGACAGGGTTACAATATCCCAAATGCAGGTGCAGCTACTGCTGCATACTTGCCGTTGCTTCGGAGTTTCTCCCCACTCACTCAACACCTCGTCAGCCTGCGTCAGTGTACCCACCGCGCCTGCCAAATCCAACATTGTAGGTCTGAATTCTGCATGCCCCTCGTGCTCACGGCGTCTTTGTGCTCTTGTCTTGAATAACAACGCCGGCGTCTGTTGCTGTTGAAGAGACTTCGCCCTTTCATGCATGTTGGACATCACCAAGGGGGTGCTCTCGGCACCCGGATCCTGCGACTCTAGTGACTCCAATGACTCTGCGACCACTCCGCGGTGCAAGTAGATTTTTAAACGTAGAGGGCACGTTCAAAGGAAAGAGCGGAGATACTGCACAACGTCCACAGCTCCACCAGCTCCCATGACTCTGCAACGACTCCGCAAGGACGACTTCTTCCTTTTGAGTTGGTGGGACCAATCAACTCGTAAGCCACCTGGATACCATTCTCAAGTAAGGTTAGGATTAACCAGGGAGAGGGATACCAGCTTGTGCGCTTTAATCTACAGCTACTGGAACTGAAGTGACTCAATCTTGTTTGCTTTTTCGACGATCCTGTGCAGTGCAGGAGTCCCCCGATGTCATCCCTCTTGTCCCCACGACTGAGGCGCACGAACAGTGAGATCTGCAGGACCTGCCAGGAACCAACGTCTTCAGCTGCATTTTGTTCTTCATACTAAGGTACTGTGCCAACCCGATTGAGAGAACGCCGCTCTTGCGGTGACAGTTTGTTAAACTTTCACAACTTGCAGGCCTAATCAGCTTGTGACCCGACATATGATTCTTTTTCGCCTAAACTACTTCTGAGAACTTTTGCAAAGACTTTACTGTTTGATACCAGAACTGCTTTTTACTATCCAGAACACTAGCCCATTGACTTTGGCCTGGCCTATTGACTGGAATTGAACTCTTCTGGTGAACTGAAACTATTTCCACTGCCTAACAAGTATATGTGGTCCATTCTACTTACCTTGTCCCTTTTGCTCACTTCTAAGTAACTGAACTGCCATTTGACTCCTATTTTAGGGGAGCTCAAACTGTCTCAAAATCTTGGAGTTTTGTATTGAATGATATGATAGGATATGATATGGCATTTATAACGCGCCTATACACAAGTGTTTCAAAGCGTGAAGTGCATTGGTATATAATATTAAGTTGTCTTCTTCTAGTGAAATGTTTTCTAAATGATAATAAGTGTTTTACAAAGAAACCTTGAGTATAAGTGTTTACTTGAACCACTGTGATTGAAAGTCCTCTGTGTAATTACTTGTACTGCTCACATTCACTCTTGAGATAAGCCTGGCTGCTCAACTCGCTACCAAAAACTATGTGGTACAGACTTCTACCAAAGGTTGGTTTGGCTAACACCTGTAGTCCTAATTGTGTGTAGTGGTCGCAGAGGGTACTGCATGCAATTCTGCCTAACAGGAAGGTTAGGGCAAGGTAGCCAAGTAGGAGACAACAGGGGAAGGCGAGGAAGCCGTGGAGGGGAGAGAGGGAACAGCAGGGGAAGAAAGGAAATTGATGAGACGTGTGAAGCGTCTATCAAAGAGGAGAAGGTTGGCTTGAGGGCCTTGGACCAAGACAGTACCATTGAAGTAAACATTAATGATGACCTTCGAGGAGTGGAAGGAGGCCAGTAGGGCCTCCCACCGGGTGCCACCATTAATGGGAGAGCAAGAGAAGGGAGAGAGCACAGAGACCATATGTAGAGTCCATAGGTCTGGCGAGGGAACGACAAAGAGTATGTTGGTGAAAGTCTGTCTGGAGGAGGCACTGGTATAGGTGTCGTCGACTGGCTTCCCTTGCTGACACCTGCAGACAGTCGGGAGCCGTCTTTGTGGGAGCACCCTTTGCCTAGGGGCCCTTAGCCGCAGGGGCTGCCGGGCAGAGGTCTGCCCTGGGAGGGTTAGTGAAGACCACGGGTAGACCAATCAGGGTCGGGGGCAGGGAGGCGGGAGAAGGGAGTGAGAAAGGCAACAGGGAAGCCGGGGAACAAATGGAGTGGAGAGAGGGGCAGGAGGCCCAGAAGCTACCAAAAAACAATGGAACCAGAGGCCCAGGAGGGTCTCGGGCAACGTGGCTCACCTGAAGCAGCACTTGCTGAAGGAAGCACGCGGGGAGCAGTGCAGCAGACTGGGCCACCAAGGCCAGGATGAATCGCCAATCAGGGTCGGGCCGGGCTCGGAGGCGGGAGGAGGGAGGGAGAAAGGCAACGGGGAAGCCGGGGCACAAAGAAGATGGTGAAAGAAGACCTAGCCTAGATAGCCTTTGGTGTGGGCTGCACACCCTTGCTAGAGTGGTTTTCCTGAGTCTTAATGTATTTGTTGATTATTCCATTTACTTAATAACAGTCATCTCTTAGTATCTGGTGAATTTCACCAAAATAACACACTTCTTAGAATTTCAAAATAAGATATTGGTGATTTATTTGCAGATGCAAGCCAATTGCCATGCATTTTGGATTATTAGAAGTCCTCCTTCAGGGCGTTTTTTCTTAATTTGATCAATTCCAAAGGATACAATTCGACCCACAGTTTACAATGTTAGTATATTGTACAGTTTTCCACAGAATGTTCGAGCGGTGGCAAATAAACTGCAAAATGAATGAAAGAAATGAAAAACAAAATATGATACAGAACACACCGGGATAACCGGTGCTCAGTGGGATAGCACAATGGTTAGTCAGACAGCGCGTGATCACGAATGATGTATTTTACATTAGACAATCACTACCTTCACTTGCCTGTACTCGAATATATAGAATCTGCGGATATTGAAAGTTATTAAAGGCACAAGCGGAGCTTGAGGCGAGGTTGAGGCAGTCTCCGGCAGTCTCTCTACCTTGTCTATCCCACCGAACTACTTAAAACCAGTGTATACCGCAGAGCGGTGAGCGGAGCTTGAGGCGAGGTTGAGGCAGTCTCCGCATCCCTGCGGCTCTCGTGGCCCACGACCCCTCGTAATGAAACCTCGTGGACCTAGTGAAGCCCACTTGCACGAAAGCTCAACGATTTCTACATGTCCTCAAGAACTACAAACAGAACACGCTGCGGAGCAACGACTTCTAAGAAGTAACTTTAAATCTGTAGAAGTTATGTCAATTAAACCACCTACACTAAAAATGAAGGCTCCAAGGATTATTTCCCTGACCCCCTCAGTCTGTGATATATCCAGCGGTACCTTCCCAACCCCGGCAACCCGTTTCGACTTTGAAAATCCTTTTGACGGGGTCCAGCGTTCGCCTTCCATATCCTGCTCGACTCCCACGGAGCAACTACCGTGCGCTACAGGAGCGGAGGAAGTGCCATCTAATCCCTCATTTGCTACAATAAACATAGACGTTCTTACCTTGGAGTCTCCTTTCTCCCCTGTAGGGAGGGGTCGGAGCATGGAGGACCCACCGGATTCACTGAACTCCCAAGACGCGGCGGCCTCTACGACACGCCCGCAGTCCACCGCGCTGGAATCTTCTTCCTCCTCTTCCTCCATCAACGCCCAGCCTGCCCAGCCTTCCCGCCAGGCCCTCACGATGGCGAGAGGTGCAGACGATTCGACGGTCGGAGGACGGTCGGCATCTGCCCCTGCGCTTGTACCCTGGGCGGAAAACCGGGATGAGGAGGAAACAGCGAGTGATCTCCCGGACGAAGGAAGAGACCCCACGACTGTAGAGACGCAGTCTCGTGCACGAATGCGGGAACTCTGTTCTCTTGGCAGCGTAGATGCCGCTCCAAGCAAGGCTCTGAGACCTGCGGCAGTAACCTACTCCGGACCAGAAGAGCGTGCGGCGCCCACTCAGGAGCCCCTCTGTCACCCCGAAAATTCACTGTTGTCGCCAGCCACCCCGTTTAATAAACAATCAACGACAAAATCGGCGAGCAGTCGAACCAACAAGAACTCTCCCACAGACGAGCAAGCGGGACAAAACACCCTGGAATTAAATGCGGGAAACCATCCAAGTGCCAAAAATCCTTCTATTCCTAGAACAAATAAAACCTGCAATGCCAATACTTCCTACGAACTTATTGAAGAACTACCCGAAGAATCGGTCCCTGAATCTACTGTTCCCCAAACATTGGCAAAGAATTTACAAGACGCTCGACCAAAAAAATCGCAAAGCATGAAAAGAAAATATAAGAAAAAAGATATAGGAAAAAAAAGCCTCCCGTGCCCATTGCTATCATCGGCGTTAAAAGACTTCTTCAAAAACAATGCAAAAGAAAGTTGGACGAGGCAAATGAACCTCCGGATGCGGAAATTCTGGAAGCAATCCAGGATCTCCCACCCGCCACCAAAGCAAGAAAAACAACTTCTCACGTCAAAAAACAAATGGATCCATCAAGTGCCGACAAAAGTGAACCTGATTTAAACGATGCCCTAAAAAAAGGAAGACTTTCTACGAAAATCCAAGATGAAGCAACTCCACCCATCTTGAAAGAAAGTACTCCAGATTCCATGTCCACCACCTTGAATCCCGTGCACTTATCTCTATCGAGCGTGAGTAGCTTGGGAACAACAGAGGCTGCAATGAATAACAAATCTCTTACACCTCCAAAAGGGGAAGATCGAACTGGCGTACTACTGCCACTAATCACTGAATCCCCTATTAAAGAAAAACCTATAGACAAAAATGCACTACTGTTTCCCCCAGTCCCTAACAACCGACAATTATTCGGGACGCAACCATCGACACAACTTCCCCTGGATCAACAAATTGGGAAACCTAAAAATCAAGACCAACCTACTCAAACAGATGAAAGTCTACTTCTCCCTGAGCAATTGTTGAATTCAACACCACGTCCACGTTCGCCACCAAGGAACAGGAGACTAAGCGAAATAGTTCCTCCTAACCCAAAGGACTCTCTGTCAAAAAAAATGACTTAGCCACCATCATATCGGCAATTACAATATCCCTAGCACCATTTGGGAAGCTTTATGAAAACATCAACGAATCGTTAAAGGACAGCATCACAGTAACAGCAATGATGCATACCAAGTTGATATTTGTAGAAGGTTTCATCACTGCCTTGGAGCAAACAAACAAGAAACACAGAGAAACCTGGGACCTGAAGCTGTCGGTATTGGAAGAAAAGCTACGACTGCTACAATCCGCAAGTCTGGAAAAAAGGACCTCAGATGATAAAGAAAACCAGACCATACCTCAAACACAAGCCATGAAAACAGCACCGCTCTTCGTTAACCGAAAAAATAAATCACCTTCTCAAACGACAGAGCCCCTGAAAATGACACTCACAAAAGTCACTTCCAAAAAACCATCATTTCCTACGCTCAATCAACCCCTATTGAAGCTAACAAGAAGCCCTCAACAAGATTCGAGCATAAGGCGTAAATAATCCACAGTAGACCCACCGTCCTCTCTTAAGGGAAACCCTAAAGAAATTAGAACTGCCTCCACTAATGAAGTGACGGACTACGAAAACGGTACTACTGCTACCAACCAGTTCATTCAATCACCACGAACTGCCGACGAATTTATCTGCCAAAGTTCGCTGATTGATTTATCACAACACGAGGACTCAGCGGAAATCATTGAACTTGATACTGAAACGGGAGACAGCCCTGGAAACCAACTTGAAACTCAATCGCGCACACCAATAGAAGGAGCCAACAAATCTGCACCCACCCACCTGAGCAAGGGACCCTCTAACTTAAATCAGGCGGATGACTTGAGTATCGAACAATTGTACAAAAAATTAAAATCCACCAAATCAATCGCCTCAAGCAAATCTTTGCCTACCAAAGAAAAAGGGGCTAAATCTAAATATCAGCATGATTCCACTACAAGATCCAATGGCAAGACTTCTGATTCAGTGCGCTTATTCAAGATCGAACAAAAATCGTCAGAAGTTCATTATATGGTCCTGAATAGAAGAACTGTTCTCAAAATCCTCAAACAGGTCGACATACTTAACACACTAAAGTCTGACGACTTTACGCTCATAGAGCCGTACCACAGAAACAACCAAGCAAAGGCATATCTTCACATCAAAAATTCGGCGCTTCGAGAGATTCCTCAAGAAGCATACGCAAAAGTGGCCCATGAAGGCTTCATCCTGATGGAGATCCAGACCACAAAAAACAGCAAGAGTCAGACGGAAAGCAACAAAATCCCTGCAGTAAAGAACTACAGATACAAATCACAGACTGAAGACTTGTATAGATTGAGAAGACGGGAAAAAGAACACCGCCCCGCTGGGAAAAACCCATCTACCATGAATTCAGAACTTCGGGGAAAGTCTCATCTAGAACCGCCCATTCGAAATACTATCGGGATGTTAACGAAAGACATGAAGATAGAAACGATTCAAGAAATTGCAACAACTTTAGAAGAACATCCCCGTCATTGCATACATCATCAGTGCGCCAAAACGAACGAAGACCTCCATCCCCAGTACACTGCGTACGACCAAAACAAAACACAAACCAGTCTACGACCCACCTACACCCCAAACCAACAAAGGATACATGGTCTTGGTTGCGAGATGCCTTTACTCCGGGTCTTAAGAGATAGCAGCGAGCGAGTGGGGCCAATTCACCATCATGGCGACCCGAATCCAAAAAGGAAGCTCCACGAAATGCTACCCTATCTATAGAGGCCACACGCACCTAACCAAAATCGGCAGCTACAATCTAGGAACCCACGACATTCTATGTCTCCAAGAAACGTGGCTAGTGAATAAACCTGCACTTGACGGCTATACCATCGAGATCTCCCCAGCCCTAAAGGGTCCTTTCGGCAGACCGTCTTCTGGCCTATTGACAGCCATTCGGACTGGGTCGAATATATTCATCACCAAGAAAATCGTAGCCACCTACGCTTTCCTGGCAGTGCTCATAAGAACGAGCAATGAAAATGACTCCGAAGTTTGGGCTATCATTAACACTTACTGGAACCCCCAAAGAACTTCATCCGGCAAATTCTGTGACGAAGCAGCCAACATCATCGATGAAATAATGATTAAACACAAAACTTCGAACATTCTCATCTGTGGAGATTTGAACTGTAACTGCCTGAAGTCAACCTACAATACGCCAGCAACAGAAAGAGGAAAACTGTGGGTTTCGTTAATGAACTCTAAGAACCTTCGAAACGCCGCAAAATCCAACAATCATTCTTCTATCCCTACATGAGAGCGCGACCACTCTACAGCAAACCTTGATTACATCTTTGTTGCAGAAAAAATGTACTCGAACATAACTTCTTTTGAAGTAATCAGAACGGAATTCAGTGACCACAACTTGTTAAACCTTACATGTAGAACAAAGAGACATGACCACCAAGTCTACAACATTGCGGTCGAGGTGAACACTCAGCTCTCCCGTTTGCGTATGAGTGCCAAAGACATCAGATCCTTGACAGACGAATATAATACTCTCATCACAGATACAGAAGCTAATGATACAACATTCAGGACTAGCTACATCCCCTTGCTCCCGCAATTCAAAAAACCTTGGAAAGGGCTTGATAATCGGAGAGGAAATTTTACTCATTCCTACAATCGGACCCTAGTGATCAGACATCACCTAGGAAAATTAAAAAAAGAGGCAACCACTGTGAACTCCACTAATATATGGGAATCCTACCGTCAGGAGCTCAGATCATACAAACAGTGGCTAAGAAACAACAGATCAGCGCTCTACCAAGCAGATGCAGAAAACATGATCAAGACTATAGCCAACAAAAAAACCGAGAATTTTGGAAATTGATCAACGACATGAAACCTCATGCAAACTCGCCGATGATAAATGCAGTTTCTGAAGAATGCTGGTTCAGCCACTTCTCTAAATGTTTGATCATCCTCTGACGGATACCGAGAGGGCAAAGTCACCAACTAAATCTCATTGGGTCGATCTATCTGATGCAGACGACATAAAGACTATCATCATGAAATTGAAACCTTCACGTGCATCTGCACCGGACGGCCTAGCAAATACCGACTTGAAACAACATGCGGAGGCCTGGTCAGCTGCCTTGAGCCTGATATTCAAACATTGCAAGGAACGAAGGATAATTCCGAGCTCCTGGAATCAAGCCATTATCGTCCCGATCTTCAAAAAAGGCACGAGAGAAGATCCATCCAATTACCGCCCTATTGCCCTACTGGATGTTATCGGTAAAGTCTTTGCTACCTCTCTCCTGAGCCACTTCTGGAACTGGATAATTACTTCTCCAGCCAGGGATCCTCTCCAATCAGGTTTCCAAAAAAATGCCAGCACTGCGGCTAACATAATCATCCTGAACATCTTAAAAGAAAAGGTCTTGCTTGGTGCACCCAGAATCTTTCTCGCCTTCGTGGATCTTTCCCAGGCTTTTGATAAAGTAGACAGATCTAAACTGTGGGCCAAGCTGAAGAACTGGAATTGCCCAAATCAGATTCTCGACCCAATCATCGCTCTGCATACGGACAATCATATATCAGTTAGGCTAAACAATAATGGTCTACTCTCCAAGCCCATACCGTCTAATCGAGGAGTCAAACAAGGCTGTCCTCTGGCTCCAGCTCTTTTTATCTCCTTTCTTGGCGATTTTCGAATTTCTCAAGAACTGATTAGATCGTTCCCTCCAAAAATCGGAACTACAACAGTTACCAGACTCCTATACGCAGACAATCTCATTATTTTGGACCATACCCAAGTGGGCCTTCAACGCCAGCTGGACAATCTGCACAAGTACACAAAGGAGAATAATCTGGAGATTAACGACTCTAAAACAAAAATACTAATTCTGAAAAAGTAGGGGAATAAAAAAAAAGAATCATTGAAGTGGTTTTTGAACCAATCGAAAATTGAAATCGTTCCATCATTCAAATATCTGGGAGTGGTCATTGACAGTTCGAAAAAATCTCTAAGCATGCAAAAATCCCTGTGGTCGAAAACAAAAAATCTAACAGCTCAACTACGCGCTGTCGATGGAAAATACGGCAAATTCAGCCTTCTTCCAGCAATCCAATTTTACAAGTCCAAAATAATTCCAACATTGACCTATGGCATGGATGCCAATCTCTCAATTCCAACGACCCTATGGACAGAACTAGAAGGTTTCATTTGGAGGGCAACTTTAGGCTTGCCTAAATCGACAGCTGTGGCACCCATAAGACGCAAACTGGGGTTGCTCTCCATAGAGGCAGTTGTCGCGCAGAGTACGATTCAGCTCTATAGGAAAATACGAAACCAAGACAGCCTGGAAATATACAAGATGATCTCCGAAGAAATATCTAAGGGAAGCAACAAATCCCTAAACAACTGGTCTGATAAACAAAAGCTTACGCTGCGAGAAATAGCCTGTTCAGAAGAGGAACTAATCCAAAATCCATTGAGAATAAAAACAAAAATGGAATGGCTTGATTGGATAAAAACAAACGACAACTCTCTCGAACAAGCTATTATCTCATTTGCCACCAGCCTACAATAAACTAAAGCAACCGATGGAATACTGCACGAAATATCCTAATAAGCGCCTCATGAGAACTCTGCTGAAAGCCTGTTTAAACCTCCTTCCTACCCAGGAAGTCCTAGCAATTCGGGCAGCTTCTAAAGAAAAATCTTGTAGACTTTGCAGAGACCCGCAAGCCACAGAAACTATCAAGCATCTTTTGATGGCGTGTCCGTCCATTGACCATGAAAGAGAGGCCTTCCTCGGCCCTGTGTACAAATCTTCATACGTTGTCGACAACAACATCTGGTGGAATCGCCTGATCACGGGTGCCAAAACGAGATGGCTAATAGCAGCTACCAAACTAATAACCATCGCTTTGGAGAAAACTCCGCAAATTCAGCAAAGTGAACTTTCGTCAAACACTTGTTTGTGAAAACTACTTGTACACAGGAAATGTCACTTCCTTCTTTTAGTCAGCAAGAAAGTTTTCTTCATTTGTAAAAATCTAAAATGATTAAATACAAATAAATAAATAAATAAAGGCACAAAGCACATGAATCTTTCAGTCACATAAAATGAGAGGTATGGAAGTGAAAACTATGCTTTTTGTTGCAAATTATATGAACAAACTGATTTTTGACATGTTCGTGTTTATCTCTTTATCTTAAATGTTCTACCAAACATTGGTGTACTGTTCTTGTCGTTGTCATGTGGCCTGCATGAAATCAATTTTTAAATATCACATTTGTAATGTTTTGAATTTTTTTCATTCATTTTGCTGTTTATTTGCCACCGCTCGAACATTCTTTGGAAAACTGAACCACATACTAACTTTGTAAACTGTGGGTCGAAATGTATCCTTTGGTATTGACCAAAATAAGAAAAAACGCCCTCAAGAAGGACTTCTAATAGTCCGAAATGCATGGCAATTGGCTTGCATCTGCAAATAAATCACCAATATCTTACTTTGAAATTCTAAGAAGTATGTTATTTTGGTGAGATTCACCAGATATTAACAAGAAAACAAGAATCCTCATCCTCATTTTCCTCAAATCGATCCGGTTCACCTGCATTTCGATCTTGTCGTAGCAGGGGACAGCCTTGCATCAACACTTTGGCAGAGGTGCATGTGTTGGAATTAGCCGTTATGCTTTGTGATGGATAAGATAAATGCCTTTGTCAAGTTCTTCGCTGTGTCACCAGTGTCATCTTGTCTCATTGGGCATTTAAAAGTGTAATTATTCATGCCACTAGACACAACACTAGTCAGGACTCGAGTGGCATGCTCAGCTAAAGCCCGTAGTTTAGGTATTGGTACTGTGGGAGCTGTTTGTTTTTCAACATCATTCGGAATAGAAATGGACTCCTCATGCATACGCTCGCATGCAAACCCTTCTGCTACGGTTCACATAGCAACTGCATTAGTCAGTTCTTCAGAGGTAAATGGTTCAATAGTAGGCAGGTTAGTGGGCTCAGTTTGACGAGGTTGGGGAGGCAGCTCGCCATTAGTTATGCTGGCAGCCTCGCCTCTAGGTGCCACATGGGGATGAAGAGTCGGTTACATGCGCAGTTACTGGCAGGGACACAAGAAACCGGGCTGACAGGGTTACAATATCCCAAATGCAGGTGCAGCTACTGCTGCATACTTGCCGTTGCTTCGGAGTTTCTCCCCACTCACTCAACACCTCGTCAGCCTGCGTCAGTGTACCCACCGCGCCTGCCAAATCCAACATTGTAGGTCTGAATTCTGCATGCCCCTCGTGCTCACGGCGTCTTTGTGCTCTTGTCTTGAATAACAACGCCGGCGTCTGTTGCTGTTGAAGAGACTTCGCCCTTTCATGCATGTTGGACATCACCAAGGGGGTGCTCTCGGCACCCGGATCCTGCGACTCTAGTGACTCCAATGACTCTGCGACCACTCCGCGGTGCAAGTAGATTTTTAAACGTAGAGGGCACGTTCAAAGGAAAGAGCGGAGATACTGCACAACGTCCACAGCTCCACCAGCTCCCATGACTCTGCAACGACTCCGCAAGGACGACTTCTTCCTTTTGAGTTGGTGGGACCAATCAACTCGTAAGCCACCTGGATACCATTCTCAAGTAAGGTTAGGATTAACCAGGGAGAGGGATACCAGCTTGTGCGCTTTAATCTACAGCTACTGGAACTGAAGTGACTCAATCTTGTTTGCTTTTTCGACGATCCTGTGCAGTGCAGGAGTCCCCCGATGTCATCCCTCTTGTCCCCACGACTGAGGCGCACGAACAGTGAGATCTGCAGGACCTGCCAGGAACCAACGTCTTCAGCTGCATTTTGTTCTTCATACTAAGGTACTGTGCCAACCCGATTGAGAGAACGCCGCTCTTGCGGTGACAGTTTGTTAAACTTTCACAACTTGCAGGCCTAATCAGCTTGTGACCCGACATATGATTCTTTTTCGCCTAAACTACTTCTGAGAACTTTTGCAAAGACTTTACTGTTTGATACCAGAACTGCTTTTTACTATCCAGAACACTAGCCCATTGACTTTGGCCTGGCCTATTGACTGGAATTGAACTCTTCTGGTGAACTGAAACTATTTCCACTGCCTAACAAGTATATGTGGTCCATTCTACTTACCTTGTCCCTTTTGCTCACTTCTAAGTAACTGAACTGCCATTTGACTCCTATTTTAGGGGAGCTCAAACTGTCTCAAAATCTTGGAGTTTTGTATTGAATGATATGATAGGATATGATATGGCATTTATAACGCGCCTATACACAAGTGTTTCAAAGCGTGAAGTGCATTGGTATATAATATTAAGTTGTCTTCTTCTAGTGAAATGTTTTCTAAATGATAATAAGTGTTTTACAAAGAAACCTTGAGTATAAGTGTTTACTTGAACCACTGTGATTGAAAGTCCTCTGTGTAATTACTTGTACTGCTCACATTCACTCTTGAGATAAGCCTGGCTGCTCAACTCGCTACCAAAAACTATGTGGTACAGACTTCTACCAAAGGTTGGTTTGGCTAACACCTGTAGTCCTAATTGTGTGTAGTGGTCGCAGAGGGTACTGCATGCAATTCTGCCTAACAGGAAGGTTAGGGCAAGGTAGCCAAGTAGGAGACAACAGGGGAAGGCGAGGAAGCCGTGGAGGGGAGAGAGGGAACAGCAGGGGAAGAAAGGAAATTGATGAGACGTGTGAAGCGTCTATCAAAGAGGAGAAGGTTGGCTTGAGGGCCTTGGACCAAGACAGTACCATTGAAGTAAACATTAATGATGACCTTCGAGGAGTGGAAGGAGGCCAGTAGGGCCTCCCACCGGGTGCCACCATTAATGGGAGAGCAAGAGAAGGGAGAGAGCACAGAGACCATATGTAGAGTCCATAGGTCTGGCGAGGGAACGACAAAGAGTATGTTGGTGAAAGTCTGTCTGGAGGAGGCACTGGTATAGGTGTCGTCGACTGGCTTCCCTTGCTGACACCTGCAGACAGTCGGGAGCCGTCTTTGTGGGAGCACCCTTTGCCTAGGGGCCCTTAGCCGCAGGGGCTGCCGGGCAGAGGTCTGCCCTGGGAGGGTTAGTGAAGACCACGGGTAGACCAATCAGGGTCGGGGGCAGGGAGGCGGGAGAAGGGAGTGAGAAAGGCAACAGGGAAGCCGGGGAACAAATGGAGTGGAGAGAGGGGCAGGAGGCCCAGAAGCTACCAAAAAACAATGGAACCAGAGGCCCAGGAGGGTCTCGGGCAACGTGGCTCACCTGAAGCAGCACTTGCTGAAGGAAGCACGCGGGGAGCAGTGCAGCAGACTGGGCCACCAAGGCCAGGATGAATCGCCAATCAGGGTCGGGCCGGGCTCGGAGGCGGGAGGAGGGAGGGAGAAAGGCAACGGGGAAGCCGGGGCACAAAGAAGATGGTGAAAGAAGACCTAGCCTAGATAGCCTTTGGTGTGGGCTGCACACCCTTGCTAGAGTGGTTTTCCTGAGTCTTAATGTATTTGTTGATTATTCCATTTACTTAATAACAGTCATCTCTTAGTATCTGGTGAATTTCACCAAAATAACACACTTCTTAGAATTTCAAAATAAGATATTGGTGATTTATTTGCAGATGCAAGCCAATTGCCATGCATTTTGGATTATTAGAAGTCCTCCTTCAGGGCGTTTTTTCTTAATTTGATCAATTCCAAAGGATACAATTCGACCCACAGTTTACAATGTTAGTATATTGTACAGTTTTCCACAGAATGTTCGAGCGGTGGCAAATAAACTGCAAAATGAATGAAAGAAATGAAAAACAAAATATGATACAGAACACACCGGGATAACCGGTGCTCAGTGGGATAGCACAATGGTTAGTCAGACAGCGCGTGATCACGAATGATGTATTTTACATTAGACAATCACTACCTTCACTTGCCTGTACTCGAATATATAGAATCTGCGGATATTGAAAGTTATTAAAGGCACAAGCGGAGCTTGAGGCGAGGTTGAGGCAGTCTCCGGCAGTCTCTCTACCTTGTCTATCCCACCGAACTACTTAAAACCAGTGTATACCGCAGAGCGGTGAGCGGAGCTTGAGGCGAGGTTGAGGCAGTCTCCGCATCCCTGCGGCTCTCGTGGCCCACGACCCCTCGTAATGAAACCTCGTGGACCTAGTGAAGCCCACTTGCACGAAAGCTCAACGATTTCTACATGTCCTCAAGAACTACAAACAGAACACGCTGCGGAGCAACGACTTCTAAGAAGTAACTTTAAATCTGTAGAAGTTATGTCAATTAAACCACCTACACTAAAAATGAAGGCTCCAAGGATTATTTCCCTGACCCCCTCAGTCTGTGATATATCCAGCGGTACCTTCCCAACCCCGGCAACCCGTTTCGACTTTGAAAATCCTTTTGACGGGGTCCAGCGTTCGCCTTCCATATCCTGCTCGACTCCCACGGAGCAACTACCGTGCGCTACAGGAGCGGAGGAAGTGCCATCTAATCCCTCATTTGCTACAATAAACATAGACGTTCTTACCTTGGAGTCTCCTGTCTCCCCTGTAGGGAGGGGTCGGAGCATGGAGGACCCACCGGATTCACTGAACTCCCAAGACGCGGCGGCCTCTACGACACGCCCGCAGTCCACCGCGCTGGAATCTTCTTCCTCCTCTTCCTCCATCAACGCCCAGCCTGCCCAGCCTTCCCGCCAGGCCCTCACGATGGCGAGAGGTGCAGACGATTCGACGGTCGGAGGACGGTCGGCATCTGCCCCTGCGCTTGTACCCTGGGCGGAAAACCGGGATGAGGAGGAAACAGCGAGTGATCTCCCGGACGAAGGAAGAGACCCCACGACTGTAGAGACGCAGTCTCGTGCACGAATGCGGGAACTCTGTTCTCTTGGCAGCGTAGATGCCGCTCCAAGCAAGGCTCTGAGACCTGCGGCAGTAACCTACTCCGGACCAGAAGAGCGTGCGGCGCCCACTCAGGAGCCCCTCTGTCACCCCGAAAATTCACTGTTGTCGCCAGCCACCCCGTTTAATAAACAATCAACGACAAAATCGGCGAGCAGTCGAACCAACAAGAACTCTCCCACAGACGAGCAAGCGGGACAAAACACCCTGGAATTAAATGCGGGAAACCATCCAAGTGCCAAAAATCCTTCTATTCCTAGAACAAATAAAACCTGCAATGCCAATACTTCCTACGAACTTATTGAAGAACTACCCGAAGAATCGGTCCCTGAATCTACTGTTCCCCAAACATTGGCAAAGAATTTACAAGACGCTCGACCAAAAAAATCGCAAAGCATGAAAAGAAAATATAAGAAAAAAGATATAGGAAAAAAAAGCCTCCCGTGCCCATTGCTATCATCGGCGTTAAAAGACTTCTTCAAAAACAATGCAAAAGAAAGTTGGACGAGGCAAATGAACCTCCGGATGCGGAAATTCTGGAAGCAATCCAGGATCTCCCACCCGCCACCAAAGCAAGAAAAACAACTTCTCACGTCAAAAAACAAATGGATCCATCAAGTGCCGACAAAAGTGAACCTGATTTAAACGATGCCCTAAAAAAAGGAAGACTTTCTACGAAAATCCAAGATGAAGCAACTCCACCCATCTTGAAAGAAAGTACTCCAGATTCCATGTCCACCACCTTGAATCCCGTGCACTTATCTCTATCGAGCGTGAGTAGCTTGGGAACAACAGAGGCTGCAATGAATAACAAATCTCTTACACCTCCAAAAGGGGAAGATCGAACTGGCGTACTACTGCCACTAATCACTGAATCCCCTATTAAAGAAAAACCTATAGACAAAAATGCACTACTGTTTCCCCCAGTCCCTAACAACCGACAATTATTCGGGACGCAACCATCGACACAACTTCCCCTGGATCAACAAATTGGGAAACCTAAAAATCAAGACCAACCTACTCAAACAGATGAAAGTCTACTTCTCCCTGAGCAATTGTTGAATTCAACACCACGTCCACGTTCGCCACCAAGGAACAGGAGACTAAGCGAAATAGTTCCTCCTAACCCAAAGGACTCTCTGTCAAAAAAAATGACTTAGCCACCATCATATCGGCAATTACAATATCCCTAGCACCATTTGGGAAGCTTTATGAAAACATCAACGAATCGTTAAAGGACAGCATCACAGTAACAGCAATGATGCATACCAAGTTGATATTTGTAGAAGGTTTCATCACTGCCTTGGAGCAAACAAACAAGAAACACAGAGAAACCTGGGACCTGAAGCTGTCGGTATTGGAAGAAAAGCTACGACTGCTACAATCCGCAAGTCTGGAAAAAAGGACCTCAGATGATAAAGAAAACCAGACCATACCTCAAACACAAGCCATGAAAACAGCACCGCTCTTCGTTAACCGAAAAAATAAATCACCTTCTCAAACGACAGAGCCCCTGAAAATGACACTCACAAAAGTCACTTCCAAAAAACCATCATTTCCTACGCTCAATCAACCCCTATTGAAGCTAACAAGAAGCCCTCAACAAGATTCGAGCATAAGGCGTAAATAATCCACAGTAGACCCACCGTCCTCTCTTAAGGGAAACCCTAAAGAAATTAGAACTGCCTCCACTAATGAAGTGACGGACTACGAAAACGGTACTACTGCTACCAACCAGTTCATTCAATCACCACGAACTGCCGACGAATTTATCTGCCAAAGTTCGCTGATTGATTTATCACAACACGAGGACTCAGCGGAAATCATTGAACTTGATACTGAAACGGGAGACAGCCCTGGAAACCAACTTGAAACTCAATCGCGCACACCAATAGAAGGAGCCAACAAATCTGCACCCACCCACCTGAGCAAGGGACCCTCTAACTTAAATCAGGCGGATGACTTGAGTATCGAACAATTGTACAAAAAATTAAAATCCACCAAATCAATCGCCTCAAGCAAATCTTTGCCTACCAAAGAAAAAGGGGCTAAATCTAAATATCAGCATGATTCCACTACAAGATCCAATGGCAAGACTTCTGATTCAGTGCGCTTATTCAAGATCGAACAAAAATCGTCAGAAGTTCATTATATGGTCCTGAATAGAAGAACTGTTCTCAAAATCCTCAAACAGGTCGACATACTTAACACACTAAAGTCTGACGACTTTACGCTCATAGAGCCGTACCACAGAAACAACCAAGCAAAGGCATATCTTCACATCAAAAATTCGGCGCTTCGAGAGATTCCTCAAGAAGCATACGCAAAAGTGGCCCATGAAGGCTTCATCCTGATGGAGATCCAGACCACAAAAAACAGCAAGAGTCAGACGGAAAGCAACAAAATCCCTGCAGTAAAGAACTACAGATACAAATCACAGACTGAAGACTTGTATAGATTGAGAAGACGGGAAAAAGAACACCGCCCCGCTGGGAAAAACCCATCTACCATGAATTCAGAACTTCGGGGAAAGTCTCATCTAGAACCGCCCATTCGAAATACTATCGGGATGTTAACGAAAGACATGAAGATAGAAACGATTCAAGAAATTGCAACAACTTTAGAAGAACATCCCCGTCATTGCATACATCATCAGTGCGCCAAAACGAACGAAGACCTCCATCCCCAGTACACTGTGTACGACCAAAACAAAACACAAACCAGTCTACGACCCACCTACACCCCAAACCAACAAAGGATACATGGTCTTGGTTGCGAGATGCCTTTACTCCGGGTCTTAAGAGATAGCAGCGAGCGAGTGGGGCCAATTCACCATCATGGCGACCCGAATCCAAAAAGGAAGCTCCACGAAATGCTACCCTATCTATAGAGGCCACACGCACCTAACCAAAATCGGCAGCTACAATCTAGGAACCCACGACATTCTATGTCTCCAAGAAACGTGGCTAGTGAATAAACCTGCACTTGACGGCTATACCATCGAGATCTCCCCAGCCCTAAAGGGTCCTTTCGGCAGACCGTCTTCTGGCCTATTGACAGCCATTCGGACTGGGTCGAATATATTCATCACCAAGAAAATCGTAGCCACCTACGCTTTCCTGGCAGTGCTCATAAGAACGAGCAATGAAAATGACTCCGAAGTTTGGGCTATCATTAACACTTACTGGAACCCCCAAAGAACTTCATCCGGCAAATTCTGTGACGAAGCAGCCAACATCATCGATGAAATAATGATTAAACACAAAACTTCGAACATTCTCATCTGTGGAGATTTGAACTGTAACTGCCTGAAGTCAACCTACAATACGCCAGCAACAGAAAGAGGAAAACTGTGGGTTTCGTTAATGAACTCTAAGACCCTTCGAAACGCCGCAAAATCCAACAATCATTCTTCTATCCCTACATGAGAGCGCGACCACTCTACAGCAAACCTTGATTACATCTTTGTTGCAGAAAAAATGTACTCGAACATAACTTCTTTTGAAGTAATCAGAACGGAATTCAGTGACCACAACTTGTTAAACCTTACATGTAGAACAAAGAGACATGACCACCAAGTCTACAACATTGCGGTCGAGGTGAACACTCAGCTCTCCCGTTTGCGTATGAGTGCCAAAGACATCAGATCCTTGACAGACGAATATAATACTCTCATCACAGATACAGAAGCTAATGATACAACATTCAGGACTAGCTACATCCCCTTGCTCCCGCAATTCAAAAAACCTTGGAAAGGGCTTGATAATCGGAGAGGAAATTTTACTCATTCCTACAATCGGACCCTAGTGATCAGACATCACCTAGGAAAATTAAAAAAAGAGGCAACCACTGTGAACTCCACTAATATATGGGAATCCTACCGTCAGGAGCTCAGATCATACAAACAGTGGCTAAGAAACAACAGATCAGCGCTCTACCAAGCAGATGCAGAAAACATGATCAAGACTATAGCCAACAAAAAAACCGAGAATTTTGGAAATTGATCAACGACATGAAACCTCATGCAAACTCGCCGATGATAAATGCAGTTTCTGAAGAATGCTGGTTCAGCCACTTCTCTAAATGTTTGATCATCCTCTGACGGATACCGAGAGGGCAAAGTCACCAACTAAATCTCATTGGGTCGATCTATCTGATGCAGACGACATAAAGACTATCATCATGAAATTGAAACCTTCACGTGCATCTGCACCGGACGGCCTAGCAAATACCGACTTGAAACAACATGCGGAGGCCTGGTCAGCTGCCTTGAGCCTGATATTCAAACATTGCAAGGAACGAAGGATAATTCCGAGCTCCTGGAATCAAGCCATTATCGTCCCGATCTTCAAAAAAGGCACGAGAGAAGATCCATCCAATTACCGCCCTATTGCCCTACTGGATGTTATCGGTAAAGTCTTTGCTACCTCTCTCCTGAGCCACTTCTGGAACTGGATAATTACTTCTCCAGCCAGGGATCCTCTCCAATCAGGTTTCCAAAAAAATGCCAGCACTGCGGCTAACATAATCATCCTGAACATCTTAAAAGAAAAGGTCTTGCTTGGTGCACCCAGAATCTTTCTCGCCTTCGTGGATCTTTCCCAGGCTTTTGATAAAGTAGACAGATCTAAACTGTGGGCCAAGCTGAAGAACTGGAATTGCCCAAATCAGATTCTCGACCCAATCATCGCTCTGCATACGGACAATCATATATCAGTTAGGCTAAACAATAATGGTCTACTCTCCAAGCCCATACCGTCTAATCGAGGAGTCAAACAAGGCTGTCCTCTGGCTCCAGCTCTTTTTATCTCCTTTCTTGGCGATTTTCGAATTTCTCAAGAACTGATTAGATCGTTCCCTCCAAAAATCGGAACTACAACAGTTACCAGACTCCTATACGCAGACAATCTCATTATTTTGGACCATACCCAAGTGGGCCTTCAACGCCAGCTGGACAATCTGCACAAGTACACAAAGGAGAATAATCTGGAGATTAACGACTCTAAAACAAAAATACTAATTCTGAAAAAGTAGGGGAATAAAAAAAAAGAATCATTGAAGTGGTTTTTGAACCAATCGAAAATTGAAATCGTTCCATCATTCAAATATCTGGGAGTGGTCATTGACAGTTCGAAAAAATCTCTAAGCATGCAAAAATCCCTGTGGTCGAAAACAAAAAATCTAACAGCTCAACTACGTGCTGTCGATGGAAAATACGGCAAATTCAGCCTTCTTCCAGCAATCCAATTTTACAAGTCCAAAATAATTCCAACATTGACCTATGGCATGGATGCCAATCTCTCAATTCCAACGACCCTATGGACAGAACTAGAAGGTTTCATTTGGAGGGCAACTTTAGGCTTGCCTAAATCGACAGCTGTGGCACCCATAAGACGCAAACTGGGGTTGCTCTCCATAGAGGCAGTTGTCGCGCAGAGTACGATTCAGCTCTATAGGAAAATACGAAACCAAGACAGCCTGGAAATATACAAGATGATCTCCGAAGAAATATCTAAGGGAAGCAACAAATCCCTAAACAACTGGTCTGATAAACAAAAGCTTACGCTGCGAGAAATAGCCTGTTCAGAAGAGGAACTAATCCAAAATCCATTGAGAATAAAAACAAAAATGGAATGGCTTGATTGGATAAAAACAAACGACAACTCTCTCGAACAAGCTATTATCTCATTTGCCACCAGCCTACAATAAACTAAAGCAACCGATGGAATACTGCACGAAATATCCTAATAAGCGCCTCATGAGAACTCTGCTGAAAGCCTGTTTAAACCTCCTTCCTACCCAGGAAGTCCTAGCAATTCGGGCAGCTTCTAAAGAAAATTCTTGTAGACTTTGCAGAGACCCGCAAGCCACAGAAACTATCAAGCATCTTTTGATGGCGTGTCCGTCCATTGACCATGAAAGAGAGGCCTTCCTCGGCCCTGTGTACAAATCTTCATACGTTGTCGACAACAACATCTGGTGGAATCGCCTGATCACGGGTGCCAAAACGAGATGGCTAATAGCAGCTACCAAACTAATAACCATCGCTTTGGAGAAAACTCCGCAAATTCAGCAAAGTGAACTTTCGTCAAACACTTGTTTGTGAAAACTACTTGTACACAGGAAATGTCACTTCCTTCTTTTAGTCAGCAAGAAAGTTTTCTTCATTTGTAAAAATCTAAAATGATTAAATACAAATAAATAAATAAATAAAGGCACAAAGCACATGAATCTTTCAGTCACATAAAATGAGAGGTATGGAAGTGAAAACTATGCTTTTTGTTGCAAATTATATGAACAAACTGATTTTTGACATGTTCGTGTTTATCTCTTTATCTTAAATGTTCTACCAAACATTGGTGTACTGTTCTTGTCGTTGTCATGTGGCCTGCATGAAATCAATTTTTAAATATCACATTTGTAATGTTTTGAATTTTTTTCATTCATTTTGCTGTTTATTTGCCACCGCTCGAACATTCTTTGGAAAACTGAACCACATACTAACTTTGTAAACTGTGGGTCGAAATGTATCCTTTGGTATTGACCAAAATAAGAAAAAACGCCCTCAAGAAGGACTTCTAATAGTCCGAAATGCATGGCAATTGGCTTGCATCTGCAAATAAATCACCAATATCTTACTTTGAAATTCTAAGAAGTATGTTATTTTGGTGAGATTCACCAGATATTAACAAGAAAACAAGAATCCTCATCCTCATTTTCCTCAAATCGATCCGGTTCACCTGCATTTCGATCTTGTCGTAGCAGGGGACAGCCTTGCATCAACACTTTGGCAGAGGTGCATGTGTTGGAATTAGCCGTTATGCTTTGTGATGGATAAGATAAATGCCTTTGTCAAGTTCTTCGCTGTGTCACCAGTGTCATCTTGTCTCATTGGGCATTTAAAAGTGTAATTATTCATGCCACTAGACACAACACTAGTCAGGACTCGAGTGGCATGCTCAGCTAAAGCCCGTAGTTTAGGTATTGGTACTGTGGGAGCTGTTTGTTTTTCAACATCATTCGGAATAGAAATGGACTCCTCATGCATACGCTCGCATGCAAACCCTTCTGCTACGGTTCACATAGCAACTGCATTAGTCAGTTCTTCAGAGGTAAATGGTTCAATAGTAGGCAGGTTAGTGGGCTCAGTTTGACGAGGTTGGGGAGGCAGCTCGCCATTAGTTATGCTGGCAGCCTCGCCTCTAGGTGCCACATGGGGATGAAGAGTCGGTTACATGCGCAGTTACTGGCAGGGACACAAGAAACCGGGCTGACAGGGTTACAATATCCCAAATGCAGGTGCAGCTACTGCTGCATACTTGCCGTTGCTTCGGAGTTTCTCCCCACTCACTCAACACCTCGTCAGCCTGCGTCAGTGTACCCACCGCGCCTGCCAAATCCAACATTGTAGGTCTGAATTCTGCATGCCCCTCGTGCTCACGGCGTCTTTGTGCTCTTGTCTTGAATAACAACGCCGGCGTCTGTTGCTGTTGAAGAGACTTCGCCCTTTCATGCATGTTGGACATCACCAAGGGGGTGCTCTCGGCACCCGGATCCTGCGACTCTAGTGACTCCAATGACTCTGCGACCACTCCGCGGTGCAAGTAGATTTTTAAACGTAGAGGGCACGTTCAAAGGAAAGAGCGGAGATACTGCACAACGTCCACAGCTCCACCAGCTCCCATGACTCTGCAACGACTCCGCAAGGACGACTTCTTCCTTTTGAGTTGGTGGGACCAATCAACTCGTAAGCCACCTGGATACCATTCTCAAGTAAGGTTAGGATTAACCAGGGAGAGGGATACCAGCTTGTGCGCTTTAATCTACAGCTACTGGAACTGAAGTGACTCAATCTTGTTTGCTTTTTCGACGATCCTGTGCAGTGCAGGAGTCCCCCGATGTCATCCCTCTTGTCCCCACGACTGAGGCGCACGAACAGTGAGATCTGCAGGACCTGCCAGGAACCAACGTCTTCAGCTGCATTTTGTTCTTCATACTAAGGTACTGTGCCAACCCGATTGAGAGAACGCCGCTCTTGCGGTGACAGTTTGTTAAACTTTCACAACTTGCAGGCCTAATCAGCTTGTGACCCGACATATGATTCTTTTTCGCCTAAACTACTTCTGAGAACTTTTGCAAAGACTTTACTGTTTGATACCAGAACTGCTTTTTACTATCCAGAACACTAGCCCATTGACTTTGGCCTGGCCTATTGACTGGAATTGAACTCTTCTGGTGAACTGAAACTATTTCCACTGCCTAACAAGTATATGTGGTCCATTCCACTTACCTTGTCCCTTTTGCTCACTTCTAAGTAACTGAACTGCCATTTGACTCCTATTTTAGGGGAGCTCAAACTGTCTCAAAATCTTGGAGTTTTGTATTGAATGATATGATAGGATATGATATGGCATTTATAACGCGCCTATACACAAGTGTTTCAAAGCGTGAAGTGCATTGGTATATAATATTAAGTTGTCTTCTTCTAGTGAAATGTTTTCTAAATGATAATAAGTGTTTTACAAAGAAACCTTGAGTATAAGTGTTTACTTGAACCACTGTGATTGAAAGTCCTCTGTGTAATTACTTGTACTGCTCACATTCACTCTTGAGATAAGCCTGGCTGCTCAACTCGCTACCAAAAACTATGTGGTACAGACTTCTACCAAAGTCGGGAGCCGTCTTTGTGGGAGCACCCTTTGCCTAGGGGCCCTTAGCCGCAGGGGCTGCCGGGCAGAGGTCTGCCCTGGGAGGGTTAGTGAAGACCATGGGTAGACCAATCAGGGTCGGGGGCAGGGAGGCGGGAGAAGGGAGTGAGAAAGGCAACAGGGAAGCCGGGGAACAAATGGAGTGGAGAGAGGGGCAGGAGGCCCAGAAGCTACCAAAAAACAATGGAACCAGAGGCCCAGGAGGGTCTCGGGCAACGTGGCTCACCTGAAGCAGCACTTGCTGAAGGAAGCACGCGGGGAGCAGTGCAGCAGACTGGGCCACCAAGGCCAGGATGAATCGCCAATCAGGGTCGGGCCGGGCTCGGAGGCGGGAGGAGGGAGGGAGAAAGGCAACGGGGAAGCCGGGGCACAAAGAAGATGGTGAAAGAAGACCTAGCCTAGATAGCCTTTGGTGTGGGCTGCACACCCTTGCTAGAGTGGTTTTCCTGAGTCTTAATGTATTTGTTGATTATTCCATTTACTTAATAACAGTCATCTCTTAGTATCTGGTGAATTTCACCAAAATAACACACTTCTTAGAATTTCAAAATAAGATATTGGTGATTTATTTGCAGATGCAAGCCAATTGCCATGCATTTTGGATTATTAGAAGTCCTCCTTCAGGGCGTTTTTTCTTAATTTGATCAATTCCAAAGGATACAATTCGACCCACAGTTTACAATGTTAGTATATTGTACAGTTTTCCACAGAATGTTCGAGCGGTGGCAAATAAACTGCAAAATGAATGAAAGAAATGAAAAACAAAATATGATACAGAACACACCGGGATAACCGGTGCTCAGTGGGATAGCACAATGGTTAGTCAGACAGCGCGTGATCACGAATGATGTATTTTACATTAGACAATCACTACCTTCACTTGCCTGTACTCGAATATATAGAATCTGCGGATATTGAAAGTTATTAAAGGCACAAGCGGAGCTTGAGGCGAGGTTGAGGCAGTCTCCGGCAGTCTCTCTACCTTGTCTATTGTGGGAGGATCCCACCGAACTACTTAAAACCAGTGTATACCGCAGAGCGGTGAGCGGAGCTTGAGGCGAGGTTGAGGCAGTCTCCGCATCCCCGCGGCTCTCGTGGCCCACGACCCCTCGTAATGAAACCTCGTGGACCTAGTGAAGCCCACTTGCACGAAAGCTCAACGATTTCTACATGTCCTCAAGAACTACAAACAGAACACGCTGCGGAGCAACGACTTCTAAGAAGTAACTTTAAATCTGTAGAAGTTATGTCAATTAAACCACCTACACTAAAAATGAAGGCTCCAAGGATTATTTCCCTGACCCCCTCAGTCTGTGATATATCCAGCGGTACCTTCCCAACCCCGGCAACCCGTTTCGACTTTGAAAATCCTTTTGACGGGGTCCAGCGTTCGCCTTCCATATCCTGCTCGACTCCCACGGAGCAACTACCGTGCGCTACAGGAGCGGAGGAAGTGCCATCTAATCCCTCATTTGCTACAATAAACATA
This sequence comes from Ambystoma mexicanum, assembly GCF_040938575.1. Taxonomy (NCBI): domain Eukaryota; kingdom Metazoa; phylum Chordata; class Amphibia; order Caudata; family Ambystomatidae; genus Ambystoma; species Ambystoma mexicanum. The sequence continues at coordinate 1,281,452,865 of NC_090931.1, read as the reverse complement.
GACGTTCTTACCTTGGAGTCTCCTGTCTCCCCTGTAGGGAGGGGTCGGAGCATGGAGGACCCACCGGATTCACTGAACTCCCAAGACGCGGCGGCCTCTACGACACGCCCGCTGTCCACCGCGCTGGAATCTTCTTCCTCCTCTTCCTCCATCAACGCCCAGCCTGCCCAGCCTTCCCGCCAGGCCCTCACGATGGCGAGAGGTGCAGACGATTCGACGGTCGGAGGACGGTCGGCATCTGCCCCTGCGCTAGTACCCTGGGCGGAAAACCGGGATGAGGAGGAAACAGCGAGTGATCTCCCGGACGAAGGAAGAGACCCCACGACTGTAGAGACGCAGTCTCGTGCACGAATGCGGGAACTCTGTTCTCTTGGCAGCGTAGATGCCGCTCCAAGCAAGGCTCTGAGACCTGCGGCAGTAACCTACTCCGGACCAGAAGAGCGTGCGGCCGGCTCTGCGGCGCCCACTCAGGAGCCCCTCTGTCACCCCGAAAATTCACTGTTGTCGCCAGCCACCCCGTTTAATAAACAATCAACGACAAAATCGGCGAGCAGTCGAACCAACAAGAACTCTCCCACAGACGAGCAAGCGGGACAAAACACCCTGGAATTAAATGCGGGAAACCATCCAAGTGCCAAAAATCCTTCTATTCCTAGAACAAATAAAACCTGCAATGCCAATACTTCCTACGAACTTATTGAAGAACTACCCGAAGAATCGGTCCCTGAATCTACTGTTCCCCAAACATTGGCAAAGAATTTACAAGACGCTCGACCAAAAAAATCGCAAAGCATGAAAAGAAAATATAAGAAAAAAGATATAGGAAAAAAAAGCCTCCCGTGCCCATTGCTATCATCGGCGTTAAAAGACTTCTTCAAAAACAATGCAAAAGAAAGTTGGACGAGGCAAATGAACCTCCGGATGCGGAAATTCTGGAAGCAATCCAGGATCTCCCACCCGCCACCAAAGCAAGAAAAACAACTTCTCACGTCAAAAAACAAATGGATCCATCAAGTGCCGACAAAAGTGAACCTGATTTAAACGATGCCCTAAAAAAAGGAAGACTTTCTACGAAAATCCAAGATGAAGCAACTCCACCCATCTTGAAAGAAAGTACTCCAGATTCCATGTCCACCACCTTGAATCCCGTGCACTTATCTCTATCGAGCGTGAGTAGCTTGGGAACAACAGAGGCTGCAATGAATAACAAATCTCTTACACCTCCAAAAGGGGAAGATCGAACTGGCGTACTACTGCCACTAATCACTGAATCCCCTATTAAAGAAAAACCTATAGACAAAAATGCACTACTGTTTCCCCCAGTCCCTAACAACCGACAATTATTCGGGACGCAACCATCGACACAACTTCCCCTGGATCAACAAATTGGGAAACCTAAAAATCAAGACCAACCTACTCAAACAGATGAAAGTCTACTTCTCCCTGAGCAATTGTTGAATTCAACACCACGTCCACGTTCGCCACCAAGGAACAGGAGACTAAGCGAAATAGTTCCTCCTAACCCAAAGGACTCTCTGTCAAAAAAAATGACTTAGCCACCATCATATCGGCAATTACAATATCCCTAGCACCATTTGGGAAGCTTTATGAAAACATCAACGAATCGTTAAAGGACAGCATCACAGTAACAGCAATGATGCATACCAAGTTGATATTTGTAGAAGGTTTCATCACTGCCTTGGAGCAAACAAACAAGAAACACAGAGAAACCTGGGACCTGAAGCTGTCGGTATTGGAAGAAAAGCTACGACTGCTACAATCCGCAAGTCTGGAAAAAAGGACCTCAGATGATAAAGAAAACCAGACCATACCTCAAACACAAGCCATGAAAACAGCACCGCTCTTCGTTAACCGAAAAAATAAATCACCTTCTCAAACGACAGAGCCCCTGAAAATGACACTCACAAAAGTCACTTCCAAAAAACCATCATTTCCTACGCTCAATCAACCCCTATTGAAGCTAACAAGAAGCCCTCAACAAGATTCGAGCATAAGGCGTAAATAATCCACAGTAGACCCACCGTCCTCTCTTAAGGGAAACCCTAAAGAAATTAGAACTGCCTCCACTAATGAAGTGACGGACTACGAAAACGGTACTACTGCTACCAACCAGTTCATTCAATCACCACGAACTGCCGACGAATTTATCTGCCAAAGTTCGCTGATTGATTTATCACAACACGAGGACTCAGCGGAAATCATTGAACTTGATACTGAAACGGGAGACAGCCCTGGAAACCAACTTGAAACTCAATCGCGCACACCAATAGAAGGAGCCAACAAATCTGCACCCACCCACCTGAGCAAGGGACCCTCTAACTTAAATCAGGCGGATGACTTGAGTATCGAACAATTGTACAAAAAATTAAAATCCACCAAATCAATCGCCTCAAGCAAATCTTTGCCTACCAAAGAAAAAGGGGCTAAATCTAAATATCAGCATGATTCCACTACAAGATCCAATGGCAAGACTTCTGATTCAGTGCGCTTATTCAAGATCGAACAAAAATCGTCAGAAGTTCATTATATGGTCCTGAATAGAAGAACTGTTCTCAAAATCCTCAAACAGGTCGACATACTTAACACACTAAAGTCTGACGACTTTACGCTCATAGAGCCGTACCACAGAAACAACCAAGCAAAGGCATATCTTCACATCAAAAATTCGGCGCTTCGAGAGATTCCTCAAGAAGCATACGCAAAAGTGGCCCATGAAGGCTTCATCCTGATGGAGATCCAGACCACAAAAAACAGCAAGAGTCAGACGGAAAGCAACAAAATCCCTGCAGTAAAGAACTACAGATACAAATCACAGACTGAAGACTTGTATAGATTGAGAAGACGGGAAAAAGAACACCGCCCCGCTGGGAAAAACCCATCTACCATGAATTCAGAACTTCGGGGAAAGTCTCATCTAGAACCGCCCATTCGAAATACTATCGGGATGTTAACGAAAGACATGAAGATAGAAACGATTCAAGAAATTGCAACAACTTTAGAAGAACATCCCCGTCATTGCATACATCATCAGTGCGCCAAAACGAACGAAGACCTCCATCCCCAGTACACTGCGTACGACCAAAACAAAACACAAACCAGTCTACGACCCACCTACACCCCAAACCAACAAAGGATACATGGTCTTGGTTGCGAGATGCCTTTACTCCGGGTCTTAAGAGATAGCAGCGAGCGAGTGGGGCCAATTCACCATCATGGCGACCCGAATCCAAAAAGGAAGCTCCACGAAATGCTACCCTATCTATAGAGGCCACACGCACCTAACCAAAATCGGCAGCTACAATCTAGGAACCCACGACATTCTATGTCTCCAAGAAACGTGGCTAGTGAATAAACCTGCACTTGACGGCTATACCATCGAGATCTCCCCAGCCCTAAAGGGTCCTTTCGGCAGACCGTCTTCTGGCCTATTGACAGCCATTCGGACTGGGTCGAATATATTCATCACCAAGAAAATCGTAGCCACCTACGCTTTCCTGGCAGTGCTCATAAGAACGAGCAATGAAAATGACTCCGAAGTTTGGGCTATCATTAACACTTACTGGAACCCCCAAAGAACTTCATCCGGCAAATTCTGTGACGAAGCAGCCAACATCATCGATGAAATAATGATTAAACACAAAACTTCGAACATTCTCATCTGTGGAGATTTGAACTGTAACTGCCTGAAGTCAACCTACAATACGCCAGCAACAGAAAGAGGAAAACTGTGGGTTTCGTTAATGAACTCTAAGAACCTTCGAAACGCCGCAAAATCCAACAATCATTCTTCTATCCCTACATGAGAGCGCGACCACTCTACAGCAAACCTTGATTACATCTTTGTTGCAGAAAAAATGTACTCGAACATAACTTCTTTTGAAGTAATCAGAACGGAATTCAGTGACCACAACTTGTTAAACCTTACATGTAGAACAAAGAGACATGACCACCAAGTCTACAACATTGCGGTCGAGGTGAACACTCAGCTCTCCCGTTTGCGTATGAGTGCCAAAGACATCAGATCCTTGACAGACGAATATAATACTCTCATCACAGATACAGAAGCTAATGATACAACATTCAGGACTAGCTACATCCCCTTGCTCCCGCAATTCAAAAAACCTTGGAAAGGGCTTGATAATCGGAGAGGAAATTTTACTCATTCCTACAATCGGACCCTAGTGATCAGACATCACCTAGGAAAATTAAAAAAAGAGGCAACCACTGTGAACTCCACTAATATATGGGAATCCTACCGTCAGGAGCTCAGATCATACAAACAGTGGCTAAGAAACAACAGATCAGCGCTCTACCAAGCAGATGCAGAAAACATGATCAAGACTATAGCCAACAAAAAAACCGAGAATTTTGGAAATTGATCAACGACATGAAACCTCATGCAAACTCGCCGATGATAAATGCAGTTTCTGAAGAATGCTGGTTCAGCCACTTCTCTAAATGTTTGATCATCCTCTGACGGATACCGAGAGGGCAAAGTCACCAACTAAATCTCATTGGGTCGATCTATCTGATGCAGACGACATAAAGACTATCATCATGAAATTGAAACCTTCACGTGCATCTGCACCGGACGGCCTAGCAAATACCGACTTGAAACAACATGCGGAGGCCTGGTCAGCTGCCTTGAGCCTGATATTCAAACATTGCAAGGAACGAAGGATAATTCCGAGCTCCTGGAATCAAGCCATTATCGTCCCGATCTTCAAAAAAGGCACGAGAGAAGATCCATCCAATTACCGCCCTATTGCCCTACTGGATGTTATCGGTAAAGTCTTTGCTACCTCTCTCCTGAGCCACTTCTGGAACTGGATAATTACTTCTCCAGCCAGGGATCCTCTCCAATCAGGTTTCCAAAAAAATGCCAGCACTGCGGCTAACATAATCATCCTGAACATCTTAAAAGAAAAGGTCTTGCTTGGTGCACCCAGAATCTTTCTCGCCTTCGTGGATCTTTCCCAGGCTTTTGATAAAGTAGACAGATCTAAACTGTGGGCCAAGCTGAAGAACTGGAATTGCCCAAATCAGATTCTCGACCCAATCATCGCTCTGCATACGGACAATCATATATCAGTTAGGCTAAACAATAATGGTCTACTCTCCAAGCCCATACCGTCTAATCGAGGAGTCAAACAAGGCTGTCCTCTGGCTCCAGCTCTTTTTATCTCCTTTCTTGGCGATTTTCGAATTTCTCAAGAACTGATTAGATCGTTCCCTCCAAAAATCGGAACTACAACAGTTACCAGACTCCTATACGCAGACAATCTCATTATTTTGGACCATACCCAAGTGGGCCTTCAACGCCAGCTGGACAATCTGCACAAGTACACAAAGGAGAATAATCTGGAGATTAACGACTCTAAAACAAAAATACTAATTCTGAAAAAGTAGGGGAATAAAAAAAAAGAATCATTGAAGTGGTTTTTGAACCAATCGAAAATTGAAATCGTTCCATCATTCAAATATCTGGGAGTGGTCATTGACAGTTCGAAAAAATCTCTAAGCATGCAAAAATCCCTGTGGTCGAAAACAAAAAATCTAACAGCTCAACTACGCGCTGTCGATGGAAAATACGGCAAATTCAGCCTTCTTCCAGCAATCCAATTTTACAAGTCCAAAATAATTCCAACATTGACCTATGGCATGGATGCCAATCTCTCAATTCCAACGACCCTATGGACAGAACTAGAAGGTTTCATTTGGAGGGCAACTTTAGGCTTGCCTAAATCGACAGCTGTGGCACCCATAAGACGCAAACTGGGGTTGCTCTCCATAGAGGCAGTTGTCGCGCAGAGTACGATTCAGCTCTATAGGAAAATACGAAACCAAGACAGCCTGGAAATATACAAGATGATCTCCGAAGAAATATCTAAGGGAAGCAACAAATCCCTAAACAACTGGTCTGATAAACAAAAGCTTACGCTGCGAGAAATAGCCTGTTCAGAAGAGGAACTAATCCAAAATCCATTGAGAATAAAAACAAAAATGGAATGGCTTGATTGGATAAAAACAAACGACAACTCTCTCGAACAAGCTATTATCTCATTTGCCACCAGCCTACAATAAACTAAAGCAACCGATGGAATACTGCACGAAATATCCTAATAAGCGCCTCATGAGAACTCTGCTGAAAGCCTGTTTAAACCTCCTTCCTACCCAGGAAGTCCTAGCAATTCGGGCAGCTTCTAAAGAAAAATCTTGTAGACTTTGCAGAGACCCGCAAGCCACAGAAACTATCAAGCATCTTTTGATGGCGTGTCCGTCCATTGACCATGAAAGAGAGGCCTTCCTCGGCCCTGTGTACAAATCTTCATACGTTGTCGACAACAACATCTGGTGGAATCGCCTGATCACGGGTGCCAAAACGAGATGGCTAATAGCAGCTACCAAACTAATAACCATCGCTTTGGAGAAAACTCCGCAAATTCAGCAAAGTGAACTTTCGTCAAACACTTGTTTGTGAAAACTACTTGTACACAGGAAATGTCACTTCCTTCTTTTAGTCAGCAAGAAAGTTTTCTTAATTTGTAAAAATCTAAAATGATTAAATACAAATAAATAAATAAATAAATAAAGGCACAAAGCACATGAATCTTTCAGTCACATAAAATGAGAGGTATGGAAGTGAAAACTATGCTTTTTGTTGCAAATTATATGAACAAACTGATTTTTGACATGTTCGTGTTTATCTCTTTATCTTAAATGTTCTACCAAACATTGGTGTACTGTTCTTGTCGTTGTCATGTGGCCTGCATGAAATCAATTTTTAAATATCACATTTGTAATGTTTTGAATTTTTTTCATTCATTTTGCTGTTTATTTGCCACCGCTCGAACATTCTTTGGAAAACTGAACCACATACTAACTTTGTAAACTGTGGGTCGAAATGTATCCTTTGGTATTGACCAAAATAAGAAAAAACGCCCTCAAGAAGGACTTCTAATAGTCCGAAATGCATGGCAATTGGCTTGCATCTGCAAATAAATCACCAATATCTTACTTTGAAATTCTAAGAAGTATGTTATTTTGGTGAGATTCACCAGATATTAACAAGAAAACAAGAATCCTCATCCTCATTTTCCTCAAATCGATCCGGTTCACCTGCATTTCGATCTTGTCGTAGCAGGGGACAGCCTTGCATCAACACTTTGGCAGAGGTGCATGTGTTGGAATTAGCCGTTATGCTTTGTGATGGATAAGATAAATGCCTTTGTCAAGTTCTTCGCTGTGTCACCAGTGTCATCTTGTCTCATTGGGCATTTAAAAGTGTAATTATTCATGCCACTAGACACAACACTAGTCAGGACTCGAGTGGCATGCTCAGCTAAAGCCCGTAGTTTAGGTATTGGTACTGTGGGAGCTGTTTGTTTTTCAACATCATTCGGAATAGAAATGGACTCCTCATGCATACGCTCGCATGCAAACCCTTCTGCTACGGTTCACATAGCAACTGCATTAGTCAGTTCTTCAGAGGTAAATGGTTCAATAGTAGGCAGGTTAGTGGGCTCAGTTTGACGAGGTTGGGGAGGCAGCTCGCCATTAGTTATGCTGGCAGCCTCGCCTCTAGGTGCCACATGGGGATGAAGAGTCGGTTACATGCGCAGTTACTGGCAGGGACACAAGAAACCGGGCTGACAGGGTTACAATATCCCAAATGCAGGTGCAGCTACTGCTGCATACTTGCCGTTGCTTCGGAGTTTCTCCCCACTCACTCAACACCTCGTCAGCCTGCGTCAGTGTACCCACCGCGCCTGCCAAATCCAACATTGTAGGTCTGAATTCTGCATGCCCCTCGTGCTCACGGCGTCTTTGTGCTCTTGTCTTGAATAACAACGCCGGCGTCTGTTGCTGTTGAAGAGACTTCGCCCTTTCATGCATGTTGGACATCACCAAGGGGGTGCTCTCGGCACCCGGATCCTGCGACTCTAGTGACTCCAATGACTCTGCGACCACTCCGCGGTGCAAGTAGATTTTTAAACGTAGAGGGCACGTTCAAAGGAAAGAGCGGAGATACTGCACAACGTCCACAGCTCCACCAGCTCCCATGACTCTGCAACGACTCCGCAAGGACGACTTCTTCCTTTTGAGTTGGTGGGACCAATCAACTCGTAAGCCACCTGGATACCATTCTCAAGTAAGGTTAGGATTAACCAGGGAGAGGGATACCAGCTTGTGCGCTTTAATCTACAGCTACTGGAACTGAAGTGACTCAATCTTGTTTGCTTTTTCGACGATCCTGTGCAGTGCAGGAGTCCCCCGATGTCATCCCTCTTGTCCCCACGACTGAGGCGCACGAACAGTGAGATCTGCAGGACCTGCCAGGAACCAACGTCTTCAGCTGCATTTTGTTCTTCATACTAAGGTACTGTGCCAACCCGATTGAGAGAACGCCGCTCTTGCGGTGACAGTTTGTTAAACTTTCACAACTTGCAGGCCTAATCAGCTTGTGACCCGACATATGATTCTTTTTCGCCTAAACTACTTCTGAGAACTTTTGCAAAGACTTTACTGTTTGATACCAGAACTGCTTTTTACTATCCAGAACACTAGCCCATTGACTTTGGCCTGGCCTATTGACTGGAATTGAACTCTTCTGGTGAACTGAAACTATTTCCACTGCCTAACAAGTATATGTGGTCCATTCCACTTACCTTGTCCCTTTTGCTCACTTCTAAGTAACTGAACTGCCATTTGACTCCTATTTTAGGGGAGCTCAAACTGTCTCAAAATCTTGGAGTTTTGTATTGAATGATATGATAGGATATGATATGGCATTTATAACGCGCCTTTACACAAGTGTTTCAAAGCGTGAAGTGCATTGGTATATAATATTAAGTTGTCTTCTTCTAGTGAAATGTTTTCTAAATGATAATAAGTGTTTTACAAAGAAACCTTGAGTATAAGTGTTTACTTGAACCACTGTGATTGAAAGTCCTCTGTGTAATTACTTGTACTGCTCACATTCACTCTTGAGATAAGCCTGGCTGCTCAACTCGCTACCAAAAACTATGTGGTACAGACTTCTACCAAAGGTTGGTTTGGCTAACACCTGTAGTCCTAATTGTGTGTAGTGGTCGCAGAGGGTACTGCATGCAATTCTGCCTAACAGGAAGGTTAGGGCAAGGTAGCCAAGTAGGAGACAACAGGGGAAGGCGAGGAAGCCGTGGAGGGGAGAGAGGGAACAGCAGGGGAAGAAAGGAAATTGATGAGACGTGTGAAGCGTCTATCAAAGAGGAGAAGGTTGGCTTGAGGGCCTTGGACCAAGACAGTACCATTGAAGTAAACATTAATGATGACCTTCGAGGAGTGGAAGGAGGCCAGTAGGGCCTCCCACCGGGTGCCACCATTAATGGGAGAGCAAGAGAAGGGAGAGAGCACAGAGACCATATGTAGAGTCCATAGGTCTGGCGAGGGAACGACAAAGAGTATGTTGGTGAAAGTCTGTCTGGAGGAGGCACTGGTATAGGTGTCGTCGACTGGCTTCCCTTGCTGACACCTGCAGACAGTCGGGAGCCGTCTTTGTGGGAGCACCCTTTGCCTAGGGGCCCTTAGCCGCAGGGGCTGCCGGGCAGAGGTCTGCCCTGGGAGGGTTAGTGAAGACCATGGGTAGACCAATCAGGGTCGGGGGCAGGGAGGCGGGAGAAGGGAGTGAGAAAGGCAACAGGGAAGCCGGGGAACAAATGGAGTGGAGAGAGGGGCAGGAGGCCCAGAAGCTACCAAAAAACAATGGAACCAGAGGCCCAGGAGGGTCTCGGGCAACGTGGCTCACCTGAAGCAGCACTTGCTGAAGGAAGCACGCGGGGAGCAGTGCAGCAGACTGGGCCACCAAGGCCAGGATGAATCGCCAATCAGGGTCGGGCCTGGCTCGGAGGCGGGAGGAGGGAGGGAGAAAGGCAACGGGGAAGCCGGGGCACAAAGAAGATGGTGAAAGAAGACCTAGCCTAGATAGCCTTTGGTGTGGGCTGCACACCCTTGCTAGAGTGGTTTTCCTGAGTCTTAATGTATTTGTTGATTATTCCATTTACTTAATAACAGTCATCTCTTAGTATCTGGTGAATTTCACCAAAATAACACACTTCTTAGAATTTCAAAATAAGATATTGGTGATTTATTTGCAGATGCAAGCCAATTGCCATGCATTTTGGATTATTAGAAGTCCTCCTTCAGGGCGTTTTTTCTTAATTTGATCAATTCCAAAGGATACAATTCGACCCACAGTTTACAATGTTAGTATATTGTACAGTTTTCCACAGAATGTTCGAGCGGTGGCAAATAAACTGCAAAATGAATGAAAGAAATGAAAAACAAAATATGATACAGAACACACCGGGATAACCGGTGCTCAGTGGGATAGCACAATGGTTAGTCAGACAGCGCGTGATCACGATGGATGTATTTTACATTAGACAATCACTACCTTCACTTGCCTGTACTCGAATATATAGAATCTGCGGATATTGAAAGTTATTAAAGGCACAAGCGGAGCTTGAGGCGAGGTTGAGGCAGTCTCCGGCAGTCTCTCTACCTTGTCTATTGTGGGAGGATCCCACCGAACTACTTAAAACCAGTGTATACCGCAGAGCGGTGAGCGGAGCTTGAGGCGAGGTTGAGGCAGTCTCCGCATCCCCGCGGCTCTCGTGGCCCACGACCCCTCGTAATGAAACCTCGTGGACCTAGTGAAGCCCACTTGCACGAAAGCTCAACGATTTCTACATGTCCTCAAGAACTACAAACAGAACACGCTGCGGAGCAACGACTTCTAAGAAGTAACTTTAAATCTGTAGAAGTTATGTCAATTAAACCACCTACACTAAAAATGAAGGCTCCAAGGATTATTTCCCTGACCCCCTCAGTCTGTGATATATCCAGCGGTACCTTCCCAACCCCGGCAACCCGTTTCGACTTTGAAAATCCTTTTGACGGGGTCCAGCGTTCGCCTTCCATATCCTGCTCGACTCCCACGGAGCAACTACCGTGCGCTACAGGAGCGGAGGAAGTGCCATCTAATCCCTCATTTGCTACAATAAACATAGACGTTCTTACCTTGGAGTCTCCTGTCTCCCCTGTAGGGAGGGGTCGGAGCATGGAGGACCCACCGGATTCACTGAACTCCCAAGACGCGGCGGCCTCTACGACACGCCCGCAGTCCACCGCGCTGGAATCTTCTTCCTCCTCTTCCTCCATCAACGCCCAGCCTGCCCAGCCTTCCCGCCAGGCCCTCACGATGGCGAGAGGTGCAGACGATTCGACGGTCGGAGGACGGTCGGCATCTGCCCCTGCGCTAGTACCCTGGGCGGAAAACCGGGATGAGGAGGAAACAGCGAGTGATCTCCCGGACGAAGGAAGAGACCCCACGACTGTAGAGACGCAGTCTCGTGCACGAATGCGGGAACTCTGTTCTCTTGGCAGCGTAGATGCCGCTCCAAGCAAGGCTCTGAGACCTGCGGCAGTAACCTACTCCGGACCAGAAGAGCGTGCGGCCGGCTCTGCGGCGCCCACTCAGGAGCCCCTCTGTCACCTCGAAAATTCACTGTTGTCGCCAGCCACCCCGTTTAATAAACAATCAACGACAAAATCGGCGAGCAGTCGAACCAACAAGAACTCTCCCACAGACGAGCAAGCGGGACAAAACACCCTGGAATTAAATGCGGGAAACCATCCAAGTGCCAAAAATCCTTCTATTCCTAGAACAAATAAAACCTGCAATGCCAATACTTCCTACGAACTTATTGAAGAACTACCCGAAGAATCGGTCCCTGAATCTACTGTTCCCCAAACATTGGCAAAGAATTTACAAGACGCTCGACCAAAAAAATCGCAAAGCATGAAAAGAAAATATAAGAAAAAAGATATAGGAAAAAAAAGCCTCCCGTGCCCATTGCTATCATCGGCGTTAAAAGACTTCTTCAAAAACAATGCAAAAGAAAGTTGGACGAGGCAAATGAACCTCCGGATGCGGAAATTCTGGAAGCAATCCAGGATCTCCCACCCGCCACCAAAGCAAGAAAAACAACTTCTCACGTCAAAAAACAAATGGATCCATCAAGTGCCGACAAAAGTGAACCTGATTTAAACGATGCCCTAAAAAAAGGAAGACTTTCTACGAAAATCCAAGATGAAGCAACTCCACCCATCTTGAAAGAAAGTACTCCAGATTCCATGTCCACCACCTTGAATCCCGTGCACTTATCTCTATCGAGCGTGAGTAGCTTGGGAACAACAGAGGCTGCAATGAATAACAAATCTCTTACACCTCCAAAAGGGGAAGATCGAACTGGCGTACTACTGCCACTAATCACTGAATCCCCTATTAAAGAAAAACCTATAGACAAAAATGCACTACTGTTTCCCCCAGTCCCTAACAACCGACAATTATTCGGGACGCAACCATCGACACAACTTCCCCTGGATCAACAAATTGGGAAACCTAAAAATCAAGACCAACCTACTCAAACAGATGAAAGTCTACTTCTCCCTGAGCAATTGTTGAATTCAACACCACGTCCACGTTCGCCACCAAGGAACAGGAGACTAAGCGAAATAGTTCCTCCTAACCCAAAGGACTCTCTGTCAAAAAAAATGACTTAGCCACCATCATATCGGCAATTACAATATCCCTAGCACCATTTGGGAAGCTTTATGAAAACATCAACGAATCGTTAAAGGACAGCATCACAGTAACAGCAATGATGCATACCAAGTTGATATTTGTAGAAGGTTTCATCACTGCCTTGGAGCAAACAAACAAGAAACACAGAGAAACCTGGGACCTGAAGCTGTCGGTATTGGAAGAAAAGCTACGACTGCTACAATCCGCAAGTCTGGAAAAAAGGACCTCAGATGATAAAGAAAACCAGACCATACCTCAAACACAAGCCATGAAAACAGCACCGCTCTTCGTTAACCGAAAAAATAAATCACCTTCTCAAACGACAGAGCCCCTGAAAATGACACTCACAAAAGTCACTTCCAAAAAACCATCATTTCCTACGCTCAATCAACCCCTATTGAAGCTAACAAGAAGCCCTCAACAAGATTCGAGCATAAGGCGTAAATAATCCACAGTAGACCCACCGTCCTCTCTTAAGGGAAACCCTAAAGAAATTAGAACTGCCTCCACTAATGAAGTGACGGACTACGAAAACGGTACTACTGCTACCAACCAGTTCATTCAATCACCACGAACTGCCGACGAATTTATCTGCCAAAGTTCGCTGATTGATTTATCACAACACGAGGACTCAGCGGAAATCATTGAACTTGATACTGAAACGGGAGACAGCCCTGGAAACCAACTTGAAACTCAATCGCGCACACCAATAGAAGGAGCCAACAAATCTGCACCCACCCACCTGAGCAAGGGACCCTCTAACTTAAATCAGGCGGATGACTTGAGTATCGAACAATTGTACAAAAAATTAAAATCCACCAAATCAATCGCCTCAAGCAAATCTTTGCCTACCAAAGAAAAAGGGGCTAAATCTAAATATCAGCATGATTCCACTACAAGATCCAATGGCAAGACTTCTGATTCAGTGCGCTTATTCAAGATCGAACAAAAATCGTCAGAAGTTCATTATATGGTCCTGAATAGAAGAACTGTTCTCAAAATCCTCAAACAGGTCGACATACTTAACACACTAAAGTCTGACGACTTTACGCTCATAGAGCCGTACCACAGAAACAACCAAGCAAAGGCATATCTTCACATCAAAAATTCGGCGCTTCGAGAGATTCCTCAAGAAGCATACGCAAAAGTGGCCCATGAAGGCTTCATCCTGATGGAGATCCAGACCACAAAAAACAGCAAGAGTCAGACGGAAAGCAACAAAATCCCTGCAGTAAAGAACTACAGATACAAATCACAGACTGAAGACTTGTATAGATTGAGAAGACGGGAAAAAGAACACCGCCCCGCTGGGAAAAACCCATCTACCATGAATTCAGAACTTCGGGGAAAGTCTCATCTAGAACCGCCCATTCGAAATACTATCGGGATGTTAACGAAAGACATGAAGATAGAAACGATTCAAGAAATTGCAACAACTTTAGAAGAACATCCCCGTCATTGCATACATCATCAGTGCGCCAAAACGAACGAAGACCTCCATCCCCAGTACACTGTGTACGACCAAAACAAAACACAAACCAGTCTACGACCCACCTACACCCCAAACCAACAAAGGATACATGGTCTTGGTTGCGAGATGCCTTTACTCCGGGTCTTAAGAGATAGCAGCGAGCGAGTGGGGCCAATTCACCATCATGGCGACCCGAATCCAAAAAGGAAGCTCCACGAAATGCTACCCTATCTATAGAGGCCACACGCACCTAACCAAAATCGGCAGCTACAATCTAGGAACCCACGACATTCTATGTCTCCAAGAAACGTGGCTAGTGAATAAACCTGCACTTGACGGCTATACCATCGAGATCTCCCCAGCCCTAAAGGGTCCTTTCGGCAGACCGTCTTCTGGCCTATTGACAGCCATTCGGACTGGGTCGAATATATTCATCACCAAGAAAATCGTAGCCACCTACGCTTTCCTGGCAGTGCTCATAAGAACGAGCAATGAAAATGACTCCGAAGTTTGGGCTATCATTAACACTTACTGGAACCCCCAAAGAACTTCATCCGGCAAATTCTGTGACGAAGCAGCCAACATCATCGATGAAATAATGATTAAACACAAAACTTCGAACATTCTCATCTGTGGAGATTTGAACTGTAACTGCCTGAAGTCAACCTACAATACGCCAGCAACAGAAAGAGGAAAACTGTGGGTTTCGTTAATGAACTCTAAGAACCTTCGAAACGCCGCAAAATCCAACAATCATTCTTCTATCCCTACATGAGAGCGCGACCACTCTACAGCAAACCTTGATTACATCTTTGTTGCAGAAAAAATGTACTCGAACATAACTTCTTTTGAAGTAATCAGAACGGAATTCAGTGACCACAACTTGTTAAACCTTACATGTAGAACAAAGAGACATGACCACCAAGTCTACAACATTGCGGTCGAGGTGAACACTCAGCTCTCCCGTTTGCGTATGAGTGCCAAAGACATCAGATCCTTGACAGACGAATATAATACTCTCATCACAGATACAGAAGCTAATGATACAACATTCAGGACTAGCTACATCCCCTTGCTCCCGCAATTCAAAAAACCTTGGAAAGGGCTTGATAATCGGAGAGGAAATTTTACTCATTCCTACAATCGGACCCTAGTGATCAGACATCACCTAGGAAAATTAAAAAAAGAGGCAACCACTGTGAACTCCACTAATATATGGGAATCCTACCGTCAGGAGCTCAGATCATACAAACAGTGGCTAAGAAACAACAGATCAGCGCTCTACCAAGCAGATGCAGAAAACATGATCAAGACTATAGCCAACAAAAAAACCGAGAATTTTGGAAATTGATCAACGACATGAAACCTCATGCAAACTCGCCGATGATAAATGCAGTTTCTGAAGAATGCTGGTTCAGCCACTTCTCTAAATGTTTGATCATCCTCTGACGGATACCGAGAGGGCAAAGTCACCAACTAAATCTCATTGGGTCGATCTATCTGATGCAGACGACATAAAGACTATCATCATGAAATTGAAACCTTCACGTGCATCTGCACCGGACGGCCTAGCAAATACCGACTTGAAACAACATGCGGAGGCCTGGTCAGCTGCCTTGAGCCTGATATTCAAACATTGCAAGGAACGAAGGATAATTCCGAGCTCCTGGAATCAAGCCATTATCGTCCCGATCTTCAAAAAAGGCACGAGAGAAGATCCATCCAATTACCGCCCTATTGCCCTACTGGATGTTATCGGTAAAGTCTTTGCTACCTCTCTCCTGAGCCACTTCTGGAACTGGATAATTACTTCTCCAGCCAGGGATCCTCTCCAATCAGGTTTCCAAAAAAATGCCAGCACTGCGGCTAACATAATCATCCTGAACATCTTAAAAGAAAAGGTCTTGCTTGGTGCACCCAGAATCGTTCTCGCCTTCGTGGATCTTTCCCAGGCTTTTGATAAAGTAGACAGATCTAAACTGTGGGCCAAGCTGAAGAACTGGAATTGCCCAAATCAGATTCTCGACCCAATCATCGCTCTGCATACGGACAATCATATATCAGTTAGGCTAAACAATAATGGTCTACTCTCCAAGCCCATACCGTCTAATCGAGGAGTCAAACAAGGCTGTCCTCTGGCTCCAGCTCTTTTTATCTCCTTTCTTGGCGATTTTCGAATTTCTCAAGAACTGATTAGATCGTTCCCTCCAAAAATCGGAACTACAACAGTTACCAGACTCCTATACGCAGACAATCTCATTATTTTGGACCATACCCAAGTGGGCCTTCAACGCCAGCTGGACAATCTGCACAAGTACACAAAGGAGAATAATCTGGAGATTAACGACTCTAAAACAAAAATACTAATTCTGAAAAAGTAGGGGAATAAAAAAAAAGAATCATTGAAGTGGTTTTTGAACCAATCGAAAATTGAAATCGTTCCATCATTCAAATATCTGGGAGTGGTCATTGACAGTTCGAAAAAATCTCTAAGCATGCAAAAATCCCTGTGGTCGAAAACAAAAAATCTAACAGCTCAACTACGCGCTGTCGATGGAAAATACGGCAAATTCAGCCTTCTTCCAGCAATCCAATTTTCCAAGTCCAAAATAATTCCAACATTGACCTATGGCATGGATGCCAATCTCTCAATTCCAACGACCCTATGGACAGAACTAGAAGGTTTCATTTGGAGGGCAACTTTAGGCTTGCCTAAATCGACAGCTGTGGCACCCATAAGACGCAAACTGGGGTTGCTCTCCATAGAGGCAGTTGTCGCGCAGAGTACGATTCAGCTCTATAGGAAAATACGAAACCAAGACAGCCTGGAAATATACAAGATGATCTCCGAAGAAATATCTAAGGGAAGCAACAAATCCCTAAACAACTGGTCTGATAAACAAAAGCTTACGCTGCGAGAAATAGCCTGTTCAGAAGAGGAACTAATCCAAAATCCATTGAGAATAAAAACAAAAATGGAATGGCTTGATTGGATAAAAACAAACGACAACTCTCTCGAACAAGCTATTATCTCATTTGCCACCAGCCTACAATAAACTAAAGCAACCGATGGAATACTGCACGAAATATCCTAATAAGCGCCTCATGAGAACTCTGCTGAAAGCCTGTTTAAACCTCCTTCCTACCCAGGAAGTCCTAGCAATTCGGGCAGCTTCTAAAGAAAAATCTTGTAGACTTTGCAGAGACCCGCAAGCCACAGAAACTATCAAGCATCTTTTGATGGCGTGTCCGTCCATTGACCATGAAAGAGAGGCCTTCCTCGGCCCTGTGTACAAATCTTCATACGTTGTCGACAACAACATCTGGTGGAATCGCCTGATCACGGGTGCCAAAACGAGATGGCTAATAGCAGCTACCAAACTAATAACCATCGCTTTGGAGAAAACTCCGCAAATTCAGCAAAGTGAACTTTCGTCAAACACTTGTTTGTGAAAACTACTTGTACACAGGAAATGTCACTTCCTTCTTTTAGTCAGCAAGAAAGTTTTCTTCATTTGTAAAAATCTAAAATGATTAAATACAAATAAATAAATAAATAAATAAAGGCACAAAGCACATGAATCTTTCAGTCACATAAAATGAGAGGTATGGAAGTGAAAACTATGCTTTTTGTTGCAAATTATATGAACAAACTGATTTTTGACATGTTCGTGTTTATCTCTTTATCTTAAATGTTCTACCAAACATTGGTGTACTGTTCTTGTCGTTGTCATGTGGCCTGCATGAAATCAATTTTTAAATATCACATTTGTAATGTTTTGAATTTTTTTCATTCATTTTGCTGTTTATTTGCCACCGCTCGAACATTCTTTGGAAAACTGAACCACATACTAACTTTGTAAACTGTGGGTCGAAATGTATCCTTTGGTATTGACCAAAATAAGAAAAAACGCCCTCAAGAAGGACTTCTAATAGTCCGAAATGCATGGCAATTGGCTTGCATCTGCAAATAAATCACCAATATCTTACTTTGAAATTCTAAGAAGTATGTTATTTTGGTGAGATTCACCAGATATTAACAAGAAAACAAGAATCCTCATCCTCATTTTCCTCAAATCGATCCGGTTCACCTGCATTTCGATCTTGTCGTAGCAGGGGACAGCCTTGCATCAACACTTTGGCAGAGGTGCATGTGTTGGAATTAGCCGTTATGCTTTGTGATGGATAAGATAAATGCCTTTGTCAAGTTCTTCGCTGTGTCACCAGTGTCATCTTGTCTCATTGGGCATTTAAAAGTGTAATTATTCATGCCACTAGACACAACACTAGTCAGGACTCGAGTGGCATGCTCAGCTAAAGCCCGTAGTTTAGGTATTGGTACTGTGGGAGCTGTTTGTTTTTCAACATCATTCGGAATAGAAATGGACTCCTCATGCATACGCTCGCATGCAAACCCTTCTGCTACGGTTCACATAGCAACTGCATTAGTCAGTTCTTCAGAGGTAAATGGTTCAATAGTAGGCAGGTTAGTGGGCTCAGTTTGACGAGGTTGGGGAGGCAGCTCGCCATTAGTTATGCTGGCAGCCTCGCCTCTAGGTGCCACATGGGGATGAAGAGTCGGTTACATGCGCAGTTACTGGCAGGGACACAAGAAACCGGGCTGACAGGGTTACAATATCCCAAATGCAGGTGCAGCTACTGCTGCATACTTGCCGTTGCTTCGGAGTTTCTCCCCACTCACTCAACACCTCGTCAGCCTGCGTCAGTGTACCCACCGCGCCTGCCAAATCCAACATTGTAGGTCTGAATTCTGCATGCCCCTCGTGCTCACGGCGTCTTTGTGCTCTTGTCTTGAATAACAACGCCGGCGTCTGTTGCTGTTGAAGAGACTTCGCCCTTTCATGCATGTTGGACATCACCAAGGGGGTGCTCTCGGCACCCGGATCCTGCGACTCTAGTGACTCCAATGACTCTGCGACCACTCCGCGGTGCAAGTAGATTTTTAAACGTAGAGGGCACGTTCAAAGGAAAGAGCGGAGATACTGCACAACGTCCACAGCTCCACCAGCTCCCATGACTCTGCAACGACTCCGCAAGGACGACTTCTTCCTTTTGAGTTGGTGGGACCAATCAACTCGTAAGCCACCTGGATACCATTCTCAAGTAAGGTTAGGATTAACCAGGGAGAGGGATACCAGCTTGTGCGCTTTAATCTACAGCTACTGGAACTGAAGTGACTCAATCTTGTTTGCTTTTTCGACGATCCTGTGCAGTGCAGGAGTCCCCCGATGTCATCCCTCTTGTCCCCACGACTGAGGCGCACGAACAGTGAGATCTGCAGGACCTGCCAGGAACCAACGTCTTCAGCTGCATTTTGTTCTTCATACTAAGGTACTGTGCCAACCCGATTGAGAGAACGCCGCTCTTGCGGTGACAGTTTGTTAAACTTTCACAACTTGCAGGCCTAATCAGCTTGTGACCCGACATATGATTCTTTTTCGCCTAAACTACTTCTGAGAACTTTTGCAAAGACTTTACTGTTTGATACCAGAACTGCTTTTTACTATCCAGAACACTAGCCCATTGACTTTGGCCTGGCCTATTGACTGGAATTGAACTCTTCTGGTGAACTGAAACTATTTCCACTGCCTAACAAGTATATGTGGTCCATTCTACTTACCTTGTCCCTTTTGCTCACTTCTAAGTAACTGAACTGCCATTTGACTCCTATTTTAGGGGAGCTCAAACTGTCTCAAAATCTTGGAGTTTTGTATTGAATGATATGATAGGATATGATATGGCATTTATAACGCGCCTATACACAAGTGTTTCAAAGCGTGAAGTGCATTGGTATATAATATTAAGTTGTCTTCTTCTAGTGAAATGTTTTCTAAATGATAATAAGTGTTTTACAAAGAAACCTTGAGTATAAGTGTTTACTTGAACCACTGTGATTGAAAGTCCTCTGTGTAATTACTTGTACTGCTCACATTCACTCTTGAGATAAGCCTGGCTGCTCAACTCGCTACCAAAAACTATGTGGTACAGACTTCTACCAAAGGTTGGTTTGGCTAACACCTGTAGTCCTAATTGTGTGTAGTGGTCGCAGAGGGTACTGCATGCAATTCTGCCTAACAGGAAGGTTAGGGCAAGGTAGCCAAGTAGGAGACAACAGGGGAAGGCGAGGAAGCCGTGGAGGGGAGAGAGGGAACAGCAGGGGAAGAAAGGAAATTGATGAGACGTGTGAAGCGTCTATCAAAGAGGAGAAGGTTGGCTTGAGGGCCTTGGACCAAGACAGTACCATTGAAGTAAACATTAATGATGACCTTCGAGGAGTGGAAGGAGGCCAGTAGGGCCTCCCACCGGGTGCCACCATTAATGGGAGAGCAAGAGAAGGGAGAGAGCACAGAGACCATATGTAGAGTCCATAGGTCTGGCGAGGGAACGACAAAGAGTATGTTGGTGAAAGTCTGTCTGGAGGAGGCACTGGTATAGGTGTCGTCGACTGGCTTCCCTTGCTGACACCTGCAGACAGTCGGGAGCCGTCTTTGTGGGAGCACCCTTTGCCTAGGGGCCCTTAGCCGCAGGGGCTGCCGGGCAGAGGTCTGCCCTGGGAGGGTTAGTGAAGACCATGGGTAGACCAATCAGGGTCGGGGGCAGGGAGGCGGGAGAAGGGAGTGAGAAAGGCAACAGGGAAGCCGGGGAACAAATGGAGTGGAGAGAGGGGCAGGAGGCCCAGAAGCTACCAAAAAACAATGGAACCAGAGGCCCAGGAGGGTCTCGGGCAACGTGGCTCACCTGAAGCAGCACTTGCTGAAGGAAGCACGCGGGGAGCAGTGCAGCAGACTGGGCCACCAAGGCCAGGATGAATCGCCAATCAGGGTCGGGCCTGGCTCGGAGGCGGGAGGAGGGAGGGAGAAAGGCAACGGGGAAGCCGGGGCACAAAGAAGATGGTGAAAGAAGACCTAGCCTAGATAGCCTTTGGTGTGGGCTGCACACCCTTGCTAG
Source organism: Ambystoma mexicanum (assembly GCF_040938575.1). Taxonomy (NCBI): domain Eukaryota; kingdom Metazoa; phylum Chordata; class Amphibia; order Caudata; family Ambystomatidae; genus Ambystoma; species Ambystoma mexicanum. The sequence continues at coordinate 1,281,431,776 of NC_090931.1, read as the reverse complement.
AGTGGTTTTCCTGAGTCTTAATGTATTTGTTGATTATTCCATTTACTTAATAACAGTCATCTCTTAGTATCTGGTGAATTTCACCAAAATAACACACTTCTTAGAATTTCAAAATAAGATATTGGTGATTTATTTGCAGATGCAAGCCAATTGCCATGCATTTTGGATTATTAGAAGTCCTCCTTCAGGGCGTTTTTTCTTAATTTGATCAATTCCAAAGGATACAATTCGACCCACAGTTTACAATGTTAGTATATTGTACAGTTTTCCACAGAATGTTCGAGCGGTGGCAAATAAACTGCAAAATGAATGAAAGAAATGAAAAACAAAATATGATACAGAACACACCGGGATAACCGGTGCTCAGTGGGATAGCACAATGGTTAGTCAGACAGCGCGTGATCACGATGGATGTATTTTACATTAGACAATCACTACCTTCACTTGCCTGTACTCGAATATATAGAATCTGCGGATATTGAAAGTTATTAAAGGCACAAGCGGAGCTTGAGGCGAGGTTGAGGCAGTCTCCGGCAGTCTCTCTACCTTGTCTATTGTGGGAGGATCCCACCGAACTACTTAAAACCAGTGTATACCGCAGAGCGGTGAGCGGAGCTTGAGGCGAGGTTGAGGCAGTCTCCGCATCCCCGCGGCTCTCGTGGCCCACGACCCCTCGTAATGAAACCTCGTGGACCTAGTGAAGCCCACTTGCACGAAAGCTCAACGATTTCTACATGTCCTCAAGAACTACAAACAGAACACGCTGCGGAGCAACGACTTCTAAGAAGTAACTTTAAATCTGTAGAAGTTATGTCAATTAAACCACCTACACTAAAAATGAAGGCTCCAAGGATTATTTCCCTGACCCCCTCAGTCTGTGATATATCCAGCGGTACCTTCCCAACCCCGGCAACCCGTTTCGACTTTGAAAATCCTTTTGACGGGGTCCAGCGTTCGCCTTCCATATCCTGCTCGACTCCCACGGAGCAACTACCGTGCGCTACAGGAGCGGAGGAAGTGCCATCTAATCCCTCATTTGCTACAATAAACATAGACGTTCTTACCTTGGAGTCTCCTGTCTCCCCTGTAGGGAGGGGTCGGAGCATGGAGGACCCACCGGATTCACTGAACTCCCAAGACGCGGCGGCCTCTACGACACGCCCGCAGTCCACCGCGCTGGAATCTTCTTCCTCCTCTTCCTCCATCAACGCCCAGCCTGCCCAGCCTTCCCGCCAGGCCCTCACGATGGCGAGAGGTGCAGACGATTCGACGGTCGGAGGACGGTCGGCATCTGCCCCTGCGCTAGTACCCTGGGCGGAAAACCGGGATGAGGAGGAAACAGCGAGTGATCTCCCGGACGAAGGAAGAGACCCCACGACTGTAGAGACGCAGTCTCGTGCACGAATGCGGGAACTCTGTTCTCTTGGCAGCGTAGATGCCGCTCCAAGCAAGGCTCTGAGACCTGCGGCAGTAACCTACTCCGGACCAGAAGAGCGTGCGGCCGGCTCTGCGGCGCCCACTCAGGAGCCCCTCTGTCACCCCGAAAATTCACTGTTGTCGCCAGCCACCCCGTTTAATAAACAATCAACGACAAAATCGGCGAGCAGTCGAACCAACAAGAACTCTCCCACAGACGAGCAAGCGGGACAAAACACCCTGGAATTAAATGCGGGAAACCATCCAAGTGCCAAAAATCCTTCTATTCCTAGAACAAATAAAACCTGCAATGCCAATACTTCCTACGAACTTATTGAAGAACTACCCGAAGAATCGGTCCCTGAATCTACTGTTCCCCAAACATTGGCAAAGAATTTACAAGACGCTCGACCAAAAAAATCGCAAAGCATGAAAAGAAAATATAAGAAAAAAGATATAGGAAAAAAAAGCCTCCCGTGCCCATTGCTATCATCGGCGTTAAAAGACTTCTTCAAAAACAATGCAAAAGAAAGTTGGACGAGGCAAATGAACCTCCGGATGCGGAAATTCTGGAAGCAATCCAGGATCTCCCACCCGCCACCAAAGCAAGAAAAACAACTTCTCACGTCAAAAAACAAATGGATCCATCAAGTGCCGACAAAAGTGAACCTGATTTAAACGATGCCCTAAAAAAAGGAAGACTTTCTACGAAAATCCAAGATGAAGCAACTCCACCCATCTTGAAAGAAAGTACTCCAGATTCCATGTCCACCACCTTGAATCCCGTGCACTTATCTCTATCGAGCGTGAGTAGCTTGGGAACAACAGAGGCTGCAATGAATAACAAATCTCTTACACCTCCAAAAGGGGAAGATCGAACTGGCGTACTACTGCCACTAATCACTGAATCCCCTATTAAAGAAAAACCTATAGACAAAAATGCACTACTGTTTCCCCCAGTCCCTAACAACCGACAATTATTCGGGACGCAACCATCGACACAACTTCCCCTGGATCAACAAATTGGGAAACCTAAAAATCAAGACCAACCTACTCAAACAGATGAAAGTCTACTTCTCCCTGAGCAATTGTTGAATTCAACACCACGTCCACGTTCGCCACCAAGGAACAGGAGACTAAGCGAAATAGTTCCTCCTAACCCAAAGGACTCTCTGTCAAAAAAAATGACTTAGCCACCATCATATCGGCAATTACAATATCCCTAGCACCATTTGGGAAGCTTTATGAAAACATCAACGAATCGTTAAAGGACAGCATCACAGTAACAGCAATGATGCATACCAAGTTGATATTTGTAGAAGGTTTCATCACTGCCTTGGAGCAAACAAACAAGAAACACAGAGAAACCTGGGACCTGAAGCTGTCGGTATTGGAAGAAAAGCTACGACTGCTACAATCCGCAAGTCTGGAAAAAAGGACCTCAGATGATAAAGAAAACCAGACCATACCTCAAACACAAGCCATGAAAACAGCACCGCTCTTCGTTAACCGAAAAAATAAATCACCTTCTCAAACGACAGAGCCCCTGAAAATGACACTCACAAAAGTCACTTCCAAAAAACCATCATTTCCTACGCTCAATCAACCCCTATTGAAGCTAACAAGAAGCCCTCAACAAGATTCGAGCATAAGGCGTAAATAATCCACAGTAGACCCACCGTCCTCTCTTAAGGGAAACCCTAAAGAAATTAGAACTGCCTCCACTAATGAAGTGACGGACTACGAAAACGGTACTACTGCTACCAACCAGTTCATTCAATCACCACGAACTGCCGACGAATTTATCTGCCAAAGTTCGCTGATTGATTTATCACAACACGAGGACTCAGCGGAAATCATTGAACTTGATACTGAAACGGGAGACAGCCCTGGAAACCAACTTGAAACTCAATCGCGCACACCAATAGAAGGAGCCAACAAATCTGCACCCACCCACCTGAGCAAGGGACCCTCTAACTTAAATCAGGCGGATGACTTGAGTATCGAACAATTGTACAAAAAATTAAAATCCACCAAATCAATCGCCTCAAGCAAATCTTTGCCTACCAAAGAAAAAGGGGCTAAATCTAAATATCAGCATGATTCCACTACAAGATCCAATGGCAAGACTTCTGATTCAGTGCGCTTATTCAAGATCGAACAAAAATCGTCAGAAGTTCATTATATGGTCCTGAATAGAAGAACTGTTCTCAAAATCCTCAAACAGGTCGACATACTTAACACACTAAAGTCTGACGACTTTACGCTCATAGAGCCGTACCACAGAAACAACCAAGCAAAGGCATATCTTCACATCAAAAATTCGGCGCTTCGAGAGATTCCTCAAGAAGCATACGCAAAAGTGGCCCATGAAGGCTTCATCCTGATGGAGATCCAGACCACAAAAAACAGCAAGAGTCAGACGGAAAGCAACAAAATCCCTGCAGTAAAGAACTACAGATACAAATCACAGACTGAAGACTTGTATAGATTGAGAAGACGGGAAAAAGAACACCGCCCCGCTGGGAAAAACCCATCTACCATGAATTCAGAACTTCGGGGAAAGTCTCATCTAGAACCGCCCATTCGAAATACTATCGGGATGTTAACGAAAGACATGAAGATAGAAACGATTCAAGAAATTGCAACAACTTTAGAAGAACATCCCCGTCATTGCATACATCATCAGTGCGCCAAAACGAACGAAGACCTCCATCCCCAGTACACTGTGTACGACCAAAACAAAACACAAACCAGTCTACGACCCACCTACACCCCAAACCAACAAAGGATACATGGTCTTGGTTGCGAGATGCCTTTACTCCGGGTCTTAAGAGATAGCAGCGAGCGAGTGGGGCCAATTCACCATCATGGCGACCCGAATCCAAAAAGGAAGCTCCACGAAATGCTACCCTATCTATAGAGGCCACACGCACCTAACCAAAATCGGCAGCTACAATCTAGGAACCCACGACATTCTATGTCTCCAAGAAACGTGGCTAGTGAATAAACCTGCACTTGACGGCTATACCATCGAGATCTCCCCAGCCCTAAAGGGTCCTTTCGGCAGACCGTCTTCTGGCCTATTGACAGCCATTCGGACTGGGTCGAATATATTCATCACCAAGAAAATCGTAGCCACCTACGCTTTCCTGGCAGTGCTCATAAGAACGAGCAATGAAAATGACTCCGAAGTTTGGGCTATCATTAACACTTACTGGAACCCCCAAAGAACTTCATCCGGCAAATTCTGTGACGAAGCAGCCAACATCATCGATGAAATAATGATTAAACACAAAACTTCGAACATTCTCATCTGTGGAGATTTGAACTGTAACTGCCTGAAGTCAACCTACAATACGCCAGCAACAGAAAGAGGAAAACTGTGGGTTTCGTTAATGAACTCTAAGAACCTTCGAAACGCCGCAAAATCCAACAATCATTCTTCTATCCCTACATGAGAGCGCGACCACTCTACAGCAAACCTTGATTACATCTTTGTTGCAGAAAAAATGTACTCGAACATAACTTCTTTTGAAGTAATCAGAACGGAATTCAGTGACCACAACTTGTTAAACCTTACATGTAGAACAAAGAGACATGACCACCAAGTCTACAACATTGCGGTCGAGGTGAACACTCAGCTCTCCCGTTTGCGTATGAGTGCCAAAGACATCAGATCCTTGACAGACGAATATAATACTCTCATCACAGATACAGAAGCTAATGATACAACATTCAGGACTAGCTACATCCCCTTGCTCCCGCAATTCAAAAAACCTTGGAAAGGGCTTGATAATCGGAGAGGAAATTTTACTCATTCCTACAATCGGACCCTAGTGATCAGACATCACCTAGGAAAATTAAAAAAAGAGGCAACCACTGTGAACTCCACTAATATATGGGAATCCTACCGTCAGGAGCTCAGATCATACAAACAGTGGCTAAGAAACAACAGATCAGCGCTCTACCAAGCAGATGCAGAAAACATGATCAAGACTATAGCCAACAAAAAAACCGAGAATTTTGGAAATTGATCAACGACATGAAACCTCATGCAAACTCGCCGATGATAAATGCAGTTTCTGAAGAATGCTGGTTCAGCCACTTCTCTAAATGTTTGATCATCCTCTGACGGATACCGAGAGGGCAAAGTCACCAACTAAATCTCATTGGGTCGATCTATCTGATGCAGACGACATAAAGACTATCATCATGAAATTGAAACCTTCACGTGCATCTGCACCGGACGGCCTAGCAAATACCGACTTGAAACAACATGCGGAGGCCTGGTCAGCTGCCTTGAGCCTGATATTCAAACATTGCAAGGAACGAAGGATAATTCCGAGCTCCTGGAATCAAGCCATTATCGTCCCGATCTTCAAAAAAGGCACGAGAGAAGATCCATCCAATTACCGCCCTATTGCCCTACTGGATGTTATCGGTAAAGTCTTTGCTACCTCTCTCCTGAGCCACTTCTGGAACTGGATAATTACTTCTCCAGCCAGGGATCCTCTCCAATCAGGTTTCCAAAAAAATGCCAGCACTGCGGCTAACATAATCATCCTGAACATCTTAAAAGAAAAGGTCTTGCTTGGTGCACCCAGAATCTTTCTCGCCTTCGTGGATCTTTCCCAGGCTTTTGATAAAGTAGACAGATCTAAACTGTGGGCCAAGCTGAAGAACTGGAATTGCCCAAATCAGATTCTCGACCCAATCATCGCTCTGCATACGGACAATCATATATCAGTTAGGCTAAACAATAATGGTCTACTCTCCAAGCCCATACCGTCTAATCGAGGAGTCAAACAAGGCTGTCCTCTGGCTCCAGCTCTTTTTATCTCCTTTCTTGGCGATTTTCGAATTTCTCAAGAACTGATTAGATCGTTCCCTCCAAAAATCGGAACTACAACAGTTACCAGACTCCTATACGCAGACAATCTCATTATTTTGGACCATACCCAAGTGGGCCTTCAACGCCAGCTGGACAATCTGCACAAGTACACAAAGGAGAATAATCTGGAGATTAACGACTCTAAAACAAAAATACTAATTCTGAAAAAGTAGGGGAATAAAAAAAAAGAATCATTGAAGTGGTTTTTGAACCAATCGAAAATTGAAATCGTTCCATCATTCAAATATCTGGGAGTGGTCATTGACAGTTCGAAAAAATCTCTAAGCATGCAAAAATCCCTGTGGTCGAAAACAAAAAATCTAACAGCTCAACTACGCGCTGTCGATGGAAAATACGGCAAATTCAGCCTTCTTCCAGCAATCCAATTTTACAAGTCCAAAATAATTCCAACATTGACCTATGGCATGGATGCCAATCTCTCAATTCCAACGACCCTATGGACAGAACTAGAAGGTTTCATTTGGAGGGCAACTTTAGGCTTGCCTAAATCGACAGCTGTGGCACCCATAAGACGCAAACTGGGGTTGCTCTCCATAGAGGCAGTTGTCGCGCAGAGTACGATTCAGCTCTATAGGAAAATACGAAACCAAGACAGCCTGGAAATATACAAGATGATCTCCGAAGAAATATCTAAGGGAAGCAACAAATCCCTAAACAACTGGTCTGATAAACAAAAGCTTACGCTGCGAGAAATAGCCTGTTCAGAAGAGGAACTAATCCAAAATCCATTGAGAATAAAAACAAAAATGGAATGGCTTGATTGGATAAAAACAAACGACAACTCTCTCGAACAAGCTATTATCTCATTTGCCACCAGCCTACAATAAACTAAAGCAACCGATGGAATACTGCACGAAATATCCTAATAAGCGCCTCATGAGAACTCTGCTGAAAGCCTGTTTAAACCTCCTTCCTACCCAGGAAGTCCTAGCAATTCGGGCAGCTTCTAAAGAAAAATCTTGTAGACTTTGCAGAGACCCGCAAGCCACAGAAACTATCAAGCATCTTTTGATGGCGTGTCCGTCCATTGACCATGAAAGAGAGGCCTTCCTCGGCCCTGTGTACAAATCTTCATACGTTGTCGACAACAACATCTGGTGGAATCGCCTGATCACGGGTGCCAAAACGAGATGGCTAATAGCAGCTACCAAACTAATAACCATCGCTTTGGAGAAAACTCCGCAAATTCAGCAAAGTGAACTTTCGTCAAACACTTGTTTGTGAAAACTACTTGTACACAGGAAATGTCACTTCCTTCTTTTAGTCAGCAAGAAAGTTTTCTTCATTTGTAAAAATCTAAAATGATTAAATACAAATAAATAAATAAATAAAGGCACAAAGCACATGAATCTTTCAGTCACATAAAATGAGAGGTATGGAAGTGAAAACTATGCTTTTTGTTGCAAATTATATGAACAAACTGATTTTTGACATGTTCGTGTTTATCTCTTTATCTTAAATGTTCTACCAAACATTGGTGTACTGTTCTTGTCGTTGTCATGTGGCCTGCATGAAATCAATTTTTAAATATCACATTTGTAATGTTTTGAATTTTTTTCATTCATTTTGCTGTTTATTTGCCACCGCTCGAACATTCTTTGGAAAACTGAACCACATACTAACTTTGTAAACTGTGGGTCGAAATGTATCCTTTGGTATTGACCAAAATAAGAAAAAACGCCCTCAAGAAGGACTTCTAATAGTCCGAAATGCATGGCAATTGGCTTGCATCTGCAAATAAATCACCAATATCTTACTTTGAAATTCTAAGAAGTATGTTATTTTGGTGAGATTCACCAGATATTAACAAGAAAACAAGAATCCTCATCCTCATTTTCCTCAAATCGATCCGGTTCACCTGCATTTCGATCTTGTCGTAGCAGGGGACAGCCTTGCATCAACACTTTGGCAGAGGTGCATGTGTTGGAATTAGCCGTTATGCTTTGTGATGGATAAGATAAATGCCTTTGTCAAGTTCTTCGCTGTGTCACCAGTGTCATCTTGTCTCATTGGGCATTTAAAAGTGTAATTATTCATGCCACTAGACACAACACTAGTCAGGACTCGAGTGGCATGCTCAGCTAAAGCCCGTAGTTTAGGTATTGGTACTGTGGGAGCTGTTTGTTTTTCAACATCATTCGGAATAGAAATGGACTCCTCATGCATACGCTCGCATGCAAACCCTTCTGCTACGGTTCACATAGCAACTGCATTAGTCAGTTCTTCAGAGGTAAATGGTTCAATAGTAGGCAGGTTAGTGGGCTCAGTTTGACGAGGTTGGGGAGGCAGCTCGCCATTAGTTATGCTGGCAGCCTCGCCTCTAGGTGCCACATGGGGATGAAGAGTCGGTTACATGCGCAGTTACTGGCAGGGACACAAGAAACCGGGCTGACAGGGTTACAATATCCCAAATGCAGGTGCAGCTACTGCTGCATACTTGCCGTTGCTTCGGAGTTTCTCCCCACTCACTCAACACCTCGTCAGCCTGCGTCAGTGTACCCACCGCGCCTGCCAAATCCAACATTGTAGGTCTGAATTCTGCATGCCCCTCGTGCTCACGGCGTCTTTGTGCTCTTGTCTTGAATAACAACGCCGGCGTCTGTTGCTGTTGAAGAGACTTCGCCCTTTCATGCATGTTGGACATCACCAAGGGGGTGCTCTCGGCACCCGGATCCTGCGACTCTAGTGACTCCAATGACTCTGCGACCACTCCGCGGTGCAAGTAGATTTTTAAACGTAGAGGGCACGTTCAAAGGAAAGAGCGGAGATACTGCACAACGTCCACAGCTCCACCAGCTCCCATGACTCTGCAACGACTCCGCAAGGACGACTTCTTCCTTTTGAGTTGGTGGGACCAATCAACTCGTAAGCCACCTGGATACCATTCTCAAGTAAGGTTAGGATTAACCAGGGAGAGGGATACCAGCTTGTGCGCTTTAATCTACAGCTACTGGAACTGAAGTGACTCAATCTTGTTTGCTTTTTCGACGATCCTGTGCAGTGCAGGAGTCCCCCGATGTCATCCCTCTTGTCCCCACGACTGAGGCGCACGAACAGTGAGATCTGCAGGACCTGCCAGGAACCAACGTCTTCAGCTGCATTTTGTTCTTCATACTAAGGTACTGTGCCAACCCGATTGAGAGAACGCCGCTCTTGCGGTGACAGTTTGTTAAACTTTCACAACTTGCAGGCCTAATCAGCTTGTGACCCGACATATGATTCTTTTTCGCCTAAACTACTTCTGAGAACTTTTGCAAAGACTTTACTGTTTGATACCAGAACTGCTTTTTACTATCCAGAACACTAGCCCATTGACTTTGGCCTGGCCTATTGACTGGAATTGAACTCTTCTGGTGAACTGAAACTATTTCCACTGCCTAACAAGTATATGTGGTCCATTCCACTTACCTTGTCCCTTTTGCTCACTTCTAAGTAACTGAACTGCCATTTGACTCCTATTTTAGGGGAGCTCAAACTGTCTCAAAATCTTGGAGTTTTGTATTGAATGATATGATAGGATATGATATGGCATTTATAACGCGCCTATACACAAGTGTTTCAAAGCGTGAAGTGCATTGGTATATAATATTAAGTTGTCTTCTTCTAGTGAAATGTTTTCTAAATGATAATAAGTGTTTTACAAAGAAACCTTGAGTATAAGTGTTTACTTGAACCACTGTGATTGAAAGTCCTCTGTGTAATTACTTGTACTGCTCACATTCACTCTTGAGATAAGCCTGGCTGCTCAACTCGCTACCAAAAACTATGTGGTACAGACTTCTACCAAAGGTTGGTTTGGCTAACACCTGTAGTCCTAATTGTGTGTAGTGGTCGCAGAGGGTACTGCATGCAATTCTGCCTAACAGGAAGGTTAGGGCAAGGTAGCCAAGTAGGAGACAACAGGGGAAGGCGAGGAAGCCGTGGAGGGGAGAGAGGGAACAGCAGGGGAAGAAAGGAAATTGATGAGACGTGTGAAGCGTCTATCAAAGAGGAGAAGGTTGGCTTGAGGGCCTTGGACCAAGACAGTACCATTGAAGTAAACATTAATGATGACCTTCGAGGAGTGGAAGGAGGCCAGTAGGGCCTCCCACCGGGTGCCACCATTAATGGGAGAGCAAGAGAAGGGAGAGAGCACAGAGACCATATGTAGAGTCCATAGGTCTGGCGAGGGAACGACAAAGAGTATGTTGGTGAAAGTCTGTCTGGAGGAGGCACTGGTATAGGTGTCGTCGACTGGCTTCCCTTGCTGACACCTGCAGACAGTCGGGAGCCGTCTTTGTGGGAGCACCCTTTGCCTAGGGGCCCTTAGCCGCAGGGGCTGCCGGGCAGAGGTCTGCCCTGGGAGGGTTAGTGAAGACCATGGGTAGACCAATCAGGGTCGGGGGCAGGGAGGCGGGAGAAGGGAGTGAGAAAGGCAACAGGGAAGCCGGGGAACAAATGGAGTGGAGAGAGGGGCAGGAGGCCCAGAAGCTACCAAAAAACAATGGAACCAGAGGCCCAGGAGGGTCTCGGGCAACGTGGCTCACCTGAAGCAGCACTTGCTGAAGGAAGCACGCGGGGAGCAGTGCAGCAGACTGGGCCACCAAGGCCAGGATGAATCGCCAATCAGGGTCGGGCCGGGCTCGGAGGCGGGAGGAGGGAGGGAGAAAGGCAACGGGGAAGCCGGGGCACAAAGAAGATGGTGAAAGAAGACCTAGCCTAGATAGCCTTTGGTGTGGGCTGCACACCCTTGCTAGAGTGGTTTTCCTGAGTCTTAATGTATTTGTTGATTATTCCATTTACTTAATAACAGTCATCTCTTAGTATCTGGTGAATTTCACCAAAATAACACACTTCTTAGAATTTCAAAATAAGATATTGGTGATTTATTTGCAGATGCAAGCCAATTGCCATGCATTTTGGATTATTAGAAGTCCTCCTTCAGGGCGTTTTTTCTTAATTTGATCAATTCCAAAGGATACAATTCGACCCACAGTTTACAATGTTAGTATATTGTACAGTTTTCCACAGAATGTTCGAGCGGTGGCAAATAAACTGCAAAATGAATGAAAGAAATGAAAAACAAAATATGATACAGAACACACCGGGATAACCGGTGCTCAGTGGGATAGCACAATGGTTAGTCAGACAGCGCGTGATCACGAATGATGTATTTTACATTAGACAATCACTACCTTCACTTGCCTGTACTCGAATATATAGAATCTGCGGATATTGAAAGTTATTAAAGGCACAAGCGGAGCTTGAGGCGAGGTTGAGGCAGTCTCCGGCAGTCTCTCTACCTTGTCTATTGTGGGAGGATCCCACCGAACTACTTAAAACCAGTGTATACCGCAGAGCGGTGAGCGGAGCTTGAGGCGAGGTTGAGGCAGTCTCCGCATCCCCGCGGCTCTCGTGGCCCACGACCCCTCGTAATGAAACCTCGTGGACCTAGTGAAGCCCACTTGCACGAAAGCTCAACGATTTCTACATGTCCTCAAGAACTACAAACAGAACACGCTGCGGAGCAACGACTTCTAAGAAGTAACTTTAAATCTGTAGAAGTTATGTCAATTAAACCACCTACACTAAAAATGAAGGCTCCAAGGATTATTTCCCTGACCCCCTCAGTCTGTGATATATCCAGCGGTACCTTCCCAACCCCGGCAACCCGTTTCGACTTTGAAAATCCTTTTGACGGGGTCCAGCGTTCGCCTTCCATATCCTGCTCGACTCCCACGGAGCAACTACCGTGCGCTACAGGAGCGGAGGAAGTGCCATCTAATCCCTCATTTGCTACAATAAACATAGACGTTCTTACCTTGGAGTCTCCTGTCTCCCCTGTAGGGAGGGGTCGGAGCATGGAGGACCCACCGGATTCACTGAACTCCCAAGACGCGGCGGCCTCTACGACACGCCCGCTGTCCACCGCGCTGGAATCTTCTTCCTCCTCTTCCTCCATCAACGCCCAGCCTGCCCAGCCTTCCCGCCAGGCCCTCACGATGGCGAGAGGTGCAGACGATTCGACGGTCGGAGGACGGTCGGCATCTGCCCCTGCGCTAGTACCCTGGGCGGAAAACCGGGATGAGGAGGAAACAGCGAGTGATCTCCCGGACGAAGGAAGAGACCCCACGACTGTAGAGACGCAGTCTCGTGCACGAATGCGGGAACTCTGTTCTCTTGGCAGCGTAGATGCCGCTCCAAGCAAGGCTCTGAGACCTGCGGCAGTAACCTACTCCGGACCAGAAGAGCGTGCGGCCGGCTCTGCGGCGCCCACTCAGGAGCCCCTCTGTCACCCCGAAAATTCACTGTTGTCGCCAGCCACCCCGTTTAATAAACAATCAACGACAAAATCGGCGAGCAGTCGAACCAACAAGAACTCTCCCACAGACGAGCAAGCGGGACAAAACACCCTGGAATTAAATGCGGGAAACCATCCAAGTGCCAAAAATCCTTCTATTCCTAGAACAAATAAAACCTGCAATGCCAATACTTCCTACGAACTTATTGAAGAACTACCCGAAGAATCGGTCCCTGAATCTACTGTTCCCCAAACATTGGCAAAGAATTTACAAGACGCTCGACCAAAAAAATCGCAAAGCATGAAAAGAAAATATAAGAAAAAAGATATAGGAAAAAAAAGCCTCCCGTGCCCATTGCTATCATCGGCGTTAAAAGACTTCTTCAAAAACAATGCAAAAGAAAGTTGGACGAGGCAAATGAACCTCCGGATGCGGAAATTCTGGAAGCAATCCAGGATCTCCCACCCGCCACCAAAGCAAGAAAAACAACTTCTCACGTCAAAAAACAAATGGATCCATCAAGTGCCGACAAAAGTGAACCTGATTTAAACGATGCCCTAAAAAAAGGAAGACTTTCTACGAAAATCCAAGATGAAGCAACTCCACCCATCTTGAAAGAAAGTACTCCAGATTCCATGTCCACCACCTTGAATCCCGTGCACTTATCTCTATCGAGCGTGAGTAGCTTGGGAACAACAGAGGCTGCAATGAATAACAAATCTCTTACACCTCCAAAAGGGGAAGATCGAACTGGCGTACTACTGCCACTAATCACTGAATCCCCTATTAAAGAAAAACCTATAGACAAAAATGCACTACTGTTTCCCCCAGTCCCTAACAACCGACAATTATTCGGGACGCAACCATCGACACAACTTCCCCTGGATCAACAAATTGGGAAACCTAAAAATCAAGACCAACCTACTCAAACAGATGAAAGTCTACTTCTCCCTGAGCAATTGTTGAATTCAACACCACGTCCACGTTCGCCACCAAGGAACAGGAGACTAAGCGAAATAGTTCCTCCTAACCCAAAGGACTCTCTGTCAAAAAAAATGACTTAGCCACCATCATATCGGCAATTACAATATCCCTAGCACCATTTGGGAAGCTTTATGAAAACATCAACGAATCGTTAAAGGACAGCATCACAGTAACAGCAATGATGCATACCAAGTTGATATTTGTAGAAGGTTTCATCACTGCCTTGGAGCAAACAAACAAGAAACACAGAGAAACCTGGGACCTGAAGCTGTCGGTATTGGAAGAAAAGCTACGACTGCTACAATCCGCAAGTCTGGAAAAAAGGACCTCAGATGATAAAGAAAACCAGACCATACCTCAAACACAAGCCATGAAAACAGCACCGCTCTTCGTTAACCGAAAAAATAAATCACCTTCTCAAACGACAGAGCCCCTGAAAATGACACTCACAAAAGTCACTTCCAAAAAACCATCATTTCCTACGCTCAATCAACCCCTATTGAAGCTAACAAGAAGCCCTCAACAAGATTCGAGCATAAGGCGTAAATAATCCACAGTAGACCCACCGTCCTCTCTTAAGGGAAACCCTAAAGAAATTAGAACTGCCTCCACTAATGAAGTGACGGACTACGAAAACGGTACTACTGCTACCAACCAGTTCATTCAATCACCACGAACTGCCGACGAATTTATCTGCCAAAGTTCGCTGATTGATTTATCACAACACGAGGACTCAGCGGAAATCATTGAACTTGATACTGAAACGGGAGACAGCCCTGGAAACCAACTTGAAACTCAATCGCGCACACCAATAGAAGGAGCCAACAAATCTGCACCCACCCACCTGAGCAAGGGACCCTCTAACTTAAATCAGGCGGATGACTTGAGTATCGAACAATTGTACAAAAAATTAAAATCCACCAAATCAATCGCCTCAAGCAAATCTTTGCCTACCAAAGAAAAAGGGGCTAAATCTAAATATCAGCATGATTCCACTACAAGATCCAATGGCAAGACTTCTGATTCAGTGCGCTTATTCAAGATCGAACAAAAATCGTCAGAAGTTCATTATATGGTCCTGAATAGAAGAACTGTTCTCAAAATCCTCAAACAGGTCGACATACTTAACACACTAAAGTCTGACGACTTTACGCTCATAGAGCCGTACCACAGAAACAACCAAGCAAAGGCATATCTTCACATCAAAAATTCGGCGCTTCGAGAGATTCCTCAAGAAGCATACGCAAAAGTGGCCCATGAAGGCTTCATCCTGATGGAGATCCAGACCACAAAAAACAGCAAGAGTCAGACGGAAAGCAACAAAATCCCTGCAGTAAAGAACTACAGATACAAATCACAGACTGAAGACTTGTATAGATTGAGAAGACGGGAAAAAGAACACCGCCCCGCTGGGAAAAACCCATCTACCATGAATTCAGAACTTCGGGGAAAGTCTCATCTAGAACCGCCCATTCGAAATACTATCGGGATGTTAACGAAAGACATGAAGATAGAAACGATTCAAGAAATTGCAACAACTTTAGAAGAACATCCCCGTCATTGCATACATCATCAGTGCGCCAAAACGAACGAAGACCTCCATCCCCAGTACACTGTGTACGACCAAAACAAAACACAAACCAGTCTACGACCCACCTACACCCCAAACCAACAAAGGATACATGGTCTTGGTTGCGAGATGCCTTTACTCCGGGTCTTAAGAGATAGCAGCGAGCGAGTGGGGCCAATTCACCATCATGGCGACCCGAATCCAAAAAGGAAGCTCCACGAAATGCTACCCTATCTATAGAGGCCACACGCACCTAACCAAAATCGGCAGCTACAATCTAGGAACCCACGACATTCTATGTCTCCAAGAAACGTGGCTAGTGAATAAACCTGCACTTGACGGCTATACCATCGAGATCTCCCCAGCCCTAAAGGGTCCTTTCGGCAGACCGTCTTCTGGCCTATTGACAGCCATTCGGACTGGGTCGAATATATTCATCACCAAGAAAATCGTAGCCACCTACGCTTTCCTGGCAGTGCTCATAAGAACGAGCAATGAAAATGACTCCGAAGTTTGGGCTATCATTAACACTTACTGGAACCCCCAAAGAACTTCATCCGGCAAATTCTGTGACGAAGCAGCCAACATCATCGATGAAATAATGATTAAACACAAAACTTCGAACATTCTCATCTGTGGAGATTTGAACTGTAACTGCCTGAAGTCAACCTACAATACGCCAGCAACAGAAAGAGGAAAACTGTGGGTTTCGTTAATGAACTCTAAGAACCTTCGAAACGCCGCAAAATCCAACAATCATTCTTCTATCCCTACATGAGAGCGCGACCACTCTACAGCAAACCTTGATTACATCTTTGTTGCAGAAAAAATGTACTCGAACATAACTTCTTTTGAAGTAATCAGAACGGAATTCAGTGACCACAACTTGTTAAACCTTACATGTAGAACAAAGAGACATGACCACCAAGTCTACAACATTGCGGTCGAGGTGAACACTCAGCTCTCCCGTTTGCGTATGAGTGCCAAAGACATCAGATCCTTGACAGACGAATATAATACTCTCATCACAGATACAGAAGCTAATGATACAACATTCAGGACTAGCTACATCCCCTTGCTCCCGCAATTCAAAAAACCTTGGAAAGGGCTTGATAATCGGAGAGGAAATTTTACTCATTCCTACAATCGGACCCTAGTGATCAGACATCACCTAGGAAAATTAAAAAAAGAGGCAACCACTGTGAACTCCACTAATATATGGGAATCCTACCGTCAGGAGCTCAGATCATACAAACAGTGGCTAAGAAACAACAGATCAGCGCTCTACCAAGCAGATGCAGAAAACATGATCAAGACTATAGCCAACAAAAAAACCGAGAATTTTGGAAATTGATCAACGACATGAAACCTCATGCAAACTCGCCGATGATAAATGCAGTTTCTGAAGAATGCTGGTTCAGCCACTTCTCTAAATGTTTGATCATCCTCTGACGGATACCGAGAGGGCAAAGTCACCAACTAAATCTCATTGGGTCGATCTATCTGATGCAGACGACATAAAGACTATCATCATGAAATTGAAACCTTCACGTGCATCTGCACCGGACGGCCTAGCAAATACCGACTTGAAACAACATGCGGAGGCCTGGTCAGCTGCCTTGAGCCTGATATTCAAACATTGCAAGGAACGAAGGATAATTCCGAGCTCCTGGAATCAAGCCATTATCGTCCCGATCTTCAAAAAAGGCACGAGAGAAGATCCATCCAATTACCGCCCTATTGCCCTACTGGATGTTATCGGTAAAGTCTTTGCTACCTCTCTCCTGAGCCACTTCTGGAACTGGATAATTACTTCTCCAGCCAGGGATCCTCTCCAATCAGGTTTCCAAAAAAATGCCAGCACTGCGGCTAACATAATCATCCTGAACATCTTAAAAGAAAAGGTCTTGCTTGGTGCACCCAGAATCTTTCTCGCCTTCGTGGATCTTTCCCAGGCTTTTGATAAAGTAGACAGATCTAAACTGTGGGCCAAGCTGAAGAACTGGAATTGCCCAAATCAGATTCTCGACCCAATCATCGCTCTGCATACGGACAATCATATATCAGTTAGGCTAAACAATAATGGTCTACTCTCCAAGCCCATACCGTCTAATCGAGGAGTCAAACAAGGCTGTCCTCTGGCTCCAGCTCTTTTTATCTCCTTTCTTGGCGATTTTCGAATTTCTCAAGAACTGATTAGATCGTTCCCTCCAAAAATCGGAACTACAACAGTTACCAGACTCCTATACGCAGACAATCTCATTATTTTGGACCATACCCAAGTGGGCCTTCAACGCCAGCTGGACAATCTGCACAAGTACACAAAGGAGAATAATCTGGAGATTAACGACTCTAAAACAAAAATACTAATTCTGAAAAAGTAGGGGAATAAAAAAAAAGAATCATTGAAGT